>NC_054483.1:62531665-62845997 GCF_017639515.1 Carcharodon carcharias | reverse complement strand
CTTAAGAGCAACATGCAACTATAGGACAGATCTGAATCAAAGCAAGGTTGTTTCAAAGTGACTAAGTTAAATAACTCCTTATTACAAAATTTTTATTAGGATTTTCAGATCATAATCCGCAATTCAGTTTGTTTCTGGTGAAAACTGAAACTCAATGCCCTCACAAGAAGTAGTCACGATGGGAATAGTGTGGGCCATGAATTGTTCTAACTTTAGCAGCACCTAATATTCCATTAGTTGTTTTAGTAGAGCAAATTTAGAAATACTTGCATGACATTTATTTCCTAGGGGAGACTGGGGTAATGTCGCACAACAATGTTTATTTTTGATACTTTTCAGATGCATTTTTCAGCATTATGAAGTGTACTTTGTTTCCGTGGTTGAAGCAAAAAAAATCTGGAATGACTCATGTGTGCAGGTAACATAGATGGACAAGATAAAGATGTGAATAAGGCCACGTGGTCTGTAGGTTTTCTTATAAAATCAAATCAGATATAATTAATGCATAACTGAATTACCATTCTGTATCAGGTTTGGAACAAAACATTGGCTGTAATTTTCTTGGCCCTGTGGAGATGGGGTTGGAAGGGGTGAAGGGGTTTGGGGGTGGGGGTGGGGGGTGGCATCAGCGCCTTCTTTAAATCTCCCCTCCTCCCAGAGCTGTGGGGATCAACAGGCGGCAGCCATGGCCACAGGCCATTGCGTGGAGAGTGTCACCCTTCACAATGAGGACCCGGCACAGTGGCCACACTTACTTGAAACAATTTGGGAAGTCTTCAAAATGTGCTTCCATCTTGAAGTGCCATCATGGTCACCCACCTGCATCGGCAGCACTCACCTCTCCCAGCTGGCCTTGAGTGCTCCTATTCACTCTCGTGCCTGCAGAGCCCACCTGCCATTCCTAATTGGGCAGGGCTCCAGGGAGCTGCTAACATAAAGATGGGAGAGACTTGGAACACCATCTGGGTTTGGGATCCTCATATGACCCTGACATCAGTATCCTGATGCCCAATGGAAAATTCAACCCAATAGGTTAGGTAAAAGTGAAAAAGCATGCCTTGATTTGAAGAGAAACAATTCCAGAACAATTAGAGGTGCCAGAAATCTAACTCCATAATCTTTCATTTGACTTTTGGCCGGAACCTGATATTTACCTTCTGTCCCTTTTTTCAACATTCCACATTGGTTGTAGTGTTAGCTTCCTAGAATAAGTAATTCTTATTAGAACTGAGCCGATTTACAATACTACAAATTTAAAACAATCCAAATATATTCAATAAAAATGAAAATGATGTTTGCATGCTGCAAATTATTTCGTATTTATCTTTGCCAGTCTCACCTTTTATCCGGATTACATGCTGCAGACTGGACTAAGCAAAAGTAAAAAAATCTCAAAGTAATGCTGCAGCCAATCAATAAAATGCCTATTGCTTGTGGCTGAATTTCAAAGCTGATTTATTCTCCTTATTTGGTTAGTAACATAGCAACCTTTCACCAATGTAGTTGAACAAAACTACTTCGAGCTTCTAAACGGTGATTTTGCATGGCAGATTTTAAAATAAAATACTCAGTTTAATCTGCTATTTTATTGCCATTTAGACTCTTAAGTCACACGTAGTCCTTCCAAACCACAAATATGCCACTGAAGTAACAGACTTCAAAGTTTGTGAAATGATAGTGAGATAGATACAGAGATATATCAGATATGGATAGATTCACAGATATGTAGAGGAACATGGACCAGTTCAATTGGCTGCCTCTCTTCCAGCCCTGTACATTCCTCTGTCCCTATACGAAGAGTGTAATTTCTACTGAAGGAGCCAACAAGTCATGACTCTACAAGGCTTTGAGAATAATGACTTCATTGTTTATTGGCCAAGTTTGGCCCTTAGTGATTTCAGTCTGCAGTTAATTGCAGCATTTTTTAGCCTGCAGGTCATTAAGCTGACTATATAGTCTAACATATGTTTGACTTGATCTAGTTACTTTGCAGAAAAAAGTCAAACTGAAGTTAAGGTTTTACAGTATTTAGATGTGAGACAAATAATTCCACCCAGTGAGCCTTTTTAGGTGGATTGACATAATTGAGAATTAAAATTAACTAGCTGAGGAAGTCATGGTGTCATGGGGTGGAAGTTTGTCTAGTTACCTCTGTGACCTGAGCTTAAACTAGTTTATGTCATCTAATTAACTTTGCAATTCATGGTAAATACTAAATGGATATATATCTTGTTAATAAGGGTATAATCATCATACAAAACCATGTAAGAGTTAACATAGTTGCTCATTTGACCTTTAGTAAAGAATGATCATCCTAAAAGATCAATGTCACTGGAATAAAACTGAAAATTTCACCTGGGTTGGCTGTGCTCTTTCAGAGTTGAAGCTAAGGTACATTGTCACTCCACAGTTGAACAAGCTTTACTTGCAATAAAAACGGGAAATACTCAGCAGATCTGACAGCATCTGCAAAGTGAGAAACTGGGTTAATGGCTGGAATTTTCCATTTCAAGAAGGGCTGGGATGCAGAAGGGGTGTTAGAACATCTGACATGCTCCCACTGCCAGTGGATATTACCAAAGGCAGGAATGGTAGTAGCTCAGCCATCTGCTGGCAAAAGTTGACGGCCAATTAATCAGCCCATTGACTGCCATTTTACCAAGGCACAAAAAGTTTAGGAACTTCAAAACCGTCCCCCAATCCCACTGCTTGGTGAGCCCACCAGTTACATTGAAACAGCAATCCCAGCGGTTTTCAGGTGCCCTCCCCTGGAGTGTCAGCTGTGTTGCCGAGGCTGCTGGCCCTGTGCTCGGGCTGGTAGCTTGGAGAGCTGGGTTGCCATCCTTAATTGAGTAGTGGTCCCAATAGTGAGCTTTTGCTGCCACCAGTAAAACTTCCCATGGTCCCGCTGTCCGCCAGAGCGGGCTTGATACAATAGACAAATGAGACTCTGGCCTGAAATTTTCCCTCGGCATGCGTGCATGATTGGCGGGTCCGTAAGCGGACGTGAACTCTGCTCCTGCCTGAGACTATCGGCTAACAGCAATCATGCACTGGATGGCCAATTAACAGCCGGCCAGTGCGAAACTTGCTTTATGAGAGGGTCAGTGCTGATGGGGTGGGGGATGGTTTGCAGGAATAGGGCCAGCACCTCAATTGAATCAGCTGCGGGCAGAGGGTTTAACAGCACAAGAAAGAAGTGAAGTTAGTGCTGTGAAATTCTGGGAGAGAGTGTTGCAGACCTTGGAATTTAAATACGACCTTCAAGATTGAAAGACAGGAAGAACGTGGCCAAGGTATAGGGCAATGTCATCTAGAGCTGCAAGCAATGGAAGAAGGCTTGGAAATGCCCGCACCCAAGCAGCTCCTCGCTTCTCTGATGACTGCCTTTGAGGGCACTCGTCCAGGCAGTGAGTAATCACCAGGAGACACTGCTGCTATGTGACAGCAAGAGGAGGCCTCCTCATCTGACCAAGAAGCGTTGGACCAAGGTGGCAGCACAAGTCGGCACATTTTCTTGTGCCCTAGAAGGCTGCTGGGACCAGACATGATGGCAGGCATGTCTGGGAGGGGTCAGTCCTGCAATGTGTTGGACATTTAAACCAGTGACCCTGAGGAGGAGGATGTATTCTTTTAGCATATCGAGGACGGCCTCATGAATTCTCTTTTGACCTCACAAGAGGAAAGGAAGCACAATGCCAGAGAGTGAAGTCGTACTGTTGGGGGAGTGCCAAAGTTTGCAGTCCTGACTCTGATAGAGAGTGGCATTTTGCACCATGGGTGCAAGCATAGAGCAAGATCCAGTCGCAGAGAGTCTAGGGATTCGGAAGAAGGTAAGAGTGAAGTGGACACACATTAGATTGGGGGAGGGTCTCAGAAATGGAGGGGAGCAGGTGAAAGACTGCCAGGTGACATCCACTTATCCTTTATGTCCTTGCATTAGGAAATTATTGGTCATTTGTAATAAACTTGGAGAGTGCAGGACAGGTTTATTGTAAGAAACAGAGAACTTTATTAACAGATTCCAGAGGATACTACATGCTTGTTCCAAGACCAAGGGTAAAATGCTCCACCCCCAAGATTCCCCACGCTTAGGGCTGATTGGTCTGTACAGTCACATGATCCCCATAACAGTAAGAAATGGTTTAACTTACAGTCAGTACATTCCTCCCCCTTTACTTTAGTTTTACCCCCTTATTTACAAAACATCTTAACCCATATTATATATAATTATATATAGTTCATGACATTATAAATTTAGTCTTTGAGGAGGTTTTCGGATTCAGGTAGAGCAACGCAATTCTACAACTGGAGGTTCTTCCATTGGATCGACTTGCACAGGAACTGCAGCTTCAGGGACATCCCTAGGCAATGGCAGTTCAGAATTATCCACTTCAACAGAGACATCAAGTATGTCCATAATAATCTGGCAATCAACACCAGGTGTTGAAATTTCAACTTTGATTTCAGGTGAATTAACTGGTTGTTGGAGGGTTTCTCGACTTCTGAGATGTTCCACGTGTTTCTGAACAATCCTGTTTTCCACTTCTACCTGATAAGATAAAGATCTTGCTTCAGAGACGATTGTACCAAGGACCCATCTCAGTCTAGTAGCAAAATTTCATATAAAAGCTGTCTCTCCCACAGTAAACTCTCGACCTTTACTGTGAACATCGTGATTCACTTTCTGACTCCCCTGGTTTCTCTCCACCTTCCCTTCTAAATTAGGGAATACTAGACTCAATCTTGTACGAAGTCAGCGTTTCATTAATAATTCTGAAGGTGTCAAACCAGTGGTCGCATGAGGAGTTGTGCGATAGCTGAACAAGAATCTTGAAATTTGTGTTTCTAATGTTCCCTCTGATAGTTTTTTCATATCTGTTTTAAAGGTTTGTTCTGCTCTTTCTGTTAACCCATTAGACGATGAACGGTACGGTGCTGTTCTGATGTGTTTATTCCCATTTAGGTTCACAAATCTTTGGAATTCAGTGCTTGTGAAAGCTGTGCCATTGTCTAACACAATAACTTCAGGTAAACCATGAACACAAACTCTAGCGCAGTTTTTCAATGGTTGCAGACAAAGTGGGTGATCTCACTTCAAACACATCCATCCATTTAGAATATGCATCGATAATCACCAGAAACATGGTACTTAGAAATGGGCCTACATAGTCTATATGTAGTCTAACCTGACGTTGGGAGCCCTCCCCGCATGCTGAAGAGAAAATTCTGTCCCAGAAGTTGCCCATTTCAGCTCCACTGCAGAATTTTCTTCATTTATCTCTTGCAGACTGGTGAGGAATCCAGGAAATTCAATGCAAGTACTACCTCTTGAAGTACTGGAACGTATGTAATACTGTTGGAGAAAGAGAGACGACTGACGGTGTCTGCATTTACTATATGCACACCCAGATGGTGCATTAAAGTGTATTCATAGACCGAAAAATTAAAGCCCATCTTTTTCAATTTGCGTGTAACCTTTCTCAACCACAGGAAGTTTCTGGATACATATCCTATTGGCTTTTCAGCTTTGGTTTGTTTTTCTCCTTTTTGTGTTTGCCACAGTGTTTTGCCTCATTCTTCATTTTGATTTCACAGTCAGCCAAATTTCTCTCTGGTGAAATCTTAACTTAATTCAGTTCGGGGGTTGAGTTACCCATTCACATCTTGGAAAGTTTCATAACTTTCCCTTCTAATGCCTCTTTTGGCTCCATCAATTGATTCCTCAGTTATTCTGTCTCTTGTTTGTATCTTTTGACTTCCTCTTGGAACATTCAATACTTGTTTTTTTTCTTCTAAATGTTTCTTCCGTTGGTCCAGAGTGGCAATGCATTCGTTTAGCCTCTTTTCATGATTTTCCTGTGGAACCAACTCTGACCTGAGGGATCATTGCTTCCTGTGAAGGTTCTTCGGTTCTTCTAACTCATTCCAAAAGACCCCATCATATTCCCTTGTCAACTCCGGATTTCTTCTTGCCCTGACCTGAAAAATTTCTGACCAATTCAGTCTGATTTCCTTCAACCAATCATGGCCCAGGAGGCTAGGCCCTCCTCCTGTTACAATTATTGGCAGCTGAGCTGTCTTTTGTCTGTATGATACAGTACAGAGGTGATGCCTTTCACCTGTATTGCTTCTCCTGTATATGTTTTTAACTGAGCAGTGGTTTTCTCCAAACTCAATGGCTGGGCACCTTCTCTGAGATATTTAAAGGTGTGTTCTCCCACAGTGGGTCAATGCTCCTGTGTCAACCTCCATGAGCAGAGACTTTCCATTTACTTGAAGGGTAACAGTGATTGGTTCAGTTTTCCTGACCTTAAGATTGTGTAGGGAATAAACATCAGCCTCAGTAACTTCTGGCTCTTCTATATTATGCACTTCATTTAACTTAACCTGATGTCTGAACGGCTGCCTTGATCGAGTTCTGCACTGTTTAACAACATGCCCTTTTTTGTGGCAGTAGTGGCATTCTGCCCCTTTAAATCTACAAACTTCGGGTGCATGATTTCCCCCACAATGGTAACACTTTAACTTCTGGATTACTGGTGAGCTGTTTCCAGTATTTCCTTTTGTTTTTCTAGCGGTCGGGACTGTGTTCTGCTTCACTGCAGCCTCCCTGATCTTCGTGCCACGCCCGGTAGCAGGTTCCGCCCCAGCTGCAGAGCTGCTCCATGCTGCACACTCTCTAGAGCCTGCGAGTCCCTCTCAGCGCTCTCCATGGCTAGCGCTATCTCCATGGCGTGCTTCAGGTCTATCTCAACTTCTACAAGCAAATGGCGCTGAATGGCGTCGTCGTTTAGCTTCATTAACTGTTTTAATTTCATGATGTACATTGCAATCAGCCCACTGAGGGCCCTTAATCGAGAATGAAACTTGAAGTTTTGCACGATCACTGAGGGTTTAGGCTGAAAATATCCTTTCACAAGGTCGACTAGCTCCATGAAGGATCTGGAATTTGGCGCTTTCAGAGCCTTCAAGCTACAGATTAAGTTACAGGTTTTGCTCCTGCAGACATTTAGGAGAATTGCCTTCTGATTCTCCTCCGCTGTTATTGCGTTAGCTACAAAGTAGAAACCTAATTGCTCAATGTGTTGACTCCAGTCCTCGACAGATGAGTCATATGCATCAATTCTACCAAAGTGAGGCATTGCTGGTGAGTATACTTCTTTTCTTCCCTTAAATTATCGGAATAATCACAGTCTCAAAGTGAGGTGCTGGGTTGGCATTATTTATCCTCATCACCAGTTGTAATAAACTTGGAGAGTGCAGGATGGGTTTCTTGTAAGAAACAGAGAACTTTATTAACAGACTCCAGAGGTGACTACATGCTTGTTCCAAGACCAAGGCTAAAATGCTCCACCCCTGAGATTCCCCACGCTTAGGGCTGATTGGTCTGCACAGTCACATGATCCCCATAACAGTAAGAAATGGTTTAATTTACAATCATTACATTAGCGCTATGCCCAAGTGCAGAATCTAGCTGAATCCACCTACTCTAAATCTTAATTGCTCATGGATACTTACACTTGTTTTTCCTCCATCGGAGGGATTAACTTCAAGACCAGTTGATGATCTGGAAGGCCCTCCATTAACGTCGGAGGAGCAGGAACCATCAGATGCATGAGCATCACATTCTTGCTCTGCATTACCTCAGATACAGACACTTTGATGAGTTTGAGCACTGGGGCTGGCACAACACATTCGCTTGAGGATCTGTTGGAAACAGAGTCCCCAGAGGAGTGTTGGAGACCAGAATGATAATAAGCCCCAGACAGCTGATGAGCCCCTGGAGCTGTCCATTAGGCAGCAGATACTGGATGCCCGGTGGGATGTATGTGGAGATCTGGTAAAGATTTCTGAGGGCTTGTGTGCCATGGTTTGTACAATGAGGGAGTCCATGTGCAGCGTGAGCACTGCATTGACTTTTGGCTCCGAATGCACAGCATCCTCCATGGAGAGATTGTCAACTCTCATGAAGCATCAGTTCCAGGAGCTCAATCAAGGGTTTCTGGGGTTACATTCAGACTGTGAGCCCACACATTGGCATTGACCTCAACAGGGCATTGCCAGTGTGATAGATGGATGAGACATCTAGTAAGTCTGCTAGCTGCTTTTTCATCTATAGTGAGCAGGGAGGTACAAGCAAACCTCATATTGGCGGTTGACCTCCAGCTCCATATATCTGGGGGCTCCTCTCAGGGTGCTCCTGAAGAGGCAGCAGCTCCTCCGCCCTTCTGCCAGTGCCCGTTGCCTCTGAGGAAACCAGGATGACTGAGGGGTATCCAGCCATCGTGGAGGACTTTCCCATCCAATCAGGGCCCTCAGTGGCACTGGTGACCAGAGGATGGCTGCCAAATTCATGCAGGCCAAAGGGACATAAAGTCAGCAGCCTGCCTCCGATGTAGCTGCTGGTGTTGGGGGAGAACCAAGACATGACACTTCTAAGCAGTTCATGAAATCACTATGAACACAGAAGGGCTATCGTGGGTGAGATCTTTATCATTATTGTTTGTCTTATGTTTTATTTTGCTGTAATACATCACTGTTTAAAATGTATATCACATGTCCTTGTGCTTTCTGTGCCAGCAAGGTAGGAGGCCTTCAACTCAAAGTTAAAAGCGATTGGACATGATAGTTTATTTTAGAAGGAGGCTCAAGAGAAAAAGGCTGTCAGGAGAGCTTCAAGAGCTCTGAGCAGTAACGTAACTGCATCTTTCCAAAGATTTGGAGTGTTGACTCTGGAGGCCCACTGGAAGCTCCTTTGAATCAAAGTGTCCCTGGCTCCCAAAAGCTGCCTCATTGCTGGGTCATCATCATGACCCTGGCTGAGCTAGTTCTTCCTCACAGTCTGTGCTGGAATCTTCCTTAACAGATTGTGGAAACACATCACACTCTTCACCCTCCCATCTGATCTCCCTGTGAGAGAACCAGGTTGTGCAGGGCACAGCACACAACCACAATGAGTGACATGCACATTGACAGCGTATATTGAAGAGATCCTCCAGACTGGTCCAGGCAACAGAACCTCATTTTCAGGAGGCCTATCGCCCTCACAATTGTGGCCTGTGTGGAGGCATGACTTCTGTTGGACCTCTCCTCTGTGGGCATTATGAATGTTTGATTGATGTCATTAGATAACTTTTCAGGGAGATCCTTTATCCCCCACCAGCCAGCCATCCAAGCATGCAGTGGGGATGAAAAGCCTTGGAATTTGGGAGTGATGGAGAATATATGAATCATGGCCACTCCCAGAATAACTTGCACAAACCAGGAGGATCAGCTGCTGGTGATCACAGACTAGCTGGACATGAGTGAATGGAAACCCGTACCGTCTCTCCAGCAGGTACCTTGGCGCACAGGTGCAATCAATAGCTCCCTGAATCTTGGGAAGCTGCAATAGCTGCAAATCCTCTTGCACGTTCTGCCTGGCTATTCTCATCTGTTTTGAAATGTATGAAGGTGTTGACCCTTCTGAAGAAGTGTCCATCACAAGCTTTATACAGCTGTGTGCTGCAGATTGTGACACTCCGCACAGATCACCAACAGGACCCTGGAAGCAGGGAGGGCAGATGCTGTGATAATCCGAAAGGGACAGAGCCCTGAGTGGAAGCCCTGAGGCATAAAGATTAAGGGTGACAATCACTTTCAGCGTCACTGACATTGGGTGCCCGCCTACAAAGTTGGATGCGATCTCAGGCTCGATCATCTCACAGATTGAGGTTACTGTCTCCCTTGAGAGGCAGCTCCTTCATCTGCACTGCCTCTTATCATGTTAATATACCTGGACCTAAGCATGTAGACTCTTCCAACAGGGTATTGGCACCTCGTCCTGCCCCTTCTCCCTTGTAAGCCTTGCTGACAATTAACCCCTTCAGGTTATGCTGCTTGCTCTTGCAGGAGTTTCAGTTATGATGTCTGTGGCTGGCTGGCCTCCTCTCCCTTCTTGCCCTCTCTTCCTCATCTGAGGAAGTGCCTTCATTTGAAATGACAACCCCCATTTTTCACCTTCTGCTTTGCAGAGGTTCCACCTTTATAATGATGTAACCAGTCTGTGAAAGCCTGTATAAGAGTTTAAGCCTCCTATGAAACGAATAGGATTGGTTCATTGAAGAAACAGGCCTGTCCAGACTTTCAAATGATGTGTGCACTCCTACCTCCTTACTCCTCCATTCCTCCTGAGTCTATATCCCACCCTGGGTGTGGAAAGTGTAAAACGTGCAATCCCCACTTGCCCATTCTTCCCATGCACCAACTGTAAAAATGCATGGGCCTTTCAAAATTGCAGTGCTTTGCCCTTTGAGTTGACGTTGGGCGGGCTGCCGATATTCGTGAATGTCCGCCCAGCATAATATCATGCTGCGGCATGAGGAGGTCACGAACCCCACTTGACATCATCACACTCTATTTAACCTGACGGAATGTCAGGGGCCCGCACAGGCACCGTAAAATCCAGGCCTCTTTATCATTCCTTTTGGCTGCTCTTCCACTCAGAGCTCCGTCACTTTCTGATAATCACAGCATCTGTCCGCCCTGTTCCATTGCGTAAATCTTTGCTACCCTCTCACCCCGAGATAGCTTCCAGGCATACAAATGTCTACTTAGCTACTGCCGACTGACTTTTTAAGGCTATGATTCAGATAATACTTCGAAGGAGGTTCTGGTCTAAATATTTGATAAGTCTAAATTTAACTGCTGTGTTGGCTCAATACGGTCATGGTGATATTTCCGTTACTGCAGAAATGAAAATAATTCATGTTTACATCACATATTACGGAAGGCTATCTTTATGAAGGAACTTAGATGGAATTGTTGGTCATAATCAGGTTAGTTATTCCTTTTTCCTAAGAAACTGCCTGAGTGAGTGAAGTTTTGGTAATTCAACAATAAGAATTTAGTTACAAATTTCCAGCTTAGAAATAAAATGATTACCTTTCCTTCTTTCTTTCACCTATGCGTCTGATGCCTTCAAGTACGACATCAGGTATGTGATGGCTGCTGTCTATATTTGTATACAGACATATAAATGTGTTAAAAGTCAAAATACATTCTGCCCTGTCTTTGAGGAACTAAGATGGATGTCTGTATCTCCCTATTTAGAGAGCAGTCAGGTTATGCTTTGTCCTTGTCTGGTTACAACTGCTTCACAGAAGCTGTGTTTGCACAATAATATTGCAGTGATGTTATTTCCATTCCTGCTGAAATTAAAATATTTATTTTTTGAGGTCACGTATTAAGGATAGACCAAATGGTCACTTTCTCTGCTGTATCACCCTATGATCCCATGATATGTAGGAAACTTAACAGGGGATTCATGGTCATATCTGACTCAGTTATGTCATTTTCTTTTAGGCTATGAAAGACCTATGGACAGAGATTACTTGAATAATTTCATTGGCATTCTGCAGTTTACTTCTCAACTCTGAAATCTAGAGAATAAGAATGCATGTCAGGACACGATATGATCGATGCAATGGAGAGCTTAATGACCTAGACCACAAAAAAATAAGAGCTCATGTTGTAGTGAGGGGTGTAGGGCTAAAGTACTAGTTTGGAAAGAGGATCGGTTAACTAACAGGAAACAGATATTAGGGATAAATGGATAACATTTGGGTTGAAAAGTTACTAGTGGAGTGCCACAAGGATCAGTGCTGGGGTCTCAATTATATACAATTTATCTCAATGACTTGGACCAAGGGACCAAATGTTTGGTTGCTAAATTTACTGATGACACAAAGATAGGTAGGAAAGTAAGTTGTCAAGAGGACATAAAGAGTCTACAAATTGATTTAGATAGGTTAAGCAAGTGGGCAAAATTTGACAGATAGAGTATAGTGGGAAAACAAGCACTTTGGCAGGAAGAACAGAAAAACCTTATGTTATTTGGATGGAGAGAGACTAAACAACTCTTTGGTACAGTGGGATCTGGGTGTCCTGGTACATGAACCACAAAATGTTAGTACGCAGATACAGCAAGTAATTAGGAAGGCAAATAGAATATTGGCATTCATTAGAAGGGAAATTGAGAATAAAAGTAAGAAAATGTTGCTACAGCTATATAGGGCCTGTACAGAGACTGCATCTAGAATACTGTGTAGAGTTTTGGTCTCTTTGCTTAAGAAAGGATCTAATTGTATTAGAAGTTCAGAGAAGGTTCACTCAGCTGATTCCTGGATTCTTATGAGGAAAATTTGAGCAGACTGGGCCTATACCCAATGGAATTTAGAAGAATGAGAGATGATGTTATTGAAACAAACAAGACCCTGCAAGGACTTGCCAGGGTGGATACTGAGGATGTTTCCATTTCTGGAGGAATCTAGGGAGCATAGTTTAAAAAATAGGAGTTTCCCACTTAAAGTGGAGATGAGGAGAATTTTTATGTTTCGAGTGTTGCTAGCCTGTGGAATTCTCTTACCTAGAGAGCAGTCAGTGAAGGCCAGGGTCATTCAAGGCTGAATTAGATAGATTTTTAATCGACGAGGGAGCCAAGGATTAAGTGGGGCAGGCTGGAAAGTGGACTTGAGGCCACAAACAGATCAGCCATGATCTTATCGAATGGCAGAGCAAGCTTGAGGGGCCAAATGGCCTACTCCTGCTCCTAATTCTTGTATCTTGTGACCTTTCAAGTCTAATTAAGCTACTTTGGCAAAACAACTGAAATTAAAATTTTAACAAAATGAAAACTAAATATTTTACTGAACACCATTACACATTTTAATTTTAAACGTAATTTATATAGATTAATTATTTTCCGACATATTTGTCTAATGAATGGAGAATACTGATCCTCATCTAAGTTTCCATTTAACTTCCTCAGGTGACCTTTGAGTATGAGATTTGAATGGCAATTATTGATTGTTGAATTATTGTGTAGCTAATGCAGGAAGACAGGTGCTGGTTTGAATATGTTTCAGAGCTAATTGATAGTTTGCTGTGGTGCTTTTGACATTGATAATATTATGATTGAAAACTGGTTGACGTAAAAAATTGGGGTAGCTAATAAAAGCCTGTGACATTCATGTACTTTGCCAATCATAATAACATTGGCCACCTATGATGTACATATGGAACTAGTCAACACTAAATGGTCCATATCCCATCACTCAATAAGCAATGTAATTAGTTGGATGAACCTAACTCTCCAAGGTCATATTGGTTTTGTTTCCAAAATACTGTGCATTGTTTTAATATGTCAGTTGATTTTTATTTTAGTATTGGTTCTCAGGGACCTACATAAATAAAACTACATAATGTTCAAAGACTGTAAAGCATTCTACTCGTAATATGTTCAATTATTTTTTGCTAGAAAATTTTATAGTTCAAATTAAGAAATTTATAAAATAGCAGAAGTGCTTTGTGTTTGATAAAGAAACTGAATGAACAGATGTTCCATATTCAGTGACTTTGAATTTGGAGGAGCAACTACACAGAAAAACCTAATTTCAAAGTAGCTTTTAAATTGTCAATGTTAATTACAATCACAAGAGTCAGGGAGACACTGTATTTTGATTACCAATCACTTTTAATCTGTTACAAAACACAATGTTGAAAAAACTGTTAGTTGCAAAAGATATCTTAAGTATTTCAATGCAGAACATTTTACTCATCACCTGAAGTGCACTTAGCTCAAGGGCACTAGGGCTTGATGCACAATCCCAGCTCTCTGCCAGGGTGACAACTTAAAAATCTAGAGGGGATCAGTGACAGCTGTTTTATTGGGATCTATGAAACCCTAAGGGTCTAAAATGGCATCTGTAGCCCGCATGCACACTTCTGACAGGCTGTGCACCCGATGCCATATTTGTAGAGGGGTTAGCCCATGCGCATCTAAAGTCCACCAGGAACATGCTGAGCAGGGTTATCCATTGGTAACGTAGCTCATGACTCCGGCCAACAAATCATGCACATGAGCGTGGCAGGAATACAATGAGAAACATGGTGCCATAAGAAATATGATAGAACAGACCATTGGAGCCCTGAAACAACATAACCTTGCCTTCATGAGAGTTCAGCCCTTGCCGCCACCTATTAGACATGAAGCTGAGGAGCTGGGAGTACAAGGAGGAGGAACAAGAGGAACATGCTAACATACAAATTAGGAGCAGGAACAGCCAACTTGGCCCCTCGAGCCTGCTCTGCCATTCAATAAGATCATGGCTGATCTGATTGTAGCCTTAACTCCACATTCCCACCTACATCTGTTCGAGTGTACAAAATGTTTTTCATCTATTAGCAAAGGTAACCTAGGTGTTTGGTGGTGCAGCATGACAGCAGTAGTAGTTTTAGCCATGAAAAAGTATTAGGAAGGAGCCTGTAAAATGAAGGCTGCTGGGATATTTGACGTATGTTAGCCTAAACCAAGGACACAGCAAAAACTAGCCCAGACTAGCCCATAGCAGGTGTGAACTCAGTGATTACAGGTAGGTAGGTGCCAGTCATTAAAATGCTAAGTATGATGAGACAGGAGTCTACAACACTTAGTAATTGCAGATAATGAAGTGTCAGTCACTGGAATGCCAAGATACACAGCAAAACCAAGCAGTTGGTGTAAAGTACTTAGCACCTATTGAAATAGATTGTGAGTCTATGTGAGCAAGAACACATCTTCAGTCGCGAAAGGACAGAGACTAAATATAACAACTCAGGGGGAAGAGTACTGACAGAGACTGGATTGATTAAGGTAGGCTCTTTGACTAAATGATCAAAAACCGTACCCGAGTCTTCGAGTTGTTTCAATTTCCCCACAACACCCCCAATAAGCTTTCACCCCTTGCTTATCAAGAATCTATCTACCTTTGCCTTAAAAATATTAAAAGACTCTGCTTCAACTGCATTTTGAGGAGGCGAGTTCCAAAGGCTCAGGACCCTCAGAGAAAAAAAAATTCTCCTAACCTCTGTCTTAAATGGACCTTATTTTAAACAGTGACCCCTAGTTCTAGATTCTCCCACGAGGGGAAACATCCTTTCTACATCCATCCTGTCAAGACCCCTCGGGATCATATATGTTTCAACCAAGTAACCTCTTACTCTTCTAAACTCCAGCGGATACAAGCCTCGTCTGTCTAACCTTTCCTCATAAGACAACCCACCCATTCCTGATATTAGTCTAGTAAATCTTCTCTGAACTGCTTCCCATGCATTTACATCCTTCCTTAAATAAGGAGACCAATGCTGTGCACAGTCTTCTAGATGTGGTTTCCCCAATGCCCTGTATAACTGAAACATAACATCCGTACTTCTGTATTTGATTCCCTTCACAATAAATGATCACGTTCTATTAGCTTTCCTAATTACTTGCTGTATCTGCTTACTAATCATTTGCAATTCATGTGCTAGAACACCCAAATCCCTCTGCATCTCAGAGCTCTGCACCATTTCTAATATGCTTCTTTATTCTTGCTGCCAAAATGGACAACTTCACATTTTCCCCCATTATAGTCCATTTGCCAGATCTTTACCCACTCACTTAACCTATGTCCCTTCATAGCCTCCTTATTTCCTCTTCACTCACTCACTTTTCTATCTATCTTTGTGGCATCAGCAAATTTAGCAACCATACCTTTGGTGTCTTCATCCAAGTCATTTATAGAAATTGTAAAAAATTGAGGCTCCAGCACTGTTCCCTGTGCGCATTACTCAATACATCTTGGCAACCAGAAAATGACCCATTTTTACCTACTCTCTGTTTCCTGTTAGCTAGCCAATCTTTTATCCATGCCAATACGTTATGCCTACACCATGAGCTATTTTTTCCACAATAACCTTTTAAATGGCACCTTGTCAAATGCCCTCTGGACATCTAAGTACAGCACATCCATTCGTTCCCCTTTATCCACAGCACATTACTTCATTAAGGAACTCCAATAAATTGGTTAATTGTGATTTCCTTTTCACAAAACCATGTTTACTCCACTTGATTATCTTGAATTTTTCCAAGTGCCTTGCTATACAATAATAGCTTTTACCACTTTCCCTATGACAGATGTTAAGCTATCTGGCCTGTAGTTTCCAGTCTCCCTCACTTTTTAAGTGGAGAAGTTACCTTCCCTATTTTCCAATCTAATGGAACATTCCCTGAATCTCAGGAATTTTGGAAAATTAAAATCAATGCATCAGCTATCTCACTAGCCACTTCTCTTAACTCCCTAGGACCAAGTCCATGAGGACCTGGGAATTTGTCAGCCCGCAGATCCAACAATTTGCTCAGTACCACTTACCTGGTGATTTTGAGTTCCTCCCTCCCTTCCATTTCCTCATTTACATCTATTCCTGGGATGTTACTTGTATCCTCTATAGTGAAGACCAATGAAAAATACCTGTTCAATTCATCTGCCATCTTCTTATTTACCATTATTAATTCCCAGGCTCACTTTGTTAATTTTCTTTTTTAAAGATCAATAGAAACACATACTGTTTTTATATTTCTAGCTACTCTGTGTACTCTGACTTTTCCCTCCTCATCAATCTTTTAATCATTTTGTTTTTTTCAATATTTTGTCCTATCTTCTGACCTGCCACTAATTTTTGCACAATTATAGGCTTTTTCTTTATGATTGATGCTATCTTTAACTTTTTTAGTTACCCACGGATGTTGGATCCTCCCCTTGCAATTTCTATTTCTTGTTGGAACATATCTATTCTGAAATATCCCCTTAAATATCTGTCACTGAACCTCTATTGACCTAGCCCTTAAGAGAGGGAAGGCTACATCCTAGACAGTATCTTTCTGCCTGGGCTGTTGGTGACAAATAATTAATAAATGAAAACAGTGACTACAATACCACTTCCCCATTCACCAACTGTCCCATGCTCCTTACATTCTTGTAGCATAAGGATCTGGCATATATAGGGTTAATGTGGGACTGAGTATGGTACCACCTACACAGTGACTTAAGAGAGCACATGACCTGCACCCAGAGTCAGTCTAGTGTTGAACAGAGCTGTGTGTACCAGCAAGCATGGAGACAGCTCCTAGCTTGTACCCTTTCCTGCAGGCTTGTCCAACATTTTCACTTGGAGAGCCACCTTTCCATTTTCTTTTCATTCAAGGGGTTGGTGAGCAAATTTCAGAAATGTAAAATTTGGCACAAATCAAACATGAAATTCAAAATAAAGTTGAGGAACAAAGAAAAGAAACAACTTGCTGAACAAAAATAGAGCAAGGTCAGAGCAATTAACTGATAATTA
This sequence comes from Carcharodon carcharias, assembly GCF_017639515.1. Lineage (NCBI taxonomy): Eukaryota > Metazoa > Chordata > Chondrichthyes > Lamniformes > Lamnidae > Carcharodon > Carcharodon carcharias. The sequence goes on along the minus strand of NC_054483.1, from coordinate 62,828,816 downwards.
AAAAAGAGTAATTAATAAAGATCACTATTAGAGTGTGACAGGGACAGAGTCTGTTTGACTCACTCCCAATCTCTTGAAGCTCACTCACTCATCATTTGAGTGTGTGTGATTGTGTGTTGATGTGAGGGTGAGTGGGAATCCTGAGACTGTGAGCTCACACTCTCCGCCATGCTCCCTCTCTCCGCCGCACCCACTCGCGCTCCTTCACTCCGCCGCACCCACTCGCACTCCCTCTCACTGCCGCAACCACTCGCATTCCTTCTCTCCGCCGCACCCACTTACACTCTCCCGCCCACACTCTCAGCCTCTTATGGCCCAGCAGCGAGTCCCTCCCTCTCCCATCCGGCCCAGCAGCGAGTGCCTCCCTCCCTCACCTGGCCCGGCCCGGCCGAGCTACGAGTCTCTCCCTCCCCCACCCAGTATGGCAGAGAGTCTCTCCCTCTCCCACCTGGAATGGCACAGGATGGCAGGCTCTCTTTGCGGTCCCACCCCCCCCAAACCCGGTACTCCCCCCCAAATACTCCTCCTTTAGGATCCCACTCATTGCCGCTCCTCCAATCACAGGCTGATCCTCTCCCATATTTGTTGCTGAGTGAGCCTATCAGCAGCAAATGTGGAGAGGAACACCCTGTGATTGGAGAAGCAGTTCTTTCAGAAAATTTGGCTGCACTTACCGACATTTTGAAAATTATCTTGGGGGCATACTGTGGGGCTTCGCAAGCCACATGCATTGGATGCGCCTGTTTTATTGTACATTTGTAAATATCTCTAAAAGTCAATAAAGATTCACAGCTAATCAAAGTATGACTATGAAGGCTTCTTCAGGCCTACTGAACCCAACATCCTGCAACATGATAGCAGCTTGTGAAAAATCCCAAAACCTTGCAGAAAATGCAGAGAAAAACTTAAATGATGGAAGACTGAGAAAAAGCCTGGTAGCAGCCCAAAGCAAAATGCAGAGGTGAGCATACCACCAAACCTCATTCTAGTCACAGGAATGCTCATCCTCCACCAAAGAGGGCATTGCACGACCCACAGCATGACGGAAGAAGCAAAAGAAATGACAAGGAGATGAGCACAACGTTTGTCCAGCCCACAAGAAACAAGTTAGGGTAGAAACCACCAAGCAGCGCAAACCACTAAGTGAGGTTCAACATGAAAGAATGGAAGAAAACAATGAAAACATACACAGATGCTAGAACAACCTCCAAACATAAAGGAAGAACCAGCAGCAACAGAGCCTACAACTCCTCCGACTGTAGTGCGAACTCAATTTGGAAGGTTTATGAGGCCTCCAGGCTGCCTGAACCTTTGAATTCAAGGACTTAAAGGGGGGAGATAAGATAGTGGTCATGTAGTAATGACAATGTAAGGCATAAGGTGAACTATAATCACTTAAAATGTCTTCGATAAAGACTTGGTATAAGGGTCTGGCAAATATAGGGTTAATGTGGAACTGAGTACAGTACTACCCACATAGTGATGTGAAAGAGCATAACGCACCCAGAGTCATTGGAGCGTTGGACAGAGCCATGTGTAACAGCAAGCATGGAGACAGCTCTTAGCTTGTACTCTTTACTGTATATTTTTAAATAGCTCTAAGAGTCAATAAAGACTTACAGTTAACCTATTTATGACTGTAAAACTTTTTCAAACCTAACAAAGTGTAACCAACACCCTACAATAATTCTCTCTGTCACCGACCATCACATCGCAAAACTAAAAGTCAATACAGATACACATTCCAATCCAATAAATGAAATCATGCCATTGTGCACACAAAAATAAAAAGTGCATTCCCTTATTGCTACTTTTGTGTGCCATTGCCTGTCCTAATGCTCCTATAAAATGCTTCCTCACTGGCTGCTGTATGGCTGTTGGAAGGCTGACGACTTTTAGTGGAAGAGACCACAGGTGACCTCAGAGAACAATCTTGAACAGCTCTAGGCCTAGGAGGTCTGGCTGCAGTCTGCACTGGGCTGCAGAAGTGTGGCTGACAGACAACAGCAAGGACGCTAGTGGAATAGCAGCGATGGGAGCAGGAATGTCGTCATCTGAGAGATGACAGCAGGTCCCTACTTCATGCAGCCACTGCTACTATCTGGGGAGAGGAGTGCCTTTACATTCCTAGTACATTGCTGGGGGACAGATTGCTGAAATCCTGTAATGGCCTCCAAGCTCCTTTGAACAATAGTGGTGAGAGCCATGTGAGTTTGCATGGCAGGAAAATGAGATAACATGATGCCAGTCTGAGCTTCTACTGCAGCACTGTGATAAAAACAACATGATGCTTGTGTTGGTATAGAAGTTGAGACATTGGTCAGCAGTTGCAGCATCATGGTCGGTTCCACTGGTGTATGATGGAGGCTGATGGAAAGGATGGGCTCCATACAAAAAATGCCATTTGGTTAATTTGGCTCACTCCTATATATCACACACAATCCATCCCATCTGGTCTATAGACCATTTATTAAAACAGATGAAAGCAATCTCCTCCAAAGACTGGCACAAATTATTCTCTGAACATTTCGTGAAGTTAACTTTCTGCACAACTGCAGCCTGACAGGGCCTGATATAAGTCTGAGAGTGGAGCTACAGCATCACCACACAATCCTGTGTCAACCCTGTAAACCTGCATTGCTGCAACTGCTACCATCTTCACTGCATTTAAGTGACTTAGTCATCAAGTTGTATTTTAAAAATATTATTTGGATTACAGTTGAATGCTATTTCTAAGAATATTTTGTTACATCAATATTAACGAGATAGTCACTCATTGAAAATATTTTTCAAAAGGCAGCAGCAAGTTTAAGCATTATCAATTTAATATCAGCTCTACATCATAGTACCACATATCCAATTGGGAAATAACGAGATTACCTCTATATCCTAAATGTAGCAAAAGTTCTAAATGCATAAATGAGTTTTGCAGTTTCACATTTTTATAATTTCAGGTTAGGCAAGGAAGGATGAACACAATCGTTCAGTTTTTAACATTTCCGGTTTAACATGCGTGATATCTAGGATTTCTCATGTCAACTTCTAATAACAGAGGACTGGATTTTCATGGAGGAGGTGGGATTGTTGAGTTAGGAAACGTCCCCACCCAGCAGATCTGTCTTCCTTAAAAAGGCTCCCGCCTGCCATATTTTCAATCCTGGGAGGTGGGGGTGGGATGGAGTTGGGACCGTTGCCTCTGGAGGCAGGCCTGAGGTGGTGGCAGAGACAGGTAGATGGCATGGTCAGCAGACTTGAATGGCCACCTCTGCTCACTGGGATTTCATCTCAGTTTTGACAATGTAAGCTAGATCCACAAACTCTCACCCCTTATTCTTCACTCCCATAGCACCCCCACATCTCACCCCTCACTCCCCAAACACTCCCATGTCCCTTGTACCTCCAAGCCCCTTCATACCCACCATGCCCTCTATACCCTCTTCATGCCTTTCCATGTATCCTCATAGCCACTCACCTAGTATCTACCAAGGGCAGATCACAGGAAACCTGAATTTGAAATGAAAATGAAAAATTATTAAACTCCTAACAAACTAAAAGGGCTGTCACTCAGATACACTTCATATTAAAACCACTCATTTATAAAAGTCATTCAAAATGTTTTATTCCCATCAAGTGGTTAATCTGTTGTAAAAAGAAAAACATCTATTTTACTAACTACATCAAAGACAGATAATTCTTTAATAATTTCTTGAGAATTAAAATGTGAACACAGACCCCTGCTGAGATAAATGGTTATGGAGTTTTTGAAACTAAGCCAAGCATTCATAATGCAAGGGGACTGGAATATAAAATCAGGGAAGTTTTACTACAGCCGTGCATGGTCTTAGTGAAACTACATCTGGAGTACTGCACACAGTAATGGTAAAATTTCAATAGACACAGTTCAGAGAAGGTTCATTTGGCTGCTTCCTTGTATGAAGGGGTTATCTTATGAGGACAGGTTGAATAGGTTGGTCTTATATCCATAATGGGGGGTGGGAATCCTGGAACCAAGTTTTGCCAGCCATTTTTAAAGACTTCTCCAGTCGGCCTGACTCAGCATAAATCTGGGCTAGAACTTGAATGTTCATATCATGCTTATTGGCATTTTCCAAATGAAACATTAGCAAAATGATAAAAGCAATCATGGCTCACTACACAACAATTCAGAATGATGGTACAGACCATGTTTTGCATATTAGAAAATTACACTGTAGAATTATACTGATTTTGACTGGTAATATTTCAAGCAAATCTTCTCCGGTATAGTCTGCACTTCATGAAAACCAAGTTTATTTTATTGTACAGTTGGAAAATACAACATGTCCAAGCAGGATATTCAGGTTTTTTTTCACATTTATTTGCTACTGCTTTGTAACCTAACATTCACTTTGCATTGCATCCAAAACATTAACATAGATTATCTTGTGTAAAGATATCAGTTAAAGCTTCAATAAGAACTGCAAGACCAGCAGGAGAGGCGATAGCACAGATGGGCTGAAAAGAGCAGCGGAGAGTGCAAGAGAGTTACTACAAGACCAGTGGGAGAGGTGAGAACACAGCAAGATAAAAGGAATGGGGGAGAGGTTGAGAGAGTCAGTGCAAGACCAGCAGGAGATGTGAAAGCACAGCAGTGATGAAAGGAGTGGCAGAGGGAGAGAGAGATAGAGACTGCAAGATCAGCAGAAGAGGCGAGAGGACAATGGGGGCAAAAGGAGCATAAAGAGAGATACTGCGAGACAAGCAGGAAAGGTAAGAGCACAGCAGGGATACAAGGAGCGGAGTGAGAAAGATAGGGAAAGAGAGAGGCACTGTGAGACCAGTTATAGGGCTCCAAAGAAAAGCCAAGTGTGGTGTCACGTTTAATTGGGTAAGCAATCAGTTGGTGAATACTTTTCTCTATAAAACTATTTTGGTTTCAAATTTGGAGCTGATAAATTAAGAATTTAAATTAAACTACAATTGTAATAAGTGAACTTATTAATAGTAGTAAGGTCTATTAGCAGCAGTAAAGTTTATTAGCAGTAGCAATGATTATTATCTCAATGGTGGCAGGGCTGCTCTGACCCCCCTAGAATGCACATCCTGTGCTATGCGGGAACTCCAGGATGCTTCCCATTGCAGTGCTGGTGAGAGTATGTCCCAGAGGAGCCAAGGACAGAATTTATTTGGCTGGAACAAAGTAACAAAAAAGGTACAATTGTGATGCTTGATGTCATCTATACGCCACTAACTAGTAGGAAGGATGTAGAAGAACAAATTTGCAAGGAAATGAGGAATGCAAGAATTATAGAGTAGTTATATTGGGGGCTTTAATTATCTTAATACAGACTAGGAAAGTAGTTAAAAGGCAAAGAGGGGCAAGAGTTCCTAGGGTGTGTTCAGGAAAATTTCTACAGCAGTATGTTTCCAGTCAATGGGGAAGGAAACATTGCTAGAGCTGGTGCTTGTGAATGAGGTTGGCCAAGTAGATCAAATATCAGTAGGATAACATTTAGGGGACAGTGACCATTGTTTCATAAGGTTTCAATTGGCTATGGGAAAGGACAAAGAACAATCCAGAGTAAGAATAATTAACTGGGGGAAAGCCAACTTCAATGGGGCATGAATGAATCTGGACCAAATAAGTTGGAGCCAAAAGTTGGCAGGAGACATATACTTGTCTAGTGAATTGCGCTGGATGCCATCTTAGCACAGGCATTAGCGCAAATGGCTGGAGGTAACCAGATCAGGCCAATCACATTGATCAATGTGCAATGATGATTCAACATCATCTTGGAGCTCAATACTCCAACCAACTCACACATTGGAACGTATATTCATCAAAGCTTCTTGAGTGTTGTTGGAGTTGCACTCATCTACTTGTCTAGATGAGTGCAACTCCCACAACACTCAAGAAGCTCGACACCATCCAGGGCAAAGCAGCCCGCTTGATTGGCATCACATCCACAAACATTCACTCCCTCCACCACTGACACACATTGGCAACTGTGTGTACCATCTACAAGATGCACTGCAGGAGCTCAACAAGCTTCCTTTGATAGCACCTTCCAAACCCACGACCACAACCATTTAGAAGGACAAGGGCAGCAGATGCATGAGAACACCGCTACCTACAAGTTCCATTCCAAGCCACACACCATCCTGACTTGGAAATATATCACAGTCCTTTCACTGTTGCTGGGTCAAATTCCTGGAACTCTGTCCCTAGCAGCACTGTGGGTGTATCTACACATGGACTGTAGCAGTTCAAGGCGGCAGCTCACCATCACCTTCTCAAGGGTAATTAAGGATGTGCAATAAATGCTGGCCCAGCCAGCGATGCCCACATCCCGTGAATGAATAAGAAAACTCAAAGGGATAATCAATTACTTACAGGTTAGTCACCAGTTTGGTGGGGGCAGTGGTGTGCGGTTAACTCAGTTGGCCGACGGCTATCATGTGGTTCAGAATAAATGCCAACAGCGCAGGGTTCAATCACCATTCTAGCTGAGGTTGACTTGGGGCCTGCCTCCTTGCCCTGCCCCTTGGTAAAATCATGGCATAACGGTGGTTCAATGACCCTTGGGTAATGGAGGATGCTATCTGAAAAGGGAATTATCTGATTTCTTCTGGCTGTTGCTAATGATTTTGCAAGTCTTTGGCACTCTATAGTTGTTTCAAATGGCAAAAGTTTACAGGGAGTGGTGTGGAAATTGATGAAGGAGTTTTTACTGACTTCAAGGTTTCTGCACCAACCTGTTGCTCCCAAATGTGGATACTGTAGTAGACATTTCCTTGGAAAACAGAATAAGGAGAATGAACAGAGGGCACAAAGAAAGCCATTCATCAATTTATACATCTTTGTAACGCTATAGCTATTTATTAGTCAATACCTTGCTATGTCTATCATCAAAAATCTCTATCTCTACCTCTGTCTGTTCATCTATATTTATCTTTTTCTCACATATTGCAGAAGCCTTACAAACTTCCGTTCCCAGTACAGCTTTAAGTTGGTAAAATGGGCAGTCTTCGGAGCCTTCTAGCAGCAGTGGCTGGATAGCTTAACTGATCAAAAGTCAAATAAAGAACCCTTAGTATATAACATGGAACATCTGGGTTTACCAATTTTGATCCAGAAAAATAAGATCTTGCATTATTTAACATAGAGTGATGGATTGGACAAATAGACTATTAGATAACTAATAAATCTAGTGTGGGTTCTAACATCAAATGTTGCTAGTAAAGTTTGGTTTCTATACCATCAGAATTTGTTTTCATTTAACAATAACAATAATTACTTTAACTTTGTATTTACATGATATCTCTATCATCAAATTGGCAGAATCTTACCAACTTCATTTCTGACAAAGCGTAGGGGCTATATCTGGGTTGGCAACCTGACTCTGCTAGAAGTGGGCCATCCTGCTGAATTTTGCGGAGCCCAGCCAATTAAGTGGGCGCATCCAGGATTGGCATCCAATTAGGTGCAGCGGGTGAGAAGAGCAGTCAGAGCCCAAACGAGGAATGACAATTTAAAGGGACATTAGCAGCATGTACAATGGCTATTTAAAGGGACACCAGCAGCACGTATAGTATCAGAACTGTGCATTGTGGACAGCAAATTTGCTGAAGCAGGAGGATGGATGCCAGAAGGGGACGGGCATGATTCACAGACGTGTCACTTGAGGTCATGCAGCAGCTGTGGGGGCTGCTCTTCTCAGAGGATGCCAGCCCCAGAGTGCATGGAACCCATGACCCCATGTAATGACACAGTTTTAAAAGGTCAATACAGCCATTTACCTCTCCAGCTGGCCTCAATTGAATGACACCAACTTCCTCTTGCTGCAAACTACCCAAAGCACTTGCTTTAAGGAGTTTCTCCCGTCAGTGATTACCTTACAATATTGCTGGCACATTGAATGTTGGTTTCCCATTACAATTCTGCATGGATGGCAGGTTGAGTCCTCAATGTGTGCCTGCTGTACACACACCTTTACCTTACCCGTGTTTCCGACACAGTGTGAGGCAGTTGCGCCATTGGAAAAGAGCCACTGCACCTGTAAAATGGCTCTTCATTGGCTTCCTAATTGGCTGCGTGTTTCAACCAGGGATGTCCCTGACCTCACTGGCACTCTTCCCAGGAAATCCAGAGACAGGCAGAAAGATGGCAGGAAACCAGCCCAATGTCCCTTTTCCCCATTTTCCGAACACTCCTGCTTCCAAAACCACCTCCAGTGGCCTTGGGAAATTCACCCTCTTGTGGCTGTGCTGTGGTCAGTCAGTGTCACGTTAAAAACTAGCTCAACAGGTGCTACGTGAGGATTCTTAATAACTTTTTAAAAAAAATCAAATCGATATAAGTGATTATAACTTAATGTAGATAACCTCATGCAGCAAAGACATTTTCTAAACAGATTTATTAAAATACATTACAAAATTAGCATTCAAGTATAGAAATAATAACTGATTTCTATTCACAAAGTCTATAGCAATAAATAAAATAGCACACCACAAAATCCTATTATAAACAATAATTTTATTTTTTACACACAGCACAATATTCAATTGTTGCTATTTCCCAATGAACAGATTTCCTACTAATAACCAAGTTTTAAAGTTACTTAAAAGCAGACAGAAAGAAGATGCTATGAAAACAATACAAGAGAATTTTGTCAGATTTAAATACTACAGAAAGATCCTTCTCAACAACACGGTGTGCAGCATGAGAAATGCGAGGCCTGTATTACTTTGATTTGACATAATTGGTCTTTGCCAGATTGGGTCACAATTTCCAAATGTGTATTAGAATAAAAAGGATGGAAAAATCCAGCTTTTTATGGCTGCTGTAATTCCTTCAGTGAAAAGGTTAATGTACACTCTCTTAAACAAACTGGTCAATGGGCAAGCATCAGTGAAGATAAACTGGCCTTCCTTACTGTTATATTGCAGGCGTAATTCTCTCAATTCCTGTACCTGTTAGCCCACATCAAATGTATACTGGGAATATAAGTGAAAACTGATGTAAAATAGTGGTAATAGTGAATTCCCGATATAAAGCTTGGTGCATTTGGACATTTATTCTGTTTAAGAAAGCCTCTTGTCATTAAAGCAATACTGATTATAACCAACATCAATTGATATCTGGGTGTATAAAGAAGAATCAGCAGTGCTTTGAAAGTTTGAAGTCTTATGGTCTTCAGTAAATGTGTGAAAAAAACAAAAAAAAAATTAAAAAACCAAACTTCCATTCATAGCAGCTTTTGTGAACCCAAGATACTTCACAGGTATCACATAAAGCAAAAACATCCCAATACAAATTCTGAGAACTGTCCTCTATTAGTTTTCTCCGCTTCAGTGGAAATTGTCCCACTAATTTAAACTCTTCTCATAACTACAGCTCTTCATCCCTGGTGAAGTTAGGGGATTATGGTGTTAACGAATTTTCTATAGTGAGGCATCCAAAACTGCACAAGTACTTTAACTATTGTCTTGTATTGATTGATCATTATGCCTTTACTCTTGATCAATTCCCCCAAGTGCCAATGTTTGTTATGGCTCTACATATCTCCACTCAGACGTCATATCTGGAGGTACTGAATACAAAGGCAGTAATACAAGGTACTGGTTAGATTATAGTTGGGGTATCATGTACAGTTTTGGTCATATGATATTTAAATGCTATTAGAACCATGGAGAATGGGGCAACATATATTCACTAAGATAATATCAGGGATGTGCAGATGTAGCTGTGATGAGGTATTTGAAAAACTAGCGCAACATCACAGGAGTACTGAAGATTAAGGAAAGAGGGATCCTATAAAAGTGTTCAAAATTTTGAAAGTGTTTGAGAACATAGCCAATGAAGAAACAGGCTCATGGATTGGCGAATAAGGAGACATAAATCAGGATTACCACTAAAAACATTGAAGGAAGAGGTTAGCACATTTCTTTTACCCTTGTAGAGTTGTTAGAATATGGAATGCATTATCTAAATGGTCATTGAAGCTGGGCAATACGTTTAAGGGACAAGAAGGAAAAGAAATAATAGATACAGGGAAAGAGCAGGAAAATAGGATTAAAGTGCAGAACTAGTAATGGCATAAAACACAATGGGCTGAGTGGGTTCCTTTTATTAAAACTTATATGAAACAAAAAACTTACATATTTAAGAACCAAGAAGCAGCAATATGAGTGCAACACGTATATATTATTCTATTTACTTAAAACATATTTTTCATCTTACATTGAGTGCATTTTCTATATATCACATATAATATGAAATGAAATAATAACACCTTCAGCAGCACAGGTAGTACACAAATTTTCAGATATGTCAATTTTCATATTAAGTTGGTCAGCAATGAATTTTGAGACAAAATTAACAAGTGTTTTGTTAAAAACCAAAAATTTCATAAGATTCTTGATATAAATCTTCTGTTACAAAATTAAAAAAAAAAATTCAGTTCTAAAAATTTATGCAGCGAAAATAATACTGTGAAAATAAATCACTAAATTTTTGCTCTGTACTCTACAGTGCTGCTCCACAACAAAAATAAATCATTGGCAATTGTTAGCTGCCCCATTCTTAAATAAAAACATCTCTTTCAGGAGGAGTTGATGTCACAAAATCTTATTGGCATAGAAGGAGGCCATTCGGCCCATTGTTTCTGCACTGGCTCTCCAAATGAGCATTATGACCTGGTGCCACCGCCCTGCCTTTTCCCCATACCCCAGCACATTATTTCTATTCAAATAATCACCTAGTGCCTCAATTGAACCTGGCTCCCCCACATTTCCAGGCAGTGCATTCCAGACCCGGACCACTCATGCGAAAAAGTTTTTTCTCACGTCACATTTGCTTCTTTTGCAAATCACTTTAAATCTCTGCCCCTGTCGTTCTTGATCTTTTTATGAGCGGGAACAGCTTCTCCCTATCTACTCTGTCCAGCCCCCTCATGATTTTGAACATCTCTGTCAAATCTCCTCTTAACATTCTTCTCAATATCTCAACACTACAAATAACGTAGGAACTTGAGCAGTCCATTCAACCCCTTCAGCCTGCTCCGCCATTTAATTAGACTATGGTTGATTTGCATCTCAACTCCATCTGCCCACCTGGGGCCCGTGATCCTTAACACTCTCTTCTAACAAATCTAGCAATCTCAGTTTTGATCTTTTCAAATACTGTTTAGATAGGACAAAAAGCTGAATTATCTGCCCCATCACTGTGTTGTCCAACATTATACTAAATTGTAGCGGTGAGAAATCAATCAACATTGTCTCATTACTAGCTTATTAAATCTGGCAATATAATTCAACAGCCACAAATCTAGATGTGCACAGAATGCTGCACCAATGATGTGTTACCACTGTTCTTTCACATGAATAAGACATTGATGAAATGCCATCAGCTCAACAATATTCTATTCAAAGGCTGAATTTAAAAGTTATTATAAAGTACAATAGATTACTATCAGGTAAAAATTACAGCACCACATTACTGAGTCAGAAAACAGCTATTAGGAAAAATGACTTTATTGTCAGTGTTCAAGTCTATTCCATCAAAAGATTTGTAATTCCCTCCTTGAATATTGATCTGAAACATTGGGCTATAATTGCCTGGTACCGTGAAGATGAGTTTGGGTGTGTTACCAGGAGGAAAATTAGAGAATCTGTGTCAGGGCAGCTCCCTTATGTGATCCAGCCTCCAAGCAATCTTGCAGGAGCTGGGGTCTGACTGGCACCGGCTATCTGCCCAGCAGCAGGTAGCTGATTTAGCTCAATTAATTCCCCACTTTGTGATGCTGATGGAATCCTTCTGACAGCAGATGGACCAGAGAGGCCTCCTTTACATTACTCCTCCACATTATTGCCACAGTTGCCAGGCCACTTATTTGTTGTATTTTTATAACCCTGAGGTGCCCTTGCATTCTCCTACCTACACTGGCATCACTCACCTCTGGCCGGACATCGCTGCAGGCTTCCTATTTGGGCCGCAAGGTTCCTTGATCTGCCTCCCATCTTTAATTGGACATGGCTTCTTGACTTGCTGATTTTGGTAAGATCACGAGTTACAGCCGCTTCCAGGTTCTTAACCCGATTGAGGCCAACAACAGGGTCCTGATGATCTCAGCAAAATACATGCACTCTTTCTCTCTCCACAAGTGCTGCCTAATCTGCTGAGTATTTCCTACTTCTATTATCTCCCTGAAAGCTTGCTTTATGGGAATGGTTCCTGTTGAGGCCAGCCTCATTAGTTTTACTTGTGTCTCAAGCTGTTCCAAGAATGGGGAAGGGGAAGTGGGTGCATGACGCAGGTATGGTCACGTAACATTCAGCACTCCCTTAGAGAAGATGAATAAAGATGTGCTGATGCTGGTTTGGCTTGTTGTTCGTTTTTCTACTAGTCATTAGTCTTACTGTGGACTGCAGCTTTGAATTTGCTGCTGAGAATTTGCAGGATGAATGCTGCCTGTGTACATTTCACTTTGTATTGTGAATGGGAGGGGTCATATTCATTAGGTTGTTATGGAGAGATTGTGCAACGGAGCATTAGCAGGCCAGCAGAGGGTTTGCACCCCAAGCTTGTTGTGTATACTTTTATTTCTTAGCCTTGCAAGTTGAAAGGAAGGCTGGAGCTTTTAGATGCCCCTATTTGTTGGGAGAGAATATTCCAATCACAAAATCCTGACAAAGTTACCAACTTGATGATGCAATTTGAGTCGTCGAGTTTTTGGCAAATTTCTCAAGGTAGCATTGGAGCACTGCACACCGGTATTTATTTTTTGACGTGGGTGAAAAATAATTATTATTTTCACTGGTATTAACTATCAATCCATAGGCTTATGAAAAAAGTAATGAAGTTCAATGATTTATTAACGTACTATAAAATTTGGTTTCAGACTCCAGGGGCTGAATTTTCCCTTGGGTGCCAGGACCATATGTGGGTCCCAAGTCTGTGCATGACCTCGATGCATTCACCGGAGTAACTTTACATGAGTCAGCCTCCTAATAGACCATCTCCATACTTGCCATCCAATTAAAGATGATTGCAAGATCAGGAAAGTGGGAGGCCCAACAGGATGGTCCACAACTATGTCTAGATGGCAACCCTACCCTGAGAGTTGAGTGCTGCTGAAGACGAGGGAGACCTAGGGGGCAGCTGTTCAGTGATGAGCAAGATGACTAAATGCTGCACTGTGAGGGGCCTCAGTGTGGAGGGGTAACTCATGCAGGAGAGTACCTGTGGCCGCTTTTGGGCTCATGCAAACATCATGCTCTGATACTGCCAATTATTTCAGCCACTATGATTTCCCAGCGAGAGGCCACCTCTGCAACTTTGCCAGGCTCACGATACAATGGCCAGCCCATGCAATACCGGCAAAGTTGCAGTGCTGGTACAAAATGACCCTTAATTGGGTTCTTAAAATGGCTTTATTACCTGCTCAACTCCATTGAGCAGGCTGTCAATTCCCATGGCAATCCCCCTTTGGACAAGTCACCCAGAGGGCAGCAGCTTCAGTCTTGATGGGGTTTCCTGCTGCTTCCCCCTAACACCCACTTCCAAACCTGTCTGTATAGGGTTGGGAAAATTCAGTCCCTGGATTCAAACTCATTTGCATCATTTTATTGCTCTGGTTCTATATTTTACATTTTAAAAGGTAGAAATCGCAATAAAATATTGATTCCGTAGCTAGTTCAGGTCTATTATCCAATAACTTACTTATCTATTGGTTTAGCTGCCATTGCTGATGGATCAAAATAATCCCTATTCAGGGTACTCTCAGAAAATAACCTTACAACTCAAAGACATGGTTTGGTACAAATCTGGAGCTGTAAGACATAAGGTGAAATTTTAACTCATTCTAATCATTTACATTATTAAAATCAGGCCCTATGACTTAATTTCTAGTGAATATTAATCTAATTTTACAAATGTAGCAGCAATTACATCACAAAACATCAGTGTTCCATAGTATTTAAAAATCTGCTTTCTTTTTGGTTTTCCAGAGCTCACTATAAAGTTAGGTTTGTATGGAAAAGCTAAACTAAATGAAACAGAACTTACCCTGAAGTACAGGCACATTAAGTGAAATACCATTTCCAGCAAATATGTTGCACCAATCTTGGGTTATTATTCTACATTAAAAGCTCTATATAAACACAAGTTGGTGTTGTGGTGAAGTGGTTTCCTTATTATTCCAGACCAAAACCCTCTGCATTTGAAATAGCAATTGTTAGCTTCTGTTCGAGTTCTTTCTTATTCTTGTACGGAGGCAAGCAGAGTTGATTGAAACAGGTGTGGGCGACTGGTAACCTGTGGGCCCAGAAAGATGAACTTTAGAAAGGTTTGTTCACGTACTGTTTAAAAAGGATCCTTTCCTTTCACTTCCTACTGAAGATTCTATTTTGTACTTGGCATGGTTTATAAAAGAAGATACAAAACAAGACATGTTCCTAAGTAGATTGGTCATTTAAATGACATCTAATACTCTTTCTTATGGGGTATTTACACTGCAATTTAGCATTAGAACAATGTCATTTCAGGTTTGTAGCAACCTTAAACTGGTAGTTTAAGTATAAATCCAGATTCAGTGTCCTCTTAACAGCAGTCAATTGCAATAAAAAGCCAAAGCAAGTGTTTTGCCACTGGCACACATCACTGAAATGAAAGGGATCAGATTAACCTCTAAGCATCGGATATTTTTTTAAACTTGTACACTTGCTAACTGCTAAAAATAAAGTATGGATGTAGTTCCACAATATTTCACTTTGACATTACATAAGTCTAGTGCAGCAGTGTCAAACCTAATTTGAAAAGTGCACAGCGATTTAGTTGTTTAGAAAACAGGTATTCTTCCCACCCCATTTAATTTCTGTTGTTTGGGAGACAGCTCCGTCTGTGGGCATATCCAGCTCTGTGTCTGTGCCTAATTTCTAGCTAGGCAGCCAAGTAATGTGAACAGGATTCTCCCTGGCTATAAACCAACTATGGCTACCAACATCAGACCATTAGCTGCAGGGTAAATGCAACCTTAAATATGCAGTAGCAAGATATAATTACCGAGAATTGTGCAAAATTACTAAAACTAGTATCAACTTGTCATTTAAAATTAGGACTAGTAGTATTTCAAAAAAAAGTTACAATTTTTTCTGATTTTCTCCCTGTCTACATAGAAGCCACAGCTCTTATACACTGGATCGAAAAACAATGATTCAGAAGCTGGAGATATAGGGATGAATTTTCCCACCTTAGTTTTTAGAAAGCTTTGTTTCTGGGGCCGTAACTAGGAGCTGAGAGTGGCACATCCTCCGGTTCAACCTTCTGGAAGGCATCCAATTGGGAACCTGCCTCTGTGATTGATGTCCAATTAGGGAACAGGTGGTGGGTTGGGGTGGTGGGAGGGTGAACCAGTGCGTGCTAGTGTAAGGGTGACCACCAACCTTCACAGTGGCTGCACTGAGAGTGCTGCTGAAGTGAATGGCACAAAAGAGGGTGAAGCGCAATGAGAGTGAGATAAGGCTGAAGGTACCAGCAGCCATTTCTTCACCTCCAGCAATGTGTGTGACAGAAGTTTCTAGGAGCTTCTCGTGTGCCATGGCAAGCCTCTGCCTGCAGATGAACACAAGCTTGCCATCTTCCTCATTCAAAGTTCAGATTGCTTGCCCCTTTCAGAACATTCCAACTGTTGTAATGTGTCTTTAAGAGATATCAGCATATCAGTAGAAGGTAAATGTGTCACGTGATTTAGTCTTAGTTTCATTTTTGCATTGAGCAGAGAACACACAGCACTGATGCCTGCAACTTTATACCTATGTATAACTGTTCTCATGTGCCTAGTATTACAAATGAACAGACGTGTTTATGCAACCCCTTATGAGTGGTTGGTGCCTTGTGTCTTTTACAGTAAATAAGCCCAAGGTATTATATCATTATAATAAAACAACATGGTAATCAGTGGTGAGATAGGTGGCAGTAAGATTTAGTACAGGTATGACATGGTGAACAGCCTTAGATCTTGCTACATGGCATGAGACAGACTCTAGACATTTTGATCAGACCTCAACAAAGTTGCAGCATCGGAGAGTGTTGAAAATGCAGCAGACTGCAAAGAGAAGCTTTGGAGACACCGCAGATTTAGTGCTCAAATAAAGAGCTTGTAAGTAATTGGATCTCTCGTGGTGGGATTGCAACACATAGTCTGTCAGTTCCATGAGTCGGACAGTGCATTGAGAGGACCAGCTCAGTTGGGAAAGGCAAGTGACCAGGTATCGGGATTGATAGTGAGCATGGGAGAGTCAAACAAACAAACCATCATAAAAATTGGGCCAAAAAAGGTTGCGAAGATAATGGGCGGCTTCGGGAGTTGCTGAACAATAAACTGGTTATAAAGCAAAGACATTATTGTTCCGTGGTGCATTCCCACCACAAGCTTGTCTTTGTGGGTGGAGCTTTGGAAAAGCATGGGAAAGCAGCCACAGCAACACTCATCCCAGGTACTACAGAAGGAGGAAGGTCAAAAGGATATTGTTAGACTTTCCACAAAATACCGCAGTTTGAATGGGATGCAACTGACTTATTATCCAAATTCAAAATGTTTAACCAGCATAAAAAGCTGTGGTTTCTTGATTCAGGTGTTTCTCAGCCAGACGAGCCAGCCGTGAAAATTCGCCTAGCAATTGGGAACAAAGACTGAACATGTCAGGACTAACAGAAGAAGAGCTAAAGGATCCCCAAAATATATGGACCACATTGGAAGATCAGTTCAGAATCAGGTTAAACTTCTGCATTCTTCGACTGGAGTTCATGTCGTTTCAACAACAGCGTACAGAATCTATAGACCACTTCGTCAGCACTTACAGAGAAAAGGGTACATACTATGATTTTTCCAATGCAGAGGTAGCAGACAGAATTGCTGATTTGGTCATTGCATCCACTCCCATGGAAGCATTCCAGAAAGATCTGCTAGGCTATCCCAACATATATAGCATTAAAGAACATCTCAAGGATGGATGTAATTATGAAGCTATCCTTGCACGTTGACCAAGCTTACAGTAGAACCTCAATTGTTGACACTAACTAGATAACCCAAACCTAGCAAGACATGTGGAAGGTGTAATCTTCTGCATGCACCAAGGAAATGCCCAGCTTTTCATCAATTCTGCAAGGCATGTAGTAGAGAGGGCCAATGGCAGTGCAGTGCACTAGGGCAAAGGCTGATGCAATTAGAAAGAGCCATGCTTTGATCCAAACAGACCATACATAACAGGTACCTTTCAAGCAATAAGTAGATGTAGGTAGGATGTTTCCTGTGGTTGTGGAGTCTAGAACCAGGGAACACAATTTCAAAATAAGGAAGCCACTTAGGACTGGGTTGAGGAAATTTTTTTTTTTACTCAGAGGGTTGTGAAACTTCGGAATTCTCTACCCCAGAGGGCTGTGGAAGCTCAGTCATTGAGTATGTTTAAAGCAGAGATTGACAAATTTCTAAATATCCCCAAATCCTTGTATGTCATTGGTAATGTGGGAAAAAGGCATTGAAGTGGATGATCAGACGTGATCGTATTGAATGACAAAGCAGGCTCAATGGGTTGAGTGGCCTACTCTTGCTCCTATGTCCTATGTTCCTAAGTTCATGATCTAACATCAAAATATCCAGAATGCTTTGACAATATTGGCAGTTCCAAAGGATCTGTAACATTACATTTTCAGGAGAATGCAAATCCATCAATTGATCCACCACACAAGTGCAGCGCCCACACATACAAGGCTAACTGAAAGTTGAACGAGACAAAATGGAGAAAAACAAAATCATTAGAAGAGTACAAGAGCACACAGATTTGTGCAGCTCAATCATGTGTCAAAGAAGGAAGGATTATTGAGAGTATGCTTTAATCCACAATGTTTAAATGCAGCTTTGAAATGTTGCCCTTACAAAATACCCACATTGAAGGGTTAAATCTGAGATTTTCAGGTGAAAAATTCTTCTCAAAGCTTGATGCCAAGCATGGATACTGGCCAGTATATTTTGTGGAGAAGCCTTAAGAGCTTACTACATTTTGTACCCCATTCGGACCATACTATTTTCGATGATGTCCTTTCAGGCTGTTAGCCAGGATCTCTTTCAAGCTGACATGGACTCATTATGTGCACTGTGCTAGAATGCATCTGCATCACTGATGATAGAGCTATTGTGGGAAGAACATGACCACAATCTGCATTCATTGATGCAAGTGGCACATAATGAAGGATTGGTGTTCAACAATTTGAAATGTGACAGATCAATTTCTTCAGCTCTATTTACTCCAGTACTGGCATATGTCAAAATCCAAGTAAAGTAGAGGATATTAAAGCCATGCCAACTCCTCATGATAAGGGCGATCTTCGAAGATGTTTAGGTCTCTTTTATTTCTCGTCTCCATACATTCCCAATTTTGCTCGAAAACTTTATCATTAAGGGAATTGTTGAGAAAGGATGTGCCTTTCATGTGGCACAAAGACTACCAATACCTCCTCGAAGCTCTGAAACAGTCATTATCAGAAGCATCGACATTGCAATTTAATAATCCTAGGGAGACAAGATAAATGCCTCAGAGAAAGTTCTGGGTGCATGCATACTACAAAAAGGCAAACCGATTGCATTTGCTTCAAAATCTCTGTCGGTAAGACCAAATGGGAATGATTAGCTTTGAAATCCACTGGAGATGATTTGGCAAATGCATTGACCAGTGCACCACCAAGTTTGCAATGCCTCTTGATAAAGATTCAAGGTCACGACAGAGATTAGATACAAGCCAGGTAACTTGATGGTCACATCAAATACACTTAGCAGATTGCCTCATCCAGCGAAAACAGAAGATATATCCTCAGATCTAGAAGCTGACTTCATTGACATTGAACTTGAAGATGTTCTCCAAATTGATCTGGTACATTTTGCACAATGCAAATGCCAGCAGCTACATGAAGAAATGATGAAAGATTCTACAACTGTGGAAAAGCATCATTGAAGGATGGCCTAATTCAGTTCAGCATGTCCACAAACACGCGAGACCATTGTGGCCTTATCAGAATGAGTTAGGCATCTCCTGGGGAGTCATTTATAAAGGCAGTCAGGTCATCATACCGGAATCTTTGAGACCTGATATTCCTCAGGCAACTTCATCATGCACACATGGGCATCGATCGGGCAAGAAGACTCATGGGAAAGACGTCTATTGGCTGGGTATGAATAATGACATTGAAGTCATCATCAAGAAGTACAAGGCATGTCAAGAGCATATGCCAAGCCAGCAAAAAGCACCACTGATTCCACATGAAGTTCCTACCCATCCTTGGCCCAAAATCATATCAGACCTCTTTTCATATCCATGGAACCGACTTCATTGTCATCACTGACTACTTTACTAAATATCCCATTATTTGACGATCGCGCAATATGTCAAACGCAACTGTCATGCATACTCAAGTCCTACTTTCAGTTTATTTGGTGCACCTAGCAAGATCATTATGGATAAAATCATGCAATTTATTGGTAAGCCATTTCAGGATATATGCGAGGAATAGCGAATATTCAGGAATATCGATCATACTGCTTCTTCTCCTCATTACCCTAGATCTAAAGGCCTAGCCAAATTAATGATTCGTACAGTGAATCCCTAATTCTGAAATGTAGACAGACCAAGATTTACACATTGTAATGTCATACCTAAGAGCAACAACCTTTAGGTGCAACAATTCCATCACCGGCAGAACTCAGGTTTGGCAGACCAGTGTGTACCAATTTATCTACTCTTACTCATTCTATTCTCTCAGAAACTAGACAGCAACTTTTAAAACTACAAGAGAAGACAATCAACTTGTACAATAAAAATGCAGATACAGAATTGCCAAGTTTACAGTTGGGACAACAAGTTCACATTCAGGATCCCACAGAAGGTACATGGCAACCAGCCGATGTAGCAAGGGTTTGTTCAGAACCAAGGTCCTATGAAGTCTTTACACACAAAAGGTGCAATGGAGAGGCATAACTGAGGACAAATCAGATCCATTCCAACTCCTTGATCACTGTACAGTCCTATTGCATCTAGGACAAGATCCAAAATGCAATCAGGAACAACATCCAAGAATACCAATCCCACAGATCACTGTGAGCAATTAAAGAAATCCCCAGACAAGGTTACCATTACAAGATCTGGGTATAGCAGCAGAATACCTCTACGCTTTACAGACTCATAGATTAATCAGTTCTATGCACTTACATAAGGGTAACTAAACATGAACATGTATTGTAAATAGTTCTACTTCCTTGAAAGGGGGAGAAGTATATAAAAAAGGGGGAATGATGTAATATGTCTTTAAGGGATGACATCAGCAGAAGGGAAATGTGTCATGTGATCCAGTCATAGTTTCACTTTTGCTTAGCATACACACAGCTCTGATGTGTCTTCAAGCTTTATATCTATGTAAAACTGTTCTCATGTGCTTAGTCTCAATAAATGAACCAACGGCATGTTTACTCAATCCCTTATGAGAAATTAGTGCCTTGTGTCTTGTACAGTTTATAAGTCCAAGGTATTATATCAGTATGATATATGATACTGACCTCCCACTGTGCACTCACCTCCTGTGAATGCAGACATTGCGGGGTTCCTGTGCGATGCTAAAATGGTTGGTAACTGAATCATTAAAAGCTCAATTAGGTTGCCAGCAGCACACATAAACTGCCTCTGGGAAGAGAGGAAGGAAACAAGAACACACCAGCATGCTTATCCAATAGCATTTTGTCTAATTTTCCCAGACCCCCTCACCTTCTCTGAAACTGCTCCACTGGCCTGGGAAACTCTCCTATCGTCTTAACATATCAATATGGAAAACAGCTACTTTTGGCTTAAAAGTAAAAGAGAATCATAGAGCAATGGCTACTTAGGAGTGAGGTACAAAGTTTTAATTTGATCAACAAGCTCAGATGACATCAGAAGTCAAGAGTGAGGGCTGAAGTAGGCTGAATCCCAGTGCAATGTTAAAGGCATTGTGCTTTTTAAAAATTTTATTCAACAGATACTCCATAATTTTAGTGTTTTGTAAGAAGACAGGATTTCTATCATAATTGTAACAAAAGTGACTACTTTAAAAGATATTTTTGCAAAGAACTGCTGTATTTTGTTCAACTGCATTTGACCAATCTGATTCCATTCATCATTTAAGCTGGCTCATTTCGGAGAACTTTAGACATTATCCACTTCAGCTGGAAAATGAAAGGGGAATCTTTGTGTATATGCCACACTGCATTTAATATGTTGCCTGTTTCCTGCATTATACTGATTAGTCATTGCTTGACGTTACAATCAAAGATCAGCTTTTATAATGTCATCTTTTAGTGGACTAGTTGAGGGAAGCTGCATCTCAACGTTTGGTTCCACATTCCTTTAATCTACTTGGAACCGTGCATCCTAAGCAATTGTGTCCTTTGATATACTAAATGTTGGAAAGAATGCAACAAATAGAAATTGCAATAATGAAGACATCTTACCAATCCGTGGGCACATCAATCTTCGTAATTTTAAAACTAAGATCAGCAAGTCCACCAACTGGAACTCTGTCGCTTCCTGTAGTAAAATGTAGAAGTCGTTTCTGGAGCTCAAGACTGAATCCTAAAACTACATCCCAGAAGTTCCTACCACAAAAAGATGGAAACAGTAAAAATCACAATACAGTTTATGTAGGGACTATGCTTTCATTCCATTCATTGACGCTAACCACATAAATATTGGTGGAATATGGAGGTTAGTCTCTGATGCTGACACAACCAAAGCAGAAAAAGCAGAAAGATATTCCACAGGAGTGTGATGGAATACTCTCCACTTGCCTAGATGAGTGCGGCTCCAACAACACAAGCAGCTTGACACCACCCAAGAAAAAGCAACCTGCTTGATTGGCACCCCATCCACCACCCTCAGCATTCATTCCCTCCACCACCAATGCACAGTGGCAGCAGTTTGCACCATCTACAAGATGCACCACAAAAATTTGTTAAGCCTCCTTCGATTAAAACCTTCTAAACCCACAGCTTCTACCACCAGCAGGATAAGCACAACAGATGCATGGGAACACCACCACCTACAAGTTCCCCTCCAAGCCACACAGCATCCTGACTTGGAAATTCATTGCTGTTCATTCACTGTTGCTGGATCAAAATCATGGAACTCCCTTCCTAACTGTACTATGGGTTTACCTGCACCAGTTGGACTGCAACGTTTCAAGAAGGCAGCTCACCACCATCTTCAAGGGAAATTAGAGATGGGCATCAAATGCTGGCCTTGCCAGCAACACTTGCACCCCAAGAAAGAATTACAATAACCTATTAGGGTAAAGATGAATTCACATTACAATTGTAGATTCAGTGTGAAGTGGTTTTGCTTTGCATTGACACTGCAGTTATTGCATAAGTGCAGACTGAATATGGAGCCAGGGCCAACCTGATGCCAGTAGAGTGCAGAGCAAGATTCCAATATAAAAGGTTAGCATCTGAGCACAAATGTTATCTCCAGCCATTTGTGGCTGTACGAATTCTGCAAGTTATAACCAGTGCTGGAGGAGTCCACTGCCCACATTTACACATTCCTGCATGATGGCCTTTTGGATCTGTAGTTCACAGAGAAGTTGTAGGCAGTTGCAGGGACTTCTGCTGTGGAGTATCTTTCTGCTTTTTCTGCTTTGGTTGTGTCAGCAACCAAAGACTAACCTCCATGTTCCATCAATATTTATGTGGTTAGCAGCAGCTGAACCAGACATTATCACGTCTACCACATCAGATCATGAAAAACTTAGAAATGTAAATGTTCTAAAGATGGATCGTGAAGATTTCTGGCTGTAACTATTTCCTTTGTCAGCTTCTTCCATTGTGGGAATGTCCACAGGAAGAAAGATTGTCGATACACTGTCCGCAAATAAATGGTCTTCGTAGTTAATGAGGATGGCTACCTCATGCTTTGTCATTGCTAGAGGGCATTAGGAACTTGTTTCTGTCAATTCCCACCAGTCTGTTCCATATTTTATAGAACACGGTCAGTATATTTTGCTCCCTCCTTTGCTGTAATGATTCCCATTCCAAATCTTTGATCGAGGATGTGACAGCACTACGTTTCCCATACTGATTTGTGCAGAATCGATCAACACCTCTTTGTGTCACTTCAATCTCATTTACAATCTCTTGCCATATAAGAATTCCACACACAACTTGCATATTCCAGGGCTGTATGAACAAATGTTTGTTAAGCTATAATTCTGACACTTTTGTTGCAATTGCAAAGATTCCTCGTCAGAAATTCAAGAACTCTATTTGCTTTGGATGTATGTGACAGAGATACTTCGCTTAGTAGCCTCTTGTAAATGTTTACATGATTAATATAAGGCCTTGAGGACCCAAAGTGGAAACTTTTATGTTCAGCCTCTACATGTTTGGGGATTGGATGAACAGAGCCATTTCACAGGCGTTTACTGCCTTCATAGCTGTCCAAAAATGATTAGTGGACATACTGACGGAGAGCCAGCACCAAGGGCATGGCTGGAATAGGCATGGATGAAGCTGCTACTACTCAGGGCAATGCCAAAACTGATTTGGCGAGCTTTGCCCTTCAAATGGCAGAAGAAAACGTGCAGAAACTGAGCAGAAGCCATTCAGCTCCTGACCTCATTTCCAGCCTTGGTTCAAACATGGATAAAGGAGTTGAACACCAGAGGGGAGGAGTCTCTGCCCTTGACATCAAGGCAGCATTTGACCAAGTATGCCACCAAGGTGCCCTAGCAAAATTAGAGTCAATGGGAATCAAGGGGAAAACTCTCCACTGCCTGGAGTCATACCTAATATTAAGGTAGGTAGATGGTTGTGGTTGTTGGGAGGTGAATTGTCTCAGTTCCACGACATCACTGCAGGAGTTCCTCAGGGTAGTGTCCTAGGCCCAACCATCTTCAGCTGTTTCGTCAATGATCTTCCTTCCATCATAACATCAGGTGTGGGAATGTTCACTGGCGATTGCACAATGTTCAGCACCATTACGACTCCTGAAATATTGAAGCAGTCCATGTCCAAATGCAGCAAGACCTGGACAATATCCAGGCTTGGGCTGACAAGTGGCAAGTAACCATTACCCCTTGATATTCAATGGCATCACCATCGCTGAATCACCCACCATCAACATCCTGGGGCTACTATTGACCAGAAACTGAACTGGATTTGCCATATAAATACAGTGGCTACAAGAGGAGGTCAGAGGCTAGGAATCCTACAGTGGGTAACTCACCTCCTGACTCCTCAAACCCTGTCCAGCATTTACAAGGCACAAGTTAGGAGTGTGATGGAATACTCCCCATTTGCCTGGTTGAGTGCAGCTCCAACAACATTCAAGCTTGACACCATCCAGGACAAAGCAGCCCACTTGATTGGCACCACATCCACAAACATTCACTCCCTCCACCACTGACGCACAGTGGCAGCAGTGTGTACCATCTACAAGATGCACTGCAGCAACTCACCAAGCCTTCTTAGATGGCACCTTCCAAACTCATGACCATTACCATTTAGAAGGACAACAGCAGCAGATACATGGGAACATCACTGCTTGCAAGATCCCCTGCACTCACCATCCTGACTTGGAAATATATCATCGTTCCTTCACTGGCACTGGGACAAAATCCTGGAACTCCCTCCCTAACAACACTGTGTGTGTATCTACACCACACGGACTGCAGCAATTCAAGAAAGCAGCTCACCACTATCTTCTCAAGGGCAACTGGCGATGGGTAATGGATACTGGCTGAGCCAACGATGCCCACATTCCATGAATGAATAAAAAAATAAGCAGACAGCCACTAGGCACTGACCGTGGCAGCAGTCCTTGCAGGGCATCTCATGACTTCTATGAAACTTGATAGTCAGCCAACTTACTTACTCTCGCAACTGTAGAAACATTTAAAAGGATGGTGGCAAAGTGGTAATGTCACTGTACTAGTAATCCAAAAGCCCAGGCCTAGGTTAATGTTCTGGAGACATGGGTTCAAATCCCACCATGGCTGCTGGTGGAATTTAAAATTTCAATTATTTAAAATTTGGAATTGAAAGCTAGACTCAGTAATGGTAATCATGAAAGTAGAAACTATCATTGATTTTTGTAAAAACACATTTGCTTCATAAATGCCCTCGAGGGAAGAAAGTCTTCCATCCTTACCTAGTCTGGTATACATGTGATTTCAGACCCACAGCTATGTGGTTGACTCTTAACTGCTCTCTGTAGTGGCCTAGGAAGCTCCTCAGTTCAAGGGCAATTAGGGACAGGCAACAAACACTGGCCTTGCCAGCAACACCCGCATCCCATGAAAGAATAAATTACATGTGGAACATGATGTGTTTTGGATGATATTGCTTAGACATGGCATGTAGATGAGAAAGCAGAGAGGGCCCCAGTTGATCGTCAGGGGACTCCAAAGGTAATAATGTGTGCGGAAGCAAGAGAGGGAAGAAAAGCCATCACAGGAGATTCTCTGACCGATTGGAAAGATAAGACTGAATCAGGCAAATGCAGTCCTGGAAGGTTCAAATTTAGTTGGTTACCTTCTCTGTGACATACATCTCCACCTAGTTTAGTATGATCCATGAACTTGGAAATATTCCATTTGGTCCACAGATCCAAATCAATTGTGCATAATGTGAACAGCTGGGGCCCAAGTACTGATTCTTGTGGTACCCCACAAGTCACAGCTAGAACCTACTTTCCATGCCTTCTGCCTCTCCATCTTAAAAATCCTTCCATTTGATGCAGTCATTTCTCCAGTGCTGTTCAGCATCCATTTTCCCCATGTAAAGCACTTTGGGATGGTTTCTACATTAAATGTACTGTGAAAATATAAATTGCTGCTCATTGTGGCACAGAGCCAGTCTTTATCTCACTGGACTTCCCACTCCCTGTTGTGTCTGATTACCCTTGCTATAACATTCTTAGCTATAAATTAGCGCAAGCACAACCAATAATTTGATGGCTCCACTAAACAATTAGAACCAGTCAGTAAATCCTCAACAATGTGGTTTAAACTCCTCTGAACTGCAGAAAATAAAGCAAATACTCAAACTCTATAATAAAGTTGTACGCACATTGCACATTCCCACTGATTACAGCAAGGCTTTTGAAAATAAATCCACACTGTAGTAACACAAACAATAATCCAGATAACATTAATTTCAGAAAGGTGCTGGTTGTGTTTATATCCTTCCTTAGAGAAGGGAAACTATCCTATAATTTTATTAAACTAAATAGCACGGATAAGCTCTGCTCTCAGTTTAATAAGTGCGGGACTAAAGTTAGGAATCAGAGAACGATTTACAGCAAATGAGGCCATTTGGCCCATTAGGTCCATGCCAGCTCTCTACATGAGCTAGTCCTACTCTGCTGCCTTTCCCTGTAGACCTACAATGATTTTTTTCCCCAAATAATTATTCATTTCCTTTTGAAAGCCACTTGAATCTGCCTCCACCACACTTTCAGGCAGTGCATTTCAGATCTTAACCACTCACTGCATAAAAAAGTGTTTGTTCATGTCACCCCTGGTTCTTTTGCCAATCACCTTAAGTTGGTGTCCTCTAGTTCTTGACCTTTCCAACGATGGGAACAGTTTATCCCTGTCCACTCTGAGCAGAACTCTCATGATTTTGAACACCTCTATCAAACCTCCTCTCAACTCTTTCTTCTCCAAAGAAACCAGCCCCAGCTTATCCTTGTAACTGATGTCCATCATCCCCAGAGCATTTTGTGAATCTTTTCTGCACCCTCCCCAATGTCTTCACATCCTTCCTAAAGTGTGGTGCTCAGAATTAGACACAATACTTCAGTTGAGGCCGGGCCAGCATTTTATAAAAGTTCACCAGAACCAGCCTAAGAACAGTTAGGGAAGAGAGATGAAAGTCTAAGATGTAAGAACAAGCTAGGTTAGAGAGAGGCACTAGCATTTATACAGCAACTTCATGGCCTCAGGATGTCCCACACAACTTTATAGCCAAGTACTTTCAAATATGGTTACTGTTGTAATGTAGGAAATTTTGCAACTGGCAAGGTTCCACCAACAGTAATGAGATAATGACTAGATAACTTGTGTGGGTGAGGGATAAATAGTGGCCAAACACCAGGGAGCATTCTCCGCTCATCTTTAAAATTGCGATATAGGATCTTTTACTTCTACCTGAGAGGATGAAACAAGCCTCCCAGTTTAACATCTTATCTGAAAGAAAAGATCTCCAACTCCCCTCAGCAGTGCCAGCCTGGAATTTGCTCTCCAGCCTTTGGAGTGGGACTTGGACCCACAATCACCTGACACAGAGGCAAGAATGTTATCACTGAGCCACAATTGACACCTCTGGAAATAGATGCCCTGAATGGCGTGTGAATCTTATATAGTCCAGGGTAGTATTTCAACATGTACCTTGTACTTTCACTATGAAAGTTAAAAGGTGCACCAGCAGTACACCTGAGCAACTTTATTCTAACTTTCTAAAAACCAAACCCAGATCTATGGGGTTTATATAATTGCAAAGAGAAGGATTGGATTGCTTACCTTATCGTGGGGTTTATCTTGGAGTAACCCTCGTACTGTGTAATCTTCTGCAGTGCAAAAATATCCAACTCGGGGTTCCCACACACAAGAATTTCCACTTCTTCTGGGAGAAGCAGCTGTGGAAGAACCAGTCTTTTATTTTCATTTGTTTTGCACATTTGGAAACCAAATTAAATTTTTCTCTTACATCACTGTCAAAAAAAAATCAATATTATACTTTGAAATGTTGAAGTGTAAGATTTACACTCTGCTCCCCTCCAGCTGCAACAGGAGATCTTTGCTGGTTAAATAAATTAATAAGTCTACTTGATCTGGCCATCTAACATAGGCAATATCTGATATTACATTACCATATTAAACAAAATGTGTGGAAAGTACATGTGGTTTATACTGTAAAAAATATTTATTTTGGAAAATGAATAGCCAATAAAATTACTAATGACTATTCTCCAGGCATCAAGCACCATTTCCTGGACAAAAGAATGGATAAGACTTTTCTTCTGAGACGCTAATGCTGGTACAATTATCCATTTGGAGATGCACAAGGGACTTTATTTGCCAGCCACTCCATAGCTCTTCTTGGCTTTGCCTCCACTCATTGTGGCTTGGCTAATGGCAAGAACATGACAAGTAAGGAACTATGGGCAAACACTATTACACAATTCTGTGGATGGTATAAAATTCATCATCATTGCAATTCTGTGTGTCGGAGATGATTTTTCCTTGTGGATTGCTGGGTTTAAGTGAGATGGCAGTGTTGGCTGTAGGCTCGCAGATAGCTTATAAGCCCTATCTAAACCTTCCAGGCTTTTCCATAGCGAGATCAATTGTTAGCTGGCAGAGGTGGTGGTAGATTGTTGGCTCAAGCATCTGCCCTGTCCTTCTGTCTCTATTGCTGTTCTGTCTCAGTGGTTGTTCTTGTTGACTGGAAGGTCTTGACACCACTTTGATGAAGGGTCATCATTTTGGTTGCAGTTAGACATCTGCTGCCCACGTGTTCATGGTAATAGAGCAGATCTTCATGGAGGCTTTCAGATTGTCTTTGAAATGTCTCCTTCCACCACCATATGAATGGGTTGCCTGGCATAGCTGAGTAGAACATGTGTTTGTGCAATCTTGAGTCGAGAATTCTAACATCCCTTCCATCTCAGCTGATGTGAGATTATCATGGTCTCTATACTCGACATGACTGCATCTTGGAGGATATTGATATTTGTTCTTTTGTCCTCTCATTTGACTTGCAAGATCCTTCTAAGACAGGTTTGATATGTTGTTCTAGGGCCTTGATATGGCAGCTATAAATTGTCCAAACTTCAACACCGTAGAGAAACATGGGGAGAGCCCCTGCCCAATAGATTGAGTTTAATGTTGGGTTTGGTATTATGATTCTCGAAAACTTGGGTACGTAAATTACTATAGGCTGAGTTAGCACATTGGATTTCGTGTTGCTCCTCTTCATCAATGTCAGCTTTTTGGCATTCTATAAGTAATGAGGGACATTTTCCAACACTTCACCACAAATTTCAATTAAAGGCATTGGTTTTGATATATTTGATGAGGGTTTGTAGAGGACTTCAGCCTTTCAGGCAAGTCCCATGCTCTCGCAGGGTTCAGTGAATATATCAATAATCCATTGTACAGCAGTTCTTCTTCAGAGTGAGCCTTAATTTATGCATCATCAGCATACTGTAGTTTATTACAGATGTGGCTGTTGTCTTGGTTTTGGCCTTCAGCTGGTTGAGGTTGAATTTATAAGTTATTACCAAACCTGGGGGAACCTGTCAGTAGTAAGTTGTAGTGTTGCTGCAAGGAACATTGAAAATAATGTTGGTAGAATGACACGCCCCTGTTGACAATTGCTTTGACTGAGAGAAGGTCTGTCATGCAACCATTGCAGAGTACTGTTATTTTCATATTATCACGTAGGGGACAGATGACGTTTGTGAACTTTGCTAATTGGTCCACCTAAAATGCCCTACATTTAAAAACAAATGTAAAGTTAATTTAACATCTTGTAACATTGAATAGGTTGATAAACTGTTAAGCCAGAATTGTCATTGCTTTTTGATCTGCACCAATTTTAGAATACAATGTAAGTTAATGGACACTGCCATTTATATGTGATCTCGCTTGCTTACTGAGAAAACACAAGGTGTCGTTGACCCACCGGATGTGGGTGTGGGGTGGAAGCAGTCCCTGAAAGTCCTCAACATCAACCCCTATAAAATCTCATGGTTTCAGGTCAAACAAGTCCAAGGACACCTTCTAGTGTTTGCTACTTACTATCCCTACTGCAGATGTCCGATGACAATCCTCTTACATTGAATATTTTTTGAAGGAAGCACTGAGTGAAACAAGGGCAAAGAATGGAATCTTGAATCTTCAGTGTTCATTGCCACAATTGGACTACTAGAACTATCACTGACTGCTTTTTGCCAAGTGAAAATAAGGCCTGTGTGTGAAAAGCCAACCAGCATGAGAAAGTAAGTCACCTGATCTTATCCTCAGGGGCCTAACTATCGCATATGTTTTGTTGTTAAATTCATTTGTAGGAAGGACTACTATATAGTGCTTGTGAAGGTGTGCCAGGAGCAGCAGCAGACATAGCTCATAATAAGGTTATCAACCTATTCCAACAAGGCTATCTGCATGCCAAACACCAGAATTAGCAGGTGATAGACATAGGGCTAAGTAGTCTCACAAAAATTGGATCAGAGCTCATCTCAGCATCCCTATCACAAGTAGGTCAAAAATGACAGTAAGCAATCAAGGAATTAATGCGAGGAGGGGACTTGGATGACTGTTCCCATCCTTAACCATTGGCCCAGCATGTGAGTGCAAGTGATAAGCACTTACATGGATCTTCAACCAAAAGTGCTAAGTGGACAATCCTGCCAAGCCTTCACTTGCACTCCACTCCATCACCAATGTCAATCAGCAGCTAATTCGATTTACACCATGACATTCAGGAACAGTTGAATGAACTGGGCATGGAGAAGGCTATGCACCCTGACAAAAACCCAGCTATAGTACTGAAGCCCTGAGCATCAAAACTAGTCATCCACCCTTAGCTAAATTATTCTAGTGTAGCTGTAACATTGGCATCTGTTTATTAGTATGAAAATTGTGGGGATTATGTTGTATTCACAAAAAGCAAAATGAATCTAAACATCTAAACTGGCAAATTTCTTTCAGCCTCCTCCCAAACAATAGAGAAGAGATGGAAGGAATCATCAACCTACTTGTGATAGGGATGCTGAGATGAGCTCTGATCCAATTTTTGTGGGACTACTTAGCCCTATGTCTATCACCTGCTAATTCTGGTATTTGGCATGCAGATAGCCCTGTTGGAATAGGTTGATGCCCTTATTCTGAGCTTTGTCTGCTGCTGCTCCTGGCACACCTTCACAAGCACTATACAGTGGTCCCTCCTACAAATGAATTTAACAACAAAACATATGCAATAGTTAGGCCCCTGCGGATAAGATCAGGTGACTTACTTTCTCATGCTGGTTGGCTTACCACTTATCACAGGCCTTATTTTCACTTGGCAAAAAGCAGTCAGGTGTCATTAGTGACACCTATTAACCAATAAGCTGTTTACCAAAACTCAATTCTCATTTCACTGGAAACACGAGGGAGAATTTTCTCCCTGTTGTGGGGGCTGAGCAGGAGCGGGCGCGTGCGCAGCCGATCACCGCCCATAATCGGCTGCCGCTGCCATTTTATGTGGGCGGGCCAATGAAGGCCCGCTCAGCTTGATGCACACCCAGAAGCGCTAAGCGCTCCCTGTGCGAGTGGGGGGAATAGGCCGAGTCTGGATCTGCGGTCTTTCCTGCATGTGCGCGAAAGAGTGCAAAAATCTCCAATACATGGAGCTGCCTCAAGGAGTTTAATTTCATTTCTCAAAATTTAAATAAAGAAAAAAAAATTCAGATATGTCCCCTCATGCGACAGTGTCACATAAGCTGGAACAGGCCAATGAATTTTAATTAAAAAATTTATTGGATTTATAAATCCTCATGAAACCTCTTCCCAGCCGTGGATGAAGTGTTATGATAAATGCCTGAGTTCTTTGCCTGCGCACCAACCTTAATGTTGGACTGGCAGCTCCTTTGATTGTTTTAATCAGTTATTAATTCGGCTTAATAGGCATTTGACAGTTCGGCCCTGCACGCCGATCCGAACATTCTGGCCTTGGTTTCAGACCTCATCATAGTCTCAATCCAGGAATGAATACAAGAGCTGAATGCCAGAGAAGAGGTCAGTGTAACTACCCTTTACAAAAAGACAACATTTGACTATTCACAGCATCAAGGTACCCTAACCCAATAAGTAGGCAATTTGGAAAGCCCTCCAGTAGCTGTTGGAATTCAGTGATCATGGTCATTGCTGTACAGTTTCTCAGTGCAGTGTCTTTGACCCAACCATTTTTGGCTGCTTAAAATGCAGGGAAGTGCATGGATGAAGGTCAGGAATGGGTGACTCACCTCCCCCATGTAGGGCATTCCAGCCTATAACTTTCATGATGAAAAATTTGAGAGCTGATACTAGCTTCTGTAATGTTAGGGTATGCTAATATAAATGCAATGGGCAGCAATTTGCAGCAAGACAGTTCACCTTTCTAGGGGTAGAAACTAGTTAAGAAAGACTTTTAAAAATGCCATAGGGTAACAGTACATTTAGGGCACACATTGAGGATAATGGGAGAAATATCATCATTAGAGATTTTATTGAAACCCAGACAGCAGGATATTACAGAGATAAAGTTTGATGTCAGTCATAATGGTCAAATTGAGTGGAGCAAAATTGAGATTTTTTTTACAAAGATTAATTTTATAGTTGGGGAGAAAAGTGATCCAATAAATCATTTTTTTAAAAGAGCAAGCAACTGTGTTAATTTTATATTCATTGCGTGTTTAATTGTATTCAGGTGTGATGTATCAATTGGGGATTCACTTGTGTCTACTCCGATTATATGGGCTGGGGAGCTGGGGGGGGGGGGGGGGGGGGGGGGGGGGGGGAGGGGAGGGAAGGCGGGGTGCTCCGCTCCCTCTTTAACAAAAAAAATATAGGAGCAGACTGAAACTATGACTGTTGGGTTAGTGGGTACATGTTTATAATGCATCCAAAAAGTATGCAAAGATTAGGCTCCATTACGTTTACTTTCACCATTTGGCTCTTTGGGGTAGAGCAAACTGAACCACCAACACAAGAATGGATGGAAGCAGGAGGCATCGCAGAGGTCAAGAGAGACATCTGTAGCATGGAACCGAAGGGGATGGCTACTGAGGGGCAGGGATGTAATAATGAGTGTACCTTTTAAATTAAAGCACATTTAACAGCTCTAATTGTGAACATACATAATTATGAGCAGTATTAAAGTTGGCAAGGATGCTTTCAGCTGACCCAACATGTTGTTGCAAGAGATAACAAAAGAATTTAATCAAAATGTAGTGCTTGATCTGACAGGACAGAACTAGTGAAATATTCAATACCAGCTGGAACAGCATCAGTTAATTCAATTACGTAATCTTCCAGTTTTCCTTCTACTCAGAGGTGGTGCCAGAGGACTGGAGAATTACTGATGTTACAGCCTTGTTAAAAAAAAGTGTAAAGAGAAACCCACTAGCCAGTTTAACTTCAGTCGTGGGGAACCTTTCAGAAGCAACAATTCTGGACAAAGTTAGTAGTCACATGGACAAATGCAGGTTAATTAAGGGAAGCCAGCATGGATTGTTATGGGAAATAGAGTTCAACTAACTTGCTTCAGTTTTTGGATGCAGCAACAATGAGGGTTGATGAGGGTAATGTTGATGTGGTATACATGGATTTCCATAAGAACATAAGAAATAGGAACTGCAGTGGACTATTCGGCCCCTCGAGCCTGCTCTGGCATTCAATAAGATCATGGCTGATCTTCTTGTGTTTCGATTTCTACATTCCCCTCTACCCTGGAAAACCAAGAATCTATCTACCTCTGCCTTAAAAATATTCAATGAGCCCGCCTCCATCACCTTCTGAGGCGGAGAGTTCCAAAGTAGCACAAGCCTCCGAAAAAATTTCTGCTCATCTCTGTCCTGAAAATTATGAAAAACTGAAAAGAGAGGAGAGCCCCGGAGAGGCTATTAAAGTCTCCAGAACACAAAATAGGACAGCGTGTTTGGAAAGGGCTAGGAATCTAACTTCAAGTACATCAGATAAAGGGACGACATTGAGAAAGGGGATGGGAAATACAGGACTGAAGGTGTTGTATCTGAATGCACACAGGATAGGAAATAAGGTAAATGAGCTTGTGGCGCAGATTGAAATTGGCAGGTATGATGTGGTGGGCATCACGGAAACATGGCTGCAAGGGGATCAGGACTGGGAGCTAAATATCCAAGGATATACATCCCATCGAAAAGATAGGCAGGTTGGCAGAGGGGGTGGGGTTGCTTTGTTAGTAACAGATGAAATTAAATCGATAGCAAGAGATGATGTAGGGTCAAATGATGTAGAATCTGTGTGGGTAGAGTTGAGGAACCGCAAAGGAAAAAGAACCATAATGGGAGTTATGTACAGGCCTCCGAACAGTAGTCAGGATGTGGGGCACAAGATACACCAGGAGATAGAAAAGGTGTGTAAGAAAGGCAAGGTTACAGTGATCATGGGGATTTCAATAGCAGGGATACTGGGAAAATCAGGTTGGTAGTGGATCCCAAGAAAAGGAATTTGTGGAATGTCTATGAGATGGCTTTTTGGAGCAGCTTGTGGTGGAGCCCACTAGGGAACAGGCAGTTCTAGATTTAGTAATGAGGCAGGTTTGATAAGGGAGCATAAGGTGAAGGAACCCTTAGGAGGAAGTGACCATAATATGATAGAATTTATCCTGCAATTTGAGAGGAAAAAGCTGGAATCAGATGTAACGGTACTACAGTTGGATAAAGGCAACTACAGAGGCATGAGGGAGGAACTGGCCAGAATTGACTGGGAGATGAGCCTAGCAGGAAAGACAGTGGAACAGCAATGGCAGGAGTTTCTGGGAGTAATTTGGGAGACACAGCAAAAATTCATCCCTAGGAAGAAGAAGCATACTAAAGGGAGGATGAGGCAACCATGGCTGACAAGGGAAGTCAGGGATAGCATAAAAGCTAAAGAGAAGGCATACAATGCGGTGAAGAGCAGTGGGAAACCAGGGGATTGGGAAGCCTACAAAGATCAACAGAGGACAACTAAAAAAGAAATAAGGAGGGAGAAGATTAAATATGAGGGTAAACTAGCCAGTAATATAAAAGAAGATTGCAAGAATTTTTTTTTAGATATGTAACGGGTGAGAGAGAGGCGAAAGTGGACATTGGGCCGCTGGAAAATAATGCTGGAGAAGTAGTAGTGGGGAACAAAGAAATGGCGGAGGAACTGACTAGGTACTTTGCGTCAGTCTTCACAGTGGAAGACACGAGCGACATCCCCAAAGTTCAAGAGAATCGGGGGGCAGAGGTGAGTATGCTGGCCATTACCAAGGAGAAGGTGCTAGGAAAACTGAAAGGTCTGAAGGTGGATAAATCACCTGGACCAGATAGATTACACCCCAGAGTTCTGAAGGAGATAACTTCAGGAATCTTTCAGGAATCACTCGAGTCAGGGAGGGTCGCAGAGGACTGGAAAATCGCTAATGTAACCCCCCTGTTTAAGAAGGGAGTGTGGCAAAAGATGGGAAATTACAAGCCATTTAGCCTGACCTCAGTCATTGGTAAGATTTTAGAGTCATTATTAAGGATGAGATTTCAGAATACTTGGAAGTGCGTGGTAAAATTGGGCAAAGTCAGCATGGTTTCATCAAGGGGGGGTCATGCCTGACAAATCTGTTAGAATTCTTTGAGGAGGTAATGAGTAGGTTAGACAAAGGAGAGCCAATGGATGTTATCTACTTGGACTTCCAGAAGGCCTTTGACAAGGTGCCGCACAGGAGGCTGCTCAGTAAGATAAGAGCCCATGGTGTTAGAGGCAAGGTGCTAGCATGGATAGGAGATTGGCTGTCTGTCAGGAGACAGAGAGTGGGGATAAGGGGGTCCTTCTCATGTTGGCAGCCGGTGACTAGTGGAGTTCCGCAGGGGTCAGTGCTGAGACCACAACTTTTCACTTTATACGTTAATGATCTAGATGAAGGAACTGAGGGCATCCTGGCTAAGTTTGCAGATGATACAAAGATAGGTGGATGGACAGGTAGTAATGAGGAGGCGGCAAGGCTGCAGAAGGATTTGGGCAGGTTAGGAGAATGGACAAAGAAGTGGCAGATGGAATAGAACGTGGGGAAGTGTGAGGTCATGCACTTTGGTAGGAAGAGTAGAGGCATAGACCATTTTCTAAATGGGGAGAAAATTCAGAAATCTGGAGTGCAAAGAGACTTGGGAGTCCTAGTCCAGGATTCTCTTAAGGTTAACTTGTAGATTGAGTCGGTAGTTAGGAAGGCAAATGCATTTATTTCGAAAGGACTAGAATATAAAAGCAGGATGTGCTGCTGAGGCTTTATAAGGCTCTGGTCAGACCACATTTAGAATATTGTGAGCAATTTTGGGCCCCGTATCACATGAAGGATGTGCTGGCCCTGGAGAGGGTCCTGAGGAGGTTCATGAGAACGATCCCAGAAATGAAAGGCTTAACATACGAGGAACGTTTGAGGACCCTGGGTCTATACTCAATGGAGCTTAGAAGGATGAGGGGGGATCTGATTGGAACTTACAGAATACTGAAAGGCCTGGATAGAGTGGACGTGGGAAAGATGTTTTCATTAGTAGGAGAGACTAGGACTCAAGGGCACAGCCTCAGAATAAAGGGAAGATCTTTTAGAACAGAGATGAGGAGAAACTTCTTTAGCCAGAGAGTGGTGAATCTATGGAAATCATTGTCACAGAAGGCTGTGGAGGCCAGGTCATTGAGTGTATTTAAGACCGAGATATATAGGTTCTTGACTGATAAAGGGATCAAAGGTTACGGGGAGAAGGCGGGAGAATGGGGTTGAGAAACTTATCAGCCATGATTGAATGGTGAAGCAGACTCAATGGGCCGAATGGCCTAATTTCTGCTCCTATGTCTTATGGTCTTATGGTCCTAAAAGGGCAACCCCTAATTTTAAAACAGTTCCCCCATAGTTCTGGACTCATCCACAAGAGGAAACATCCTTTCAACATCCACCTTGTCAAGGCTGATCAGGATCTTGTATACTTCAATCAAATCACCCCTCATTCTTCTAAACTTCAGTTGGAAACAAGTCCAGTCTGTCCAACCTTTCCTTATAAGGCAACCCACTCATTCCACATATCAATCTAGTAAACCTCTGAATTGCCTGCGATGCATTTACATCCTTCCTTAAATAAGGAGACCAAAACTGCACACAGTGTTCGAGGTGAGGTGTCACCAATGCCCTGTAAAACTGAAGCATAGCGTCCTTACTTTTATGTTCAATCCCTCTCATAATAAAGGAAAGCATTCCACTCGCCTTCTTAATTACTTGATGTACCTGCATATTAACTTTTTGTGACTCATGTACTGGAACACCTAGATCCCTCTGCAACTTAGAATTATGCAGCCATTCTCCACTTCCTGCCAAAGTGGACAACTTCACATTTTCCCACATTAAACTCCATTTGGCAGATTTTTGCCCACTCACTCACCCTATCTATATCCATTTGAGCCCTCTTCACAGCATACTTTCTGACCTATCATCTGCTAAGTTAGCAACCATGTCTTTGCTCCCCTCACTTAAGTCATTTCCAAAAGGCATTTGATACAGTGCCGCACAACAGACTTGTGAGCAGAGCAATAGCTCATGGAATAAAAGGGACTGTAGCAACATGGATACGAATCTGACTGAGTGACAGGAAACAAAGTAGTGGTTAATGGATATTTTTCAGGCTGGAGGAAGGTTTGTAGTTGAATTGTCCAGGGGTCAGTGTTACGACCCTTGCTATTCCTGATATATATTAGTAAACCAGACATTGGTGTAAAGGGCACAATTTCAAATTTTGCGGATATGAAATGAAATTTGGAAGTATTGTGAACTGAGAAGAAGATAGTGTAAAATTTCAAAAGCACGTAGCCAATTTGGTGGAATGGGCGGAAAACTAGCAGATGAAGTTCAATGCAAGAATTGTGAAGGGATTCATTTTGATAGAAAAGGCACTGAGATATAATATAAAAAAAGGATACAACTCTAAAAGGGGTTCAGGAGCAGAGGGATCTTGGTGTATATGTGCATATGTCATTGGTGGTTGTGGCAGGACAGATTGAAAGAGCAGTTAATAAAGCATACAATATCCAAGGCTTTATTAAGAGGAGCAAAGAGTACAAGAGCAAGAGATTATGTTGAACTTGTAGAAGACGCTGTTTCAGCCTCAGCTGGAGTATTGTGTCCAGTCTGGGTGCTGCACTTTAGGAAAGATGTGAACTCAGTGGAGAGAAGATTCACAAGAATGGTTTCAGGGATGAGGAAATTCAGTTATGAGGATAGATTGGAGAATTTGGGACTCTCTTCCTTGAAGAAAAGGTGAGAGGAGTTTTGATAGAGGTAATCAAAATTATGAGGAGTCTGAACAGAGTAGATAGGGAGAAATTGTTCCCACTTGTGCAAATGAGTGCAGCTTGGAACTGAGTGTATAGCTGGGAATTTGGTGAGTGGGGTAGTTAAGTAAGGAAGAAGATGTCCCTTCCTTTTGCCTTTTCTAACTTTTTCACCCTGTAGGAATTTCTTACTCTACTGCAGGGAAAGAACTAGCTGTTTGGTGACTATCTGGTAAGTATTTAAGGTTTCTTAAGACTTAAAATAGTATAGGAACTGGTGGTGAGGTTAATAAAATATATTAAAGGAAAATAAATTGCATAATGTGTTTTAATTAATTACTTAATTATATTAAGGACAGCTGGACAGGTAGTGTGTCGTGGCTGCAGCATGTGGGAGCTCCTGCATGCCAGTATTATCCAGGGCAAACACTTCTTCAGGAAGTGTTTGCAGCTTAAAGAGCTTTAGCTCAGATTCATCGAGCTGGAGGCTGAGCTTCAGACATTGTGACACATCAGGGAAGGGGAATGTTATCTGGATGATTTGTATCAGGATGCAGTCACACCCCTTAGGATAGGGTATTTTGATTTGGTCAGTGGTCAGGGACAGGGAGGTGCGACTGCAAGTGAGGGGACCCAGAGGGAAGTGCACGAGCCTCAGTCTTTGCTGGGCAGGCAACACAGCTGTCTGAACTATTGCTCTTTGCCACTCTCCAATAGATTTGAGGTTCTCTCAGCTTGTTTGGATGAGAGGAGCTAAAGGGTGGATAAGCTAACTGACCAAGATACCATGGTGCAGGAAGCCATTCAAGTGGGGGGAACAAAAAGGAATGTTGTGGTAAGCAAGGGGGATTGACATTATTCTCTGTAGCGAAGAGTGATAGTCCAGATAGCAGTGCTGCCTGCCCGGTGCCAGGGCTCGGGACACCTGCTCAGGGCTGGAGAGGAACTTGCAGTGGGGGGCAGGATCCAGTCATTGTGATCCCTGTAGGTACCATTGAATCACAGAATCTTAACAGTACAGGGGACCATTTGGCCCATCATGTCTGCACTGGCTCTCCAAATGAGCATTATGACCTAGTGCCATTGCCCTGCCTTTTCCCCGTACCCTTGCACATTAAATGATTATTTGAATAGAAACAATGTCCTCTTGGATGCTTCGATTGAACCTGGCTCCAGGCAATGCATTCCAGACTCAAATCACTCATTGTGTGAAAAAGTTTTTTCTCACGTCACACTTGCTTCTTTTGCAAATCACTTTAAATCTATACCCTCTCATTCTTGATTCTTTTATGAGTGGGAACAGCTTCTCCCTATCTACTCTGTCCAGCCCACTCATGATTTTGAACATCTCTATTAAATCTCCTCTTAGTCTTCTTCTCTCCAAGGAGAACAGTCCCAACCTCTCCAATCTATCCTCATAGCTGAAGTTTCTCATCCCTGGAACCATTCTTGTAAACCTCTCTGCACTCTCTTCAATGTGTTCACATCCTTCCTATAATATGGTACCCAGAACTGTACACAAAATTCAGCACAACTTCCCTGCTCCTCTATCTATAACCTTATTAATAAAGCCCAGGATATTATATGCTTTATTAACTGCTCTCTCCACCTGTCCAGCCACCTTCAATGATCTATGCACATATACACCTAAGTCTTTCTGCTCCTGCACCCCCTTCAAAATTTTACCCCTTATTTTATATTGTCTGTCCATGTTCTTCCTACCAAAATGCATTACCTCACACTTCTCCACATTGAACTTCATCTGCCACCTATCTGCCCACTCCACCAACTTGTCAACTTGACATAGGTAGATCAAGGAAAGAGGGAGTGCATAGGCACTATGAGGAACTAGGCACCAAATTAAACAGCAAAACCTTCAAAGGTAATAAATCTCTGGATTATTACCTGAGCCACATGAAAGTTGGCATAGGGCACATAAAATTAGAGACGAATGCGTGGCTCAAAGACTGGTGTGGGAGAAGTGGGTTCTGGTTCATGGGGCACTGACACCAGTACTGGGGAAAATAGGGGCTGTACCACTGGAACAGTCTACACCCGAACCATGCTGGGACCAGTGTTTGAGTGAGCCACATAACTGGGGAAGTAGAGAGGGTTTTTAAGCTAAATAGGTGGGGGCAAGGGATCAAACTTTAGATGTGGTAAATCAGAGTAGAGGCAGGCAAGAGAGAAAGGTATTAATGTGGGAAATGATAAATAGACCGTGAAAGGAAGGGGAAGAGAGAACAGAGAGCATGAACCTAAGAGTAAATCAGAAGATAAGGCTAGAGGTTACAAAAATAATAAGAGGGCAAAACTAAAGGCTCTGTATCTGAATGCATGTAGCATTCAAAACAAAACAAACTAACTGATCGTTGTTTATTTCTATTTGCACTATGAGCTGATAGACATTACAGAGGCGTAGCAGGAGGACATAGATTGGGACCTGAATATTGAAGGGTACATGTCATTTAGGAAGGACAGGAAGCTAGGAAGAAGTGGAGGAGTGGCTCTGTTAATGATGGTATTAGCACAAAAGAGAGGTATGACCCAAGTTCAGGAAACCAGGACATGGAAGCGGTTTGGTTAGGGATGATATATGATAAAGGCAAGAAGTCACTTGTGGGAGCTGTGTACAGGCCCCAAAACAGTAACCATATGGCAGGATGGGGAATCATAGAAGAAATAACGGGACCTTGTCAGAAAGGTACTGCGGTAACCATACAGGATTTTAATCCATGTATAGACTGGAAAAATCAGTTGGGCAAAGGTAGCCTAGATGAGGAATTCATAGAATGTTTTCAGGATAGTTTCTTAGAACAGAATGTTCTGGAGTAAACCAGAGAGCAGGCTATATTGGACCTGGTATTGTGCAACGAGATAGGATTAATTAATGACTTCATACCGAAGGCACCGCTAGACAGCAGTAATCATAATACGATTGAAATTTACATTCAGTGTGAGTGAGAGAAGAATGGATCTAAGTCTAATATTTTTAACTTAAATAAGGGCAATTATGTGGGCATGAAAGCATAACTAGCTAAAATGAACTGGCAAATTAGGTTAAGGGATAGGTCAATAACAATGCAGCATCAGACATTAAGGGAACATTTTGGAATACATGGAATAGATATATTCCAACAAGAAAGAGAAAAAAAATCAAAAGGGGAGGATCCACCATCTGTGGTTAACTAAAAAAGTTAAGACCAAACTTAAAGAAAAAGCCAATAATTGCGCAAAGATGGATGGCAGGTCAGAAGATTGGACAGAATATCAAAACAACAGCAAAGAATGACAAAAAGATTGGCAAGGAAGGAAAAATTAGAGTATGAGAGAAAGCTAGCTAGATAGTAAGAGTTTCTATAAAAATTTAAAAAAGATAAAGTTAATAAAGTGAGCATTGGTTCCATGGAAAGTGAGTCTGAGGATTAATAATGGAAAATAAGGAGATAGCAGGTGAATTGAACAGGTATTCTGCATCGG
Organism: Carcharodon carcharias; assembly: GCF_017639515.1. NCBI lineage: Eukaryota > Metazoa > Chordata > Chondrichthyes > Lamniformes > Lamnidae > Carcharodon > Carcharodon carcharias. The sequence continues at coordinate 62,787,220 of NC_054483.1, read as the reverse complement.
TCTTCACTATAGAGGATACAAGTAACATCTCAGCCGTAAATCAGGAAATGGAAGGAAGGGAAGAACTCAAGAAAATCACAATCATCAGGGAAGTGGTACTTAACAAATTGTTGGAAATGTGGGCTGACAAGTCCCTTGTCTGATGGACTTCATCCTAGGGTTTTAAAAGAAGTGGCTAGTGAGATAGGTGAAGCATTGCTTTTAATTTTCCAAAATTCCCTTGATTTGGGAAAGATTCCATTAGATTGGAAAATATCAAATGTAATTCCTATATTCAAAAAGGGAGGGAGAGAGAAACAGGAAACTACAGGCCAGTTAGCTTAATAGCTGCTATAGGGAAAATATTAGAAGCTATTATTAAAGACATTATGGCAGAGCACTTTGATAAATTCAAGGTAATCAGGCAGAGTCAACATGGTTTTGTGAAAGGGAAATCATGTTTAACCAACTTATTTGGGTTCTTTGAAGAAAGAACATGTGCTGTGGATTTATATAAATGATTTGAATGAAGGGACCAAAGGCGGATGTACTGTATTTAGATTTCCAAAAGGCATTTGTTAAGGTGCCGCATCAAAGGTTATTGTGAAAAATAAAAGCTCATTGTGTAGGGGGTAACATTTTGGCATGGATAGAAGTTTGGCTAGCTAACATGAAACACAGTAGGCATAAATGGGTTATTTTCTGGTTGGCAAGATGTAATGAGTGGTGTGCCACAGGGATCAGCACTGGGGCCTCAACTTTTTACAATTTATATAAATGATTTAGGAAAGTAAACTGTGAAGAGGAAATAAGGAGGCTAGAAAATTATATAGATAGGTCTTTGCCCACTCACTTAACCTATCAAATGGAGTATGATGTGGGAAAATGTGAAATTGTCCATTTTGGCAAAAATATTTTAAAAAGCATATTATCTAAATTGTGAAAGATTGCAGAGCTCTGAGATGCAGAGGGATCTAGTGTCCTAGTGCATGAATCATAAAAGGTTATCCAGACACAGCAAGTAATTAGGAAAGCTAAAAGAATGTTATTGTTTGTTGTGAGGGGAACTGAATACAAAAGAAGGGAGGTTATGCTTCCATTATACAGGGCATTGGTAAGATCACATCTGGAGTACTGTGTACAGCATTGGTCTCCTTATTTAAGGAAGGATGCAAATGCATTGGAAGCAGTTCAGAGAAGATTTATTAGACTAATACCTGGATTGGGCAGGTTGTCTCATGAGGAAAAGTTGGGCAGGCTAGGCTCACATCTGCTGGAGTTTAGAAGAATAAGAAGCAACTTGATTGAAACATATAGGCTCTTGAGGCGGCTTGACGAGGTGGGTATTGAGAGGATGTTTCTTCTTGTGAGAGAATCTAGAACCAGGTGTCACTTTGGAAATAAGGGGTTGCCCATTTAAGACAGAGCTGAGAATTTTTTTTCTCTCACAGGGTCGAGTGTCTTTGGAACTCTCTTCCTCAAAAGGCAGTGGAGCAGAGTCTTTGAATATTTTTAAGGCAGAAGTAGATAGATTCTTGGTCAGCAAGGGGGTGAAAAGTTATTGTGGGTAGGTGGAACATGGAGTTCAGATTACAATCAGATCAGCTATGATCTTATTGAATGGTGAAGCAGACTCTAAGGGTCGAGTGGCCTACTCCTGCTTCTAATTCATAAGTTCGCACATAGGTATGCTTGTGAAAATATCAAGAACAAGAGGGAACATATTTAATGGAATTGGCTGAAGTAAAGGTAACACAAGGATTAACCTTGTCACGCAGCGAGCAGTTAAGGCCTGGAATGCACTGCCTGAGTGTGGTGGATGCAAGTTCAATTGAGGCATTCGAAAGGAAATTAGACTATTATCTGAAAAGGAAGAATGTGCAGGGTCACAGGGAGAAAGCAGGGAATGGCACCAGGTGAATTGCTTATTTGGAGAGTAAATGCAGATACTATGGGCCGAGTAGCCTCCTTCTGTGCTGTAAAAATTATGTGATTCTGTGATGTCGGGATCACTTGCAAGACAGGCACTTCATGTCAATCCCTGGATGCGCATGAGATGGTAGTGGGCCACCTTCTTGATCCTCTATCTGTGTCAAGGTACTCCCACAACGCTATCAAGTAGCGAGGCGGCAACAGTGAATGAACAGTGGTTTTTGTCCAATTTAGGATGTTGTAGGGAAACTTGGAGCTGGTGGTGCTCCCATGCCGCTGTTGCTTTCTAGGTGGTGTTCACAAGTCTGTGAGGTGCTGACAAAAATTAAAAACAAGATCAGACTAATTTACAGAATATATAGCTGCAAGTCATATTTTGTAAGAACATGGTTCAATGGCAAGTAGAGGTTAGTAGTGAGGAGGCAGCCAAAGTGGAAGAAATACAATTCGAGTTATATAACTGGGATGATCAATTAGGCTAACTGACACATTCTTTAAGGTTATGCAGGATAACAGATGAATTGGCATTGTGATGGTTTAATTAGTAGAAATGGAGGTGTCAAGGCTCGATTAATGGTAAACATGGGAGTTGCCTACCAAATTGCACCAGCTCATAGGCATCATTTTGCACAACAGAAAGGTGAAATGCCTGGGGTGTATTCTGCTCTTGTGCAAAGTTCAAGTAAAATTTTTACACTAAACAGGGAGTAGATGGTTTATAATGGAGCTTTAGCGAAGTTGCTTGAACTGGGAAGAGAATAATGGACTTTAGCAAAATAATATTAAAATATGTTTTACATTGCCCCCGAGAGCTATGAAGGTTAGAAGAACTATAGAGGACACAGATTAATTTAGCAAGGTGAAGGTGGGTATTTTTAACTCCAGGAGATCAAAGTCAGATAACTCAATTTTGCCAACTTAAGCAGCAGGGGTATCAGGACAGATATAACCACACACAGCAAAGTCAGCCTCAAAAGGGTATAATTATTCTTCATCGCTACCCAGAAGCTGTGCAATACTTAATGCAATTTAATGACTACTGGGATGTTTCTGTGAAGCACAGAGTCACCTTGCAAGGTTAATAATCACTTTCTATCCTAGTTTAATTACAAAATTGAATCAGAAAATGTAACTATATAGTATTTGGGTAATGAAATATGCAGCATAAGTATAATGAAATGCAACAGCATGAAATTTCCTTGCACTTAATACATTTATGCCAGTTTCTGCGCAGACCATGTCAATGGGAATGCACACCTTCTCTATTGTTCATTATCCCCACAAGCCTGATGCTACCAGACAAACAGCTCCACCTTTCCCCTTTGCTTCTGATCTTCAAAGGCCTCCTACAACTTTGACTATACTTTTGGAATCTCTCCTAGTTTCCTCCTCTGTTTGGGTCACCAGTGCTCCCCGGAGAGTGCCACGTGGTTGTTTGTTATTGGAAAGGTGCGATACCAGTTCAGGTTGTAACTAGGTTACAGCGTTTCTTGAGTATTTCGGCAACAACCATTTTAATGTAGTCATACTTGTTTTGTATTTCAAAATACAACTTAGTAATAGTTGGGGTCTTTCTGTGACTATCATGGTGAAAGTTTTCTGTAGTTGAGAGAAAGGTTATTTTCCAATTTTTGCTGTGTGTAATCAGCATTCAACACTGCCAGCTTCAGAATAAAGCTCCCTCTTCTCTGGACTAACAACAGCCTTAGCTGCTACTTTAGTCTATGGGAAGAAAGTAACAAGGGTTGCAGACTTTCTGTTTTTGAAATCAGCAGAGACATGAGAAAGAAAACAAATGTGGCCTTTCCAAAAGAAAAGTTATTGTTCCCAATTCATGACTTACATTTTCTATTTTAATGGTTTTGAAGAAGGCTTATCATGTGCAATTGTATATGTAGTGATGCATTATTAGAACTTCCTGAACCATTTAAGTACACAATATATTGCCTTTAAAAGAATATAATTATGTTGAAATTTAAAATTAACTGCAAAACTTACATTCACAGAAAATTAAATTAGTCCATTTTGTGATCAAATGTTAAACGTGCTCTATACTCAAATTTCCATGTAGTAATGAATATTTACCCAGAGATGATATCAAATAATGAGATCCAAGTCAGAAACAAGAAACATTTTATGCTTGAACAGAAATATTGTCCTTCATACAGGAAATGTGTTAAGATGCATCACAATTAATATTATCTTCCACTTCCACCATACTGCTTACAAGAACTGAATCAATCAAATTAAAGGCCAAATAGTAAAAAGATTTGTACTTTTGACAATTGGCTGTTTGGAAAATACTTACCATTAAAGCATTGGAGGCACATACACTGTGAAACCCATGATAGAACGCTGCAAACTGCTTGTGGATGGACTTGTTGAGAAGGAAATCTACATAGAGCTGTACATACTCTGGAATAATAAAAATATTCATTTTTCAAAAAGCATTATTTATTCCTCCCTTAGTTTGTAACAAACCTGCATCTGGTTAAGTTTTTCTAATGGTATAACATATTTAAGAATTTGGCTATTTTATCTCACATTGTTAGGTCAATAAACTTGTAACATTTTTTAAAATAAATCAATGTGCAATTTAACTATACAGCCAAATTCAATGATAAAATCATGCTATCTGCTTCATTGAACACCACTGGCAACAGAATTTTCATAATGAAAGCAATGGATCTCAGGCCATTGTGACAAGTGATGTTCCAAAATGATTGCAGAAAGCAAAATTAATCATAGAGAAATACTTCTAAAATACTTTTTGAGTAAAACTTTGTAAATGTTTTCCCATGCTTTAAGCTATTCAGTTTGCCTTTGTGTAAACTAGCAATGTAAGGTGTGACTGCTGAACGAGAAGTGTCATTTACTTGCCTTGTCTATTCTGATTGGTTACAGCGATTTTGTCACCACCTGGCTTGAGGTTGTACGATTTAATAGTTCCAAATTCTTCCTGAAATACCTGAAATAAATATAGGATAAAAACCGTGAACCGATAAAAGTGTGAACAGATGATCGGTTTCTATTACAGAACAGGTTTGAAAAGCGACACGCTCACTGAACATGTTCAAATGGAATTATTTGTTTTAATGAAGTAGATAATTAATTGTTTTTTAATGTTGCAGTGCCTCTGCTACAATCACAAAGAAATTTGATGCGAGCACATGAAATGCCAGAATTTCAAGGCATACGTGTCTATACTTGTTATGGAAAATATAACGGCCAGGATTTTACAGCCCCACCGTGGCATGTCTCTCTCCAGAGGATGCGGTGAGCCATTTAAATCACCATTCAGTTCGGTGGGACTGTAAAACCTGCCAGGTGGGAGGGGCCATAAAATCCTGGCCCACATTTTCCTGTGGCAGAAAAATCCTCATTGCAGAATGCTGCATTATTTTAGGATTAGATTGTTCCAGCAGGATAACAAACCCATTTTTAAAACTAACTGTGGTATCATGACCTTGTGCTTAACTTTATGGCCAGGATTTTCCAGCACTGCCGCGATGGGACCCACCGCGGGGGGATGCGGCGGCCCAGCCAAAAGTCCATTGACTTTCGGTAGGAATGGACGATCCCGGCGGTGGGTGGGGCTGGAAAAATCCCACTCCATATCTCTCATGAGAGTTTTAGAGCATGGCGGGCAGGTGTTGTGGGGGCGGAGGGAGCTGTGTGCCTATGGAAGCTGCCCCATTTACAATGTCCCTTTAAATTTTTCATAAATATTTATCCACTTCCCTTTTTAATGCTAGTGGAGGTTCTGTATTCACTGTCTTTGTTAGAAGGGGTTGGGGGAGGACAAACTTCTAAGCATGTGCGCCAATGCGCACAGGAAAAGTTCGCTGAGGCATAGAGAGCTGCCTCAGGGGGATGAAGATTTTAACAAATAAAAATAAAGAATTTTAAGATGTTAAAATATGTCCCCTCATGTGACTCTAGTCACATGAGCAGGGACATGTTATTAATGAAATGTTTAAATTTTTATTTAATTTGTAATAGCTGTTGGAAACCTCATCCCGCCTGTGGATGAGGTTTCCTAAAAAAAATCCAAAGGCCACTTGGCCTTTTCGCCTGTCCGCCAACTGTAAGGTTGGATTGGCAATGAAAAGTTTCTTTTAATTATAACTTTAATGGCCTTAATAGGCCTTTTAACTGTCAGCAGGCACGCTACCAACTCCCACAGATGCCCACCGACTGAAATATTGTGCAGGTGCGCGATGATGTCAGGACGCTTGCCTGGTGTCATCACGCGTCATTTTACGCTCATTCGAGTCAGGCAGGCTAATATTTTGGCCATAATTAATAAGAAATTTATTGGCACAGGCTGGGAACAACATTAGGCTGGTTAAAAAAAAATCTCTGGTGATCCTAATGCTGTACAACATTATTTTTATTCATCATCAGGATTTCAACAATTGGTTATTTTCAATAATAAAAAAGGATGTTTGAAATCAAATTAAAATTTGCAACTTACTTGAAATGTGGAACAAAAGTCTTCCTCAATATTGCCTTTGTAATTTATAAGTGCTGTAAGTCCATGAGCCAAGTCCTTCAAATGACATGTTTAAATGTTAATAATTTCTTTCACAAAGCTCACTCTACATATTGTCTATAATTCAACTATAACTTTATGTCAGATTGTCCTTTAGCCAGGAGTACAATGGCTTAATTTAGGACAGCTATGGAGCGGTTTCCTGATCTGCAATAGGAGGGCTACTTTTCAGGGAGAAAAGATTGACTTTCTGGCCTTTTTCCCAGGTGGGCACTTCCCACCTTCTAACTGAACAAGCTAACCTCATTCGCTGTATGAATTTAAACATCAGTTTTAACTGGCAGTTGAACATGAAACTTCTTTTACTGTACACTTAATGCTTCATTCCTACAGCCACTTGAGTACAATAGCTTGTTTTTGTACTGAATGCACCCATCAAATTTCTACCTACTTTGCAGCTGAAACTTCATTTAAGTTGTTCTGGCATTTTTAACATCAATACTTTGATACAGTGATAGAAATCTGCAATGGAAAAAGAACAGGTCAGAGGAATTCTTGGCTCGATTCCACTTTGTGTTAAGGTCATTTTGAGTTGAGGCATCATGTCAATGGAAGGGTGGTGGGGGGGAAAATCAGTCTGCAATCTCATGACTGGTTGATATGCAGTGATCTAGTGAACACTAGGTGAGGACAGGCACACAGCTGTGAATAGCTGGCCAACACTCGCTGTCTATGCTCATACATGGAAGTATGGCTATTTGGGAAAGTGTTGGTAGGTGCTAGCCTCTGAAACATAATACCTAAGCAAAGGAGTCAACAACTTCAGAAAAGGAGAGGTGGGAAGGGATGGATGTTGGAGTGGGGGCAATGTGAAAATATTTTTTAAAAAGTTAGGGTGAAGGTAAATTGATGAATTGTTTCAAAGCTTGCTCCTGGTTTACTGTTGTAAGCATAAATAGTTAAGTAGATATGTTAGGTATTAGTTTGTAGCATCCAGAATATGTGGCTGTTGCTGTTTTAAATAAAATGTCTAGGTTACAACAGGTTTTTCTGCAAAAAGGAATACTTTTAGGAATTCTGCAACATGTTATTTTATCTGTGTCTTCATGCTGGTAACAGCAGAGAATGGTGCAAAGAAGTTATCCAAAGTTATCATTCAAATTTTACTCCAAGATGCTGACCAGCAGAATTTATTGAATCTCTTAACTGTAACAGCAAAAATCACATTTCCTTCCATTTGTGTAAATGACTTTAACAACTGCTGCCTTCATTATTCCAAACTACATGACTTTCACACTGACCGTTATGGGATAATGCCCTTTTTTACCTGAGCAATATAACCTCCATATATTTTCAGAGGTCTCTCATGATTCCAAGCAGCTCATTGTACCAAGTGATAGAGTGAAGTAAACAGGTTCAGTATAAGCTGTGAGATCTTTTACATAAAAATAGGATTGTACAAGTGTAAGTGAGCAATGGAAATAATCTTTGAAATCTTTGGTCCAGTAAAAGATCTTGAACTGTAGATCCTATAAAGATACCTACTGGCATAAGGTAGCGGAGGTCATCGAGTGTAAGTGGTGCTACTCCAACAATAGCATTCTGATCACATGGAACAACAGGAGGACTCAGCAGCTTCTTGTAGCAGCAGGGTGGAAACCGAACATCCAGGGTGATACTATTATACACAGCCAGACCCATCAGCTACACAACAGAAATGTTAAGGTAAAAGCACAACAAGCAAGTCAGTGCCACCAAAAAAAAGCAAAATAAGTTTCCTCTGAAAAGGAAATCAAAATTTAAAATTCCCTTGGTATAGGTTACTACCTAGAAGAGCAAGGCTCTGCAATTTCAGCTGTTCCCTTTTTAGGCTTCTGTGGTCGAGTGGCATTGTAGGAGCATAAACCTCGGCGTTGAAAGGTTGCTGTTAATTGCTAGTCCTAACTGTTTGAGGTGAGTTTTATTAGTTTTAGCAGCGCAAACAGGGAGGTAGGAGACAAACTTCTATTTTTATGCAGCTAATGATGAAGCAGTGCAAATTGCCTGGTAATTTTTAGTGATACATAACTCGTGGCATGTCTCTGTCTCCACACAATTTGCCATTTTTAAAAAAATATACAGATTAATCACAATGGGTACATTTAACTCACCATTATTTTGCCAATTAATTCCAGGCCATTACATTGAAAAACCAGGGGTAGAATCGTCCCACATTTGTACTAAGTGTGGTAGCGGGCAGGTAAATCAACATTTTACCCGTAGGCTGCGATGACAGGTTAGTATCCCAAACTGCCACATTACTTATACATTCCTGGGAAACATGCTGATTCAATGGCAGGTGGGCTCTCATTCATTAATCACACCATCACCTCGCTGCTTCATCATGCTAGACACCACATTTAAAGTACAGCCGTGTTCAGTGCTTCCAGCCCAGGACTGCAGCAAGGAAGACATGGCCCCAAAAGGCAAGAAGGCTGCAGCCCTCAAGCACCTTTTGGATGCTTTGGAAGCCCTCTGTGATGTCCTCCGCCCCCTCTCTGGCCGTAGGAGGGGCAGCTACATTACCACTCCAGCTTGGTAGGCAATGGCAGCAGTGGTCAGTGCCAATGTTGCACAGAAGAGGTTGGCTGTCCACTGCAGATAGAGGATGAATGATCTCATCCATGCAGCTGGGGTAAGGCAACCATCTCATCACTCTAAACTCACACACTCAAGCCCATCACACATTCACTGGCATCTCACTTACTGTCAGCTCAAAGGACATCACCACCCATTCTCACACACATACGCTCACATGTCCATCTGGCCTCATCTCCTCTGGAGACTGCCGCCCCAGCCGTCACCATTTTGAGGATATCTGCACAGATCAACATATGCCTCCCCACACCCTGGGATACTCCCTTTCCCCAGTACAGCTCTTGTCCTGCAGCCTCTTCCCTTGTCACGTGCATGTTGCTTTTGTGTTGCTGTGAAACATGTTGGCGTGTTTTCCCCCCGGCATGGGTGGACGATCCAGCTGGGGGTGGGGGATGAGTCCAGTGGGCTGGCCTTATAAAGATATGCTGATGTATTACAATAAGCTTCCTGATGTCCGATGACAGAAAACGTGGCGCGCCACTGGCGGGCTAAACAGACGATGGCAAACTGGTTTCACACCATCATGAAACCGATCGTGCCACATTGTCCACTCACGCCATCAAGAACACCCGACACCAGTGGGCAAGGAAAATCCCAGCCTAGAACTTAAATACAGCTACTCACCTTATGATACTACAAATAGGAACTTTTGTTATTAGTTCAGAACAGGGCATCTCATGGCACACCTTGTTAGACAGATTTGTGCCTGCACCCTTCAGCTCAAACGTTTCTTGCCCACAAAGTTACTGGAAGTGTAAACTGATAAAAGTGCAATGAGGGCTTAACAGCCTCTGGGACCTTGGCAAATAACGGGTCAAACAATATATCTCCTTAAACAATAAGGTGAATGGATTGAAAAGTAAACAAATAAATCCAGAAAGAGGATGAAAGCAAAATACTGTGGATGCTGGAAATCTGAAAAAAAGAAAACAAAAATAGCGGGAAAAATTCAGCAGGTCTGACAGCACCTGTGGAGAGGAAGGCAGAGTTAACGTTTCGAGTCCAAATGACTCTGCATCGGAACTAAAGAAAAATAGAAATGAGGTGAAATAAGCACTGTTTGAGGGGGTGGTACAGGTAGATCTGGATAGAGGGCCAGTGATAGGCGGAGGCAAAGAAGAGATTGCCAAAGATGTCATAGACAAAAGGACAAAGGGGTGTTGACGGTAGTGACATTAGCTAAAGGACGTGCTAATGGTGACATTAAGGGTTTCTACCTTTCTAAGGCTTTCTAGCAGGACAAGCAAGTGACAGATAGTCCTAGTGGGGGTGGGGTAGGGGGAAGGGATCGAAATAGGCTAAAAGGTGGAGGTAAAACAATAGATGGAAATAAATTTAAAAATAATAATAGAAATAGGCAGGAAAAGAAAATATTTAATATATATATGAATTATTGGTAAAAACAGGGATTGAAAAGGGGTTGGAGATGTAGGAGAGGGTTCATGATCTGAAGTTGTTGAACTCAATGTTAAGTCCGGAAGGCTGTAAAGTGCCTAATCAGAAGATGAGGTGCTGTTCCTCCAGTTTGCGTTGAGCTTCACTGGAACATTACAGCAGGCCAAAGATGGACATGTGGGCATAAGAGCAGGGTGGAGTGTTGAAATGGCAAGTGACAGGGAGGTCTGGGTCATGCTTGAGGATAAACTGAAGCTGTTCCGCAAAGCGGTCACCCAGTATGCGTTTGGTCTCTCAAATGTAGAGGAGACCACATTGGGAGCAGAAAAGGCAGTAGACTAAATTGAGGGAAGTGCAAGTGAAGCGCTGCTTCACTTGAAAGGAGTGTTTGGGCCCTTGGACGGTGAGAAGGGGGGAAGTGAAGGGGCAGGTGTTACACCTTCTGCGGTTGCATGGGAAGGTATCGTGGGAGGGGGTTGAGGTGTAGGGGGGGATGGAGGAGTGGACCAGGGTGTCCCGGAGGGAATGGTCCCTACGGATGCCGACATGGGGGGGATGAAGGGAAGATGTATTTGGTGGTGGCATCATGCTGGAGTTGGCGGAAATGGCGGAGGATGATCCTTTGAATGCAGAGGCTGGTGGGTTGATAAGTGAGTCCAGAAAGAGGGTGATTGGAGTAGGTGAATTCAAGTCAAATCAAGTGCAGAAAGGAAAATAAAAGGAAATAAACATTGAATTAAGAGAGTGAGAGAGAGAAAAAGAGACAAAAAGGAAAAGAAAGAAACAAATTTTGAACATTTTCAATTAAAAATTTCAACAATTAACTACCTGAAGGAATGAGACTCCTTTAATTGCTCGCTTTCTGGACAAGAGAGATTGATGGCTAGTTTAACAATGATCACATTGTTAAAAGGGTACTTACACTATTAATTATTAGACTTAACTTTGCAGCAAACTTGATGAGCAATTACTACACAAATGCAGAAAGTTCATGGAATATCACAGAGAAGTTAAGGGTGAGACGTTTTTGTGAAACGAAGGACAGAATGATAACCAACAACTTCTGGAGATTCACAATTCATGGGATATCACTTCCTGGAGACAAGTTGCAGGCCAATTTGCACATGAATAACAGTTTATGTCTGTTCACATGCTGTTACGTTTCAGAACACTGAGCTATAAATCATGTGAATATAGTTTTCCACAATCTTCAGAGATAGTTTTTTTTTAAATCCAGAAGAAAAACTGCTCCTCCAAAAGAAGAATATTTGGCAAGTGATTGTTTGGAACTGTCAAGCACAAGCAAATATAATATAAATTCAGCTCCAACTCCAGCAAACTGCCTCAATTTAGAGGATTAAAAGCCCAGGGCAGTTCATGATTTACATAAAGAATTGCATTTTACTTTAAAATTGTCACAGTTGATGCAATGCAGGACCCCACGTGACCTCAATCTTCACTGTATTCACAAATGTTCACAATATGGATTTGGTGAGTGATGACATTTTAAAAAACTAACTGTAACTCAAGTCCCTCTGTGTTCTTGAATCTGATTTCAGGGTTTAGAATGTGGATATTTAAGAAGAGGATTCTATTACACGTCATGTAAATGACCTTGATAGTGGTGAAAGGAATTTTAGAAGAATAATAGGGCAAGTAGCCAGTAACTATATTCAGTAAGAGCAAAGCTTAAAGTCAGTTCCTGGCCCGCAGAGGTTTATAAATACACAATTCCGACATAACAGGATGTTTTATCGCTCTCCTCTTTGTCAATTCTCAGAGGCAATTTTGGCAAATGTATGTGTACCACTTTCTGTTTAGTATTAGGTAGTTTTGTGCTGTGGCCTGGGGAATGGATTTAAACTATTTAACATATTTCATTTGTGCTTGTAACTAATGCTCGTAAGAGATTTCTCTCTTTTCTTATCTCGAAAGACTGCACAAAATGACAGTTTGATTTTGAATTGCCCTATTCAATATACTTCCCTTGTAGCACTTGTTACTGATTGCATAGTGCATTGGCGTAAGATTGCAAAGGATACAGCTCCAACCAATCGAAATCCAGAGTAGCTTTCACATTTAAAGCTGCTGAACCAATAAAACCGTGAATCCCATTGAAATGCAAACATTCCTGTTAAACAAAGTGAACTGAAATTTGTGACACTTTTCAAAAAGCATATGCACCAACAATGGTTGCATTACACATGTATGAGTGAAAAAGCCACCTTAGGACCACAGACCATACACAGGATAATGCCAAGAGGCCTCTTAAATGGCTGAATTTTATTGTGGGGGGGAAGTGGTGAGGGGGGTCGGACGGCTGTCTCCACCACCACCTCCTCCTCCCCCACCCACCCCACCGAAGCAGTGGTGGTGTGGAGCCGACACACTACATGCCAGGCCTGGCACACAGCCATAATGTGCTGCTGGCAGGCTGAACAAGAGCCAAGTGGAACTTACGCCCTTCACTGGGGAGGAGCTGCCAGCCAGTCAGATTGGGTGGGTGGGCACATAATTTGGCATACTGGCCTTTGTGCTGGTCGCCAACACGTTTTTGGCTTCATGCTGTTTCGAAAGAGGCCAGATCAGCATCAGATCAGCTGCCCACTAACAAGCGGTAAAATTATGTTCAGTACATTTATTTGAAGGGTCTATTAAAGCCCTATTCTCATACTAACTGTGTTTTTCAACTGGTAATTTGGGCAGTCCAGGCAACCCGTTGGGCTTAGGGACAGGGTACAATAGATGGCTGCTAGGCCTTTGCTGCAGTCACTGGCTGTCACCCCAGAGGGGTGCCTCTCCACCATCATGGCCAGGCAGGTGTGGGATTTTAAAAGTAAAATTAACTTAGCTGCCTTTAACTCTTGCAGTCTGCATCCTCAAATTGGGAGTTCCCACCTTGGCGTGTGGGGCTACAGTTCAGTGCTGCAGGGTCACCTGTTCGCCCTCCAATGTCAGGAGCACACCCCTCCTCACCCCCCTCATCACTGATTGAATGGCAAGTCGGTTCCCTGGCTTTCAATTGGCTGAAGCTTTTAAAACTGCAGGGCACATGTCTAAAGGGCGCCATGCAGGATCAGGACCCGGAACTCAACCCCATGCCTTCTTTCAAAATGGCTGGAGGCCAAGGTCATGATAGCGAACTGGCACAGAGGCTAACGCAACAAATTTAATGTCCACCCACCTCCAATTTGGACACCCCGCCTGCTTTTAAAAACCCACCCAATCTCTTTCATATACCAACAATGTATTATGCAAGTAGCTAACCAGAGCAATTACAGACATTTTGAGAGGTCCCTTTTCTTGTACAAGTGCCAATTAAAAATTCCGCCATTGTTTCTCCATTTTCTTTATTGTATGAAATGATTAGCATGATTAGCATCATGGATTGTAAGGGTTGAATGATGGACAGATGCTACAGCAGTGCAGCATTACAATGGGAATACAATGCAGGTGGTAAAATAATTTCACATTCAAACACAAGAGTGCTTAACTTACAAGTTTTTTTCCCCTGCTCACTCAACAGCCTGTGTGCCTATATGTATACAGGAACATTACTAAAAGATTGCATGGAATCATTTCCATCCTTTTCAAAATGAACACTTGGTCTTTATGCCTGTGTCACCCTGTTTACTGCAACGTTTCATATTTCAAGTTGTTTCTACAAATTGAATTGCAGTCCAGCTGAGATTCTGATACACTACCATTGACCTGCTGTATCTTATCAATATATTCAATCAGAAGTCAGCAAACAAAATTGAGCTTGCTGCTTTGAAGACTTATATGAAGTTCTGAATTCCCATTAATTGGTTCTGTAGTTAAGTATTGATTTATATTTTCTTCCAAAGGTTCCTTGTATCTTGTGTGCCATTTTGAAAATCTTATACATAGTGGGACAATTAATCAAATTGAGGTGATGTAATATAAGGGTGTTCAAGTTAGTAAGGTGTAATGTGGGACTGGGGAATAGTACTGCCCATGGTGTGATGTAGGATGTCACATGATGGTAGACTGATTGCAATCGTGAATATAAGCAGCCAGTATGGAGACAGCACCCATGGAGGGTTGTACCTTGTACAGGATATGTATAGAATTTTGGATTACCAATAAATGGTTTATGTCCAACCATACAAGCCTCCAGGCCTCTTACAACAATTAAAAGATTTCATAGGGTAGATACAGAGAAACCTCTGGTGTTTGGAGATAGTTGAGTTGGAGGGGGTTGGGTGGAATGGGGTGGTGGGTGGTGATGGTATGGTGGTAGAGGAATTTCGGAGTCCAGAACTAGGCTGTACAAGTGTGATGTCAGAAGCAATTCTTCACACAAAGGAAAAAGCGGAAACCTAGAACTCTCCCAAACCCCACCCCTACAAAAGACTGATAAAGCTATGTCAATTGACAATTTCAAAACTAGGTTGCTGGATTATTTTATGAGTAAGGATCTGAAGGGATATGGAACTATGTCAGGAGTTAAGATACAAATCAACTACGTTTGAAATGAATTAGGGGAAAAAGCACCTTACATTTATATAGTGCCTTTCACAGCCATCAAATGCTTCAAAGCATTTTAGGGCCAATTAAGTACTTTCGATGTGTGGTTACTGCTGTAATGCAGAAAGCAGGCATGAGGGACTGAATGGCCCGGTCTTTTTCTATGTTCCAAATTAGGTATAGGCATGGAAATAGAGAGATGAGCAAGACTAACCTAAAGGCATGATTTACTTCAAAATAGTAGTATATCTCCCATATCATTATTCACAGTAAATCTAGAGATAAACTGTTTTATGTGGAAAAGAACATTATGCCATTTGATACACACGTGTTTTATTTGTTATTGGGAATTAAATTAGGGCTGAATTTTTGCTGCAGGAGCGGGAAACCGAAGTTGGGATTGCTTCTTGGTCTTGAACCCACCCCCAGGTGGAAAAGTAATAGGCTCTGAGCTTCACAGGGCTGACGCCTTAATTGCTATGCAAATTGGCTTAATGAGCAATTAACAGCAGTGGGAGTGAAAATGGAATGGATCTACCCATATATGCAAGCCTGATTTAAACTAATCACCGTAACCATTGCTGTGGCTACTGTTTGAGTACTGACACTGCAGAGTGAAAGATCTCAGAACATTTGATTTTCCCAATGTCTCAACAGAGCCAGAGGCCTGGTTTCCTTCCTTGTGCTTGGGTAGTCCCCCAACTGTGTTTGGCAGCAATGCCCCCTACCCTTACTCCCCTACAATGCCAGGAGGGTGCTGCACCACCTGCACTGCTTGAGTGCTTACTGCCCTCCACTTGAGCTGAGGCGATGGCACCTTTGTCCCAGTGGACTGGTTCTCTCTTCACAATTAACCTTTTTACGGGGCCCAGCTAATTTCTATGGGCAGCCACGAGTGGTTTCCCACTATGTACCTGCCTCCATTCAGCTGGTCTGACCAGACAGTGCATGCAGCCCATGCGTCCCCATGAAAATTTCAGCATCTCCAGTTAACAAGCTCTTACTGAGCTCATCAAACAACTTAAATGGCCTCAATCATGGAGCAGGTGGGATTGTGGGACCACCCTCCACCCGCCCTGGTCAAAATGGCCAGCATCGAGAATGGCCATGGGAAAGCTTGTTGGCCGGTATTTTGGATCCTCACCCGTTCCCCCCCTCCCCTTCCTGTACCTGATGATCTGAAAATTTAGCCCATAGTATTTACTGTAACTGCAATCAGCAGACTAAAAACCAGGTGCCCTCATATATCGCAATCATAAATCTGTATGTATATGGGGCAGTAGTTTTTTTTTTACTTTTACTGTCCATCTGTTTAAAATGAGTTTCTCTGACAAAAGCCAAAAATTTTACCCATCTCCAATATTCTCCCTCCACCTGGACCCCTCCCTCTGGATTCTTACCTTCTCTCGATCTTTTCATTGAGAACTGTCGGCGCGACATTAGTCGTCTCAATTTCTCTGCTCCTCTCACCCATTCTAACCTGTCTCTCTCTGAACTTACTGCACTCCATTCTCTCAGGTCCAACCCTGACATTGTCATCAAACCCGCTGACAAGGGTGGTGCTGTTGTTGTCTGGCGCACTGACCTCTACCTCACGGAGGCTGAGCGTCAACTCGCAGACACTTCCTCCTACCTCTCCCTGGACCATGACCCCACCACTGAACATCAAGCCATTGTTTCCAGGACTGTCACTGACCTCATCTCCTCTGGGGATCTCCCTCCCACAGCTTCCAACCTGATAGTCGCCCAACCTCGGACGGCCCGCTTCTATCTCCTACCCAAAATCCACAAACAGAACTGCCCCGGTAGACCGATCGTCTCAGCTTGCTCCTGCCCCACAGAACTCATTTCTCATTATCTTGACTCCCTTCTCTCTCCCCTTGTCCAGTCCCTTCCCACCTACATCCGTGATTCCTCTGACACCTTACATCACATCAACAATTTCCAGTTCCCTGGCCCCAACCGCTTCCTCTTCACCATGGACGTCCAATCCCTCTACACCTCCATCCCCCACCAGGATGGTCTGAGGGCCCTTAGCTTCTTCCTCAAACAGAGGCCCGAACAATCCCCATCCACCACTACTCTCCTCCGTCTGGCTGAACTTGTTCTCACATGAACAATTTCTCCTTCAACTCCTCTCACTTCCTCCAAATTAAAGGTGTGGCTATGGGTACCCGCATGGGCCCCAGCTATGCCTGTCTCTTTATGGGGTATGTGGAACATTCCTTGTTGCAGTCCTACTCCGGCCCCCTTCCACAACTTTTTCTCCGGTACATCGATGATTACTTCGGTGCCACTTCATGCTCTCGTCAGGACTTGGAAAAATTTATTAATTTTGCTTCCAATCTCCACCCCTCCATCATTTTCACGTGGTCCATCTCTGACACTTCCCTTCCCTTCCTTGACCTCTCTGTCTCAATCTCTGGTGATAGACTGTCCACCAATATCCATTACAAACCCACCGACTCCCACAGCTATCTCGACTACAGCTCCTCACACCCCGCTTCCTGTAAGGACTCCATCCCATTCTCTCAGTTCCTTCGCCTCCATCGCATCTGTTCCGATGATGCTACATTCAAAAACAGTTCCTCTGACATGTCCTCCTTCTTCCTTAACCGAGATTTTCCACCCACGGTCATTGACAGGGCCCTCAACCGTGTCTGGCCCATCTCCCGCGCATCTGCCCTCACGCCTTCTCCTCCCTCCCAGAAACATGATAGTGTCCCCCTTGTCCTCACTTATCACCCCACCAGCCTCCGCATTCAAAGGATCATCCTCCGCCATTTCCGCCAACTCCAGCATGATGCCACCACCAAACACATCTTCCCTTCACCCCCCTTATCGGCATTCCGTAGGGATCGCTCCCTCCGGGACACCCTGGTCCACTCCTCCATCACCCCCTACTCCTCAACCCCCTCCTATGGCACCACCCCATGCCCAAGCAAAAAATGCAATACCTGCCCCTTCACTTCCTCTCTCCTCACCGTCCAAGGACCCAAACACTCCTTTCAAGTGAAGCAGCATTTCACTTGCATTTCCCCCAACTTAGTCTACTGCATTCGTTGCTCCCAATGTGGTCTCCTCTACATTGGAGAGACCAAACGTAAACTGGGCGACCGCTTTGCGGTCTGTCCGCAAGAATGACCCAAACCTCCCTGTCGCTTGCCATTTCAACACTCCACCCTGCTCTCTTGCCCACATGTCTGTCCTTGGCTTGCTGCATTGTTCCAGTGAAGCCCAACGCAAACTGGAGGAACAACACCTCATCTTCCGACTAGGGACTTTACAGCCTACTGGACTGAATATTGAATTCAACAACTTTAGGTCGTGAGCTCCCTCCCCCATCCCCACCCCCTTTCTGTTTCCCCCTTCCCTTTTTTTTCCAATAAATTATAAAGATTTTCCTTTTCCCACCTATTTCCATTATATATTAAAAAAAACCCACTAGAGCTATACCTTGAGTGCCCTACCATCCATTCTTAATTAGCACATTCATTTAGATAATATCACCAACTTTAATTTTAACACCTATGTGTTCTATTGTACTATTGTCGTTGACATCTTTTGATGATCTGCTTCTATCACTGCTTGTTTGTCCCTACAACCACACCCCCACTCCACCTCTCTATCTCTCCGCCCCCCAGACACACACCTTAAACCAGCTTATATTTCAGCTCTTTCTTGGACTCGAACTCAAGTTCTGTCGAAGGGTCATGAGGACTCGAAACGTCAACTCTTTTCTTCTCTGCCGATGCTGCCAGACCTGCTGAGTTTTTCCAGGTAATTCTGTTTTTGTAATAAAATCTTGAACTGATTTGAATTTTTCCTTCTTTATTTCTGTAACAGAACTTAGTGCTGACAAAATATATTCTTAATTCAAACAGTTTAACTTCAGGATTTTATTTTGGAGCTTTCTTCATAATTTAAATAAATTTCTTCAAGAATGTCTAATGGTTTACATGATTGATTGAGTTTTCAAATAAACGTAAGTAAAATAAATGCAGTTTGACCATTTAGATTAACAAATGACACATCTGAAGTAGATTTTGATTAGTGTTGATTTATATATTAGAAATGTTGAACTTGTTGGTGTCACTGCAATATTTACTTTAACTGGATATCTGGCTTGCCAGATCTAGCCTCAATAGCAAACCTTTATTTCGGTTGTATGCATAAAGGTGAGGCTTTTTACTATTTCACATTAGGTGAAATTGGAGCTATAACATTATGTGACTTATTGAAAGCCATGCAGCAGCATCTAATACTTAGAGGACAAGAACACATTCAACGGAGTAAAAGCTAAATTTATCCATTAGGGGAATAATAAATCATTCTATCTAGTACTTACTGACTGAATTACACAGTTTAATCAATCAATCCAAGTCAATCCAACTTATCTGATCAGCCAAGCCCTTGTTTTTCTCTACATATGTGGTGTGGTGCCCTGAATTGCAAACATACTACAGGTGTAATGTCTCATTTTAGGGGTGCAGCTTTGGAAATTGCAATGAACACTAAGTACAAAGCTTTTTCTCTTATATGTATATTCATATCTTTGTAAACGAGGGTCACAATTTTGCCATTTGGCTCACTAAATAGTATAATTGATAACATTTTCTACTGTCTTAGAGATATTTAATGTAAACTTTTGATCATTACTTACATGTTTTAATGATAGGACAATGTGTAATTGGGTAGGTGTGGCAGCAAAAATTTAAAACTTCTGCCAAGTTATTTTTTTTTCTCTTTTCCAGTCAGCAACTAACATAAGGATGGGCGTTAGAATTGGGCCTTAAGTAACCACTCTAAAACCTGTGGTTTAAAAAATTGTAAGTGGGTTTTGATCGTGAATTGATCGCAGCAATGATTTTTGTCAAACTACAGTGAAGAAGAATGGGTTGTATTGTACCAATTGGAAATATTTATTTTAACTGGATATCTGGCTTGCCAGATCTAGCCTCAATAGCAAACCTTTATTTCGGTTGTATGCATAAAGGTGAGGCTTTTTACTATTTAAACAATTGTAAAAATTGCAAATATAAGAAAGAATTTTAAATGAACAGTTCACACTTCTCCATTTTATAAACTGGAAATACAGAAGTAAATTAAGTATTAATTTTCTGCCCACCGAGCTTTACATCACAGTATTCCTCATTTGTCTACAGGTATGAGAAGCACATTTTGCAGATGGCTATCATTGATCTTCTGATATTGTCTTGACTTTATTTCTCCTAATGGCTTAAATGATCAAAAGGTCAATGGTCATCCCCAAAGAGATTTGTCTTGTAGGTCCCAAAATATTAAATTAAGTACTAAAATAAATATATAATGAAACTGCATGATGAGCTAATCAATATACTAATTCACCTGCTAATGATTGCTATTTAAAAAGGTATTTACACTAAAAGGAAAACCACTACTAAAACTGATTTTGAAAATTGAGTTTTAGATTGATCTTTTATTTGTACATTTTTTTCTAACTCTTTCATGGGATGTGGATGTTGCCAGCATTTATTGTCCACCTTCTTGAAATGCTGCAGTCCATGTGGTATAAGTACACCCACAGTGCTGTTAGAGAGGGAGTTCCAGGATTTGAACCAGTGACAGAGAAGGAACAGTGATATGGTTCCAAGTGAGGATGGTGTGTGGCTTGGATGGAAACTTGCAGCTAGTGGTTTTTCCATATGTCTGCTGCCCTTCTAGGTGGTAGAGGTTGCAGGTTTGGAAGGTGCTGTCGAAGGAGGCTTGGCAAGTTGCTGCAGTGCATCTTGCATATGGTACATACTGCTGCCACACTACACTGGTGGTGTAGGCAGTGAATGTTTAAGGCGGTGGATGGGGTGACGATCAAGCAGGTTGCTTTGTCCAGGACGGTGGTGAAGCTGAAGTTTTGTTGGAGATGCACTCATCCAAGCAAGTGAAGACCATTCCGTCACACTCCTGAATTGTGGTGGACAGGCTTTTGGAGTCAGAATTCCCAGCTTCTCACCTGCTCTTGTAGCCACAGTATTTATATGGCTGGTCCAGTTCTATCTCTCAATAATGGTAAGCCCCAGGATGTCGATTGTGGGGATTCTGCGATGGTAATGCTGTTGAATGTCCAGGGGAGATGGTTAGATTCCCTTTTGTTGGAAAAGTTTTGCCTGGCACTTGTGTGGCGTGAATGTAGCTTGCCACTTATCAACTCAATCCTGAATGTGTCCAGGTCTTGCTGCATATGGACACAGACTGCTTCAGGGTCTGAGGAGTTGCAAATGGTGCTGAACATTGTGTAACCATCAGCAAACATTCCCACTTCTGACCTTATGATGGAAGGAAGGTCATTGATGAAGCAGCTGAAGATGGTTGGGCTGAGGACAGAACCCTGAGGAACTCCTACAGTGATGTCATTGGAAAAGTGAAATGTAGTGGACTGGAAAGAACCAGTGCTTTCCATCTGGAGGCTCCCGAAGTTCAAAAAGTACCTGTTTCAGTTCTCAATCATATTTTTGGCCAAAAGATCTATTCAGTTTGTTCTTGAGTTTGTCAACCCTACATGTCTCCTGGAGTCCTAGTCCAGAATTCTCTTAAGGTTAACTTGCAGGTAGAGTCGGTAGTTAGGAAGGCAAATGCAATGTTGGCATTTATTTTGAGAGGACTAGAATATAAAAGCAGGGATGTGCTGCTGAGGCTTTGTAAGGCTCTGGTCAGACCACATTTAGAATATTGTGAGCAATTTTGGGCCCCGTATCTCAGAAAGGATGTTCTGGCCCTGGAGAGGGTCCTGAGGATGTTCACGAGAACGATCCCAGGAATGAAAGGCTTAACATATGAGGAACATTTGAGGACTCTGGGTCTATACTCGATGGAGTTCAGAAGGATGAGGGGGGATCTGATTGAAACTTACAGAATACTGAAAGGCCTGGATAGAGTGGACGTGGGGAAGATGTTTCCATTATTAGGAGAGACTAGGACCCGAGGTCACAGCCTCAGAGTAAAGGGAAGACCTTTTAGAACAGAGATGAGGAGAAACTTCTTTAGCCAGAGAGTGGTGAATCTATGGAATTCATTGCCACAGAAGGCTGTGGAGGCCAGGTCATTGAGTGTATTTAAGACCGAGATAGATAGGTTCTTGATTGGTAAGGGGATCAAAGATTATGGGGAGAAGGCGGGAGAATGGGGTTGAGAAACTTATCAGCCATGATTGAATGGCGGAGCAGACTCGATGGGCCGAATGGCCTAATTTCTGCTCCTATATCTTATGGTCTCCATTTCATCAGGTAGTTACTTCATTCACCATCCATTGTGTGAAGTAAATAAGTAGCTTCACGTCTCATCTTTTGAGTTTTGTGATGTGAAATAATTTATTAGGATCAGTTTATTAACTGGAAAAACTCAGCATCGGCGGAGAAGAGAAGAGTTGACGTTTTGAGTCCTCATGACCCTTCAACAGAACTGAGTAAAGCTAAGGTGAGGGGTGAAATATAAGCTGGTTTAAGGTGGGTTTTTCCAGCATCTGCAGTTTTTTGTTTTTATCTCTCAGTTTATTAACTTCCTGTTAAGTTCTCCATTGTGACTTATCTCCCAAGTAAACATTCCCAACTTATTTAGCCTCCGCTAGTAGCTGATTACCTTATTTCCAGCATGTGACTTCTACCTTTCTCCTATTTCCTTTCCAAATTCAGTCCGATACAGGTGACCAAAATTGCAGGAGTACTCCAGGTTGAGATGAATTAGTGTTTGTGAATAAGTCAGGAGCTTATGTTCTATCCTTTGGCTATACACCCAAGATCTTCTGGTAATTTTATCATTCTTGGTACACTGTATGATGGTTTCAAATATTTCCACTCTCCCACCAATCTCTTTTTATATTCCAATTGTTAATTCTACAAACCCAGTCTCACCGTTTAAAAAATGAAAAAAGAACACCAATTGATTAACAAATCAGTGTAAGATATACCAAGGCAGTATCTTCGGTCGATAATCCAACCTTGCAATGACCCAGCCCTAGCAATGCTGCCTCAAGAGAGGCAAAAAAAGTCAGAAAAAAAACCTGCGGTCAATTCAGGAAATATTTTGGAAATTCCTCTCCAATCAAGGCAATTGAGTGAGAAAAATGTCATTGTCCACAGCTCATTACAATTTTGATCAATTAACAATTTTCCTGTTTAGTAATATTCTTAAAAAATTGTCAACTTCATATGTTAAAATATTGTAGCAGCCCAATGCTCACATTGTGCACCATGGTACTTTTTCTTCTCGAGGACTGTGAAAAGAAACTAAATTTTGTCTGCAGGTTCCATAAGCATTATTGCTAATCCTACTATCCATATCCATTTCTATTAACCTATCTAACTGGACTGTATCCAGTTTCTTCACATTTTAAAAAGTTGAACCATATGCCCCAAAATCCTGATTTTCTCCAAAGTAAATTGCTTTAATTCTTGAAGAATGTGCTTATTACTGTTATTTGCTTTCATTCAGGTCACCCTCCTCTTCACAGTTTCACAGTTCACCACACATGGGAGCCAAAACTGAGTGCAATGTTCCAAATAACGTAGATATTTCAGTGCCTTCTCTAGTCCTGAGCATAGTACTCTTTGTTTTGTACTAAATTTTTATAGCAATAGAATCTAAAGTGCCATTTGTTTTTCCTACAACTCACATTACTTGCTACCTCCAATAGACTCCTATTACCTCCACCAAAACAGCAACTTCCAACCCTGTCTCTTTCTTGATCAGTTTATCTGGATACTCCTGCATGGAATAGACAAATTTGTAAGTTCCTCAGGGACTTTTCAACTCAAGCTTCCCACCTCCTTCATCAAAATCCACCAATATACTACAAATCTATAACTTTTCAATCTTCTCATTTGATTTATCGACATGAGAAATTTCCCAATAAATTGTTTCTTCAAAATTAAGGAAGAGAGGTTACTTCTAAAATTTATCTGACAATATGTCATTTGGCTTATCAGCCTACTTACTGGTATGTGGAATAGGCTGCCACCTGCTGCAATAATGCTGAATTCACAGACAGTGTCAGCTTGGGCAGCTTGACACATATCAAAAGGAAGCTTTACACAACTGTTACCTTTTCTAAATAACTCTAAGTTTCTTGACCACTAGGTTAAAACAGCACTGTCCCCTTTGTAGAAGGACGCAACTTATAAAGAATAAACTTGTAAAGTTAATTAATATTACCAATGTCTACTATGGACTCCAGTATCTGCAGTGCCCTCCAGTCACAAAAGGTCTCAATTGTGTCTGTGGGCTTCTCCAAGACAACCTGGGCATGGACAAGACCATGGAGGATAGGGAGGCAGACAAAGCAACCACCCACCCAGGCTGCATCCAACTTGGACCTGTAAATGGCTACCCTTGACCAGGCCCAGGAGCAAATCCATGAGGACATCCTTCAACTTGCCTGTACCCACCCACAACCCCAACCACTACCCCAGGTGGCCAAAGTTCACAAATTTGGGATTGAAGGGGAACCAGGACCAGCTCATTCAAATAGTAGTCCAGCAGGATATGAAGGGCAACAAACTTAAATCTGGGATAACAGAATTACCTTTACTTGAGACCATGTAGGAAAGAGAATCGGAAGATCAGATTACTTCACCTGTTCCACAGATTCACTTGCTCCCAAACAGCAATTCTTTCAGAAAACTGATTTAACAAATTGATTATTTTTAAATCTTACCATAATCAGGTTGGAAGATCTGTCGAATAAGCAGAAGAAACCACTCTTTTGTGAGGCCACCCATGTCTAATCCAGCTTCCCCAACAAAGGTGACTTTCAACTTCTTTTTTAAATCTTCCTTTTTCCTGGTTAACTATAATATATAAAAAGGTGCCCAGAGGATGAGATGCAGAACATTAAAAGTGAATGACACATTAAATTAACAAATAGAAAGTGAAATAGAAAACATAACCTTGATAGAACAATGAATTAGTCTCGTGCTGTAAATTTTTATATTAAATCGTACCGAAGTTTGCTGTTTGCAGCTGTTAAAATATTTTGTTGGTAAACAAGACCACAGCTAGAGTGGCATTTCCGAAAGGCCAAGCTAATCACCAGTTGCACATAACTCCATTCAGTCGTACATATACTTATCGTCAGTCATTAGACCTTCCCTTCATTCCTTAATGGTGTGGTTAGTATGGCAGGAAAATAACCAACAATTGCCACAGGCTGCATTTGCACTGGGGTTTGCAAAAGCTCCCTCCCACAATCACTTGTGTCATTTTCTAACCACCACCACCCCACCCCAACCACACAAAACCAATGCAGCTTCATTTTACAACTAAACTTGAGCTTGACTCGTGTGCAATGCCACAGGAGATCAGTTAGTATATAGTAACATATTGCTTGCAGAAAGATGATATAAAAATGTACATTATTTATCTAGGATTGTGCTAAGTGTCATAGTATTCTCATATATAGCCTTAGAAATGCATTGCAGATTTATAATAAGTTTTTTTGTAACAGAAGATATTAAACCCTATTGAAAAATACCATACACCATACATTTATTGTACAAATATTATCTAAAAATTGCATTGAGTCTTTGGTCAAATTGACTCTAATAATTGATGCAATAGATGTTTGCCATGGAATGGTGACATGCTGTAAGAGCAAAAAACAGAAACAGCCATAGCAGTTTATGCACTTCATTTTAGCTTATTTATCTAGAAAAATCCCACAGATACCCCCCCTCCAATCACAGCATTCACCGTTTCCTAAATGATTCAAGTATTTTTGCCTCTACCGCTGTAGTCCTCAATTCATTCCATGTATTAGTCACTCTCCTGCAAAAGTCTTTTAGATGACAATCCTAAATTTCCCTTTGACTAGTTTGAACTTTTATCTCCTTGTCCTTTTGTCGTGAGTTGTTTCAGATAGTCTTCCAGATCTACTTTTTTAATGCTGTTTCCAGAGTCAATCAGTTGCCTTTCAAAGCAGAAAACTCCATGGTCTTTTCTTAGTAACCAAATTGTGGTAACCAAATCAGCACATTGAGCAGCATCACAGCAGAAACAGTCATTCAATCACTGAAAAGATTTTATGCAAAACATGGCATTCTGGACATTGTAGTGTCAGATGATGGGCCGCAATTTGCTAATGAGTAATTCCAACATTTTGCAAAGGAATACAGATTCACCACACTATCCTCTAGCAAATGAGAAGCTAAGAGAGGTGTATGAACCAAAGATTTGCTGAAGAATGAAGAACTTAACCTTGCTCTTGAGTTATCGATCCTCACCATTACAGAATAATTTCTCAGCATGGGGTTATTGATGGGAAGGATACTGAGAACATAACTTTCATCTCTGACACAGAAACTTAAACCAAATATCAACATGAATGACCACGAGAGGGTGAAACATTGAGAGGAAGAACAGAGAAACAAATAGGCTCGTAACTTTAACCACAGGCACAGAGCACATGAGTTACCAGTGCTGAAGCTCGGGGAGACAATATGGGTACGAGAGCAACAGAGAGAAGTTACAATCATTGAAAGAACTCCACAACCAAGATTGTACAGGATTGAGGCAGGTCAGGGTACCAGAAGGAGAAACTGCAACACCTTAATATTCTTATAAAGAAAGCCAATAGAAACTTGGGCTTATTACTCAGATCCTGAAGAGAAAGAAGCAGCAAAAAGACAAAGCTGTACAGCCACCCAGGAGGAGGACACCAACACTAACTGAAGAGCGAGTACAGAATATCCTCAACCTCAGAAAAAGATCAGAACAAAATCAGGGTGATTGGTCAAGGCACCCCAGAGACTAACCCTGTGAATTCTGAGACTTTGGAAGGGCACGTAAGAGGATGTAAATATGATAGGGATAAAGACTTGGGGTAGATGTAAAATAAAAGGTTAACATCAGAAGCACATGATGCTGATGTA
This sequence comes from Carcharodon carcharias, assembly GCF_017639515.1. NCBI lineage: Eukaryota > Metazoa > Chordata > Chondrichthyes > Lamniformes > Lamnidae > Carcharodon > Carcharodon carcharias. Next base: position 62,760,394 of record NC_054483.1, on the reverse strand, counting down.
ATAATGATGTAACACCACATGATTGAGTAACAGATCTGGAGGGAGGAGAAGTTCCAACCTCGTGCAGAGGCCCCAGTACGTACACAGTAACTGTAAATAAAGAGTAATGGTTGTAACAAACTTCAGTCCCAAGCAGTTTACTTTGGGAGAACAGACAAGCCTAAAAGAATCCCGTCTAAACACCAACCACACAATGAAACAATAAGTTTCAAAAATAATATGAACAAGAATTTAAGGGTACTGTACAGTATGTAATGGTTCTTATGCTGTGATTATGGGCACGTTATCGGTGGATGGGAAACATACTGTGGAATAACTTTTTTTTGAAGGTTTACCTTTGGTTACCTCCCACAGGAAATATGAATAGTTTGCAGAATCTGTATCAAAGAAATCATAAATGATCACTTACGGAATATTTCCAGACTTCTGAAAAGAAAATCCTCCTACTAATACAAAAACAACATATATTTATATGGCACCTTTAACATAATGAAACGTCCCAAGGTGCTTCACAGGAGCAGTATAAAACAAAGTATGACACCAAGCTTGAAAGGAGATATTCGATCAGATGACCAAAAGATTGGTCAAAGAGATAGGTTTAAAGAAGTGCCTTAAAGGCGAAAAGCGAGATAGGGAGTTGGAGAAGCGTTGGGTGGGAATTCCAGAGCTTGGGGTCTAGGCAACTGAAGGCACAGCCACCAGTGGTGGAGCAATTAAAATTGGGGATGCATAAGAGAGCAGAATACGAGGAGTGGAGATACCTTGGAGGGTTGCAGGGCTGGAGGAGATTACAGAGACAGGGAGAAGGTGGCCATGAACAGTTTTGAAAACGCTAGTGAGAATTTCAAAATCAATATGTTGCTTGACCAGGAGCCAGTGCAGGTCAACGAGAAAATGGGGAATGGAGCTTGTTGTGAGTTAAGGCACAGGCAGCAGAATTTTAGATGACTGAATGCTGAAACCAGGCCAAAAGGATGATATTTTACCAGATGACCAACTCGTTTTATTTTATTTTTTCCAATAAAGTATTTTCCATTTAATTTGTCATCATGTAGGGAATGTCCAAAAGGCAAAAGACTAACATAGGTCAATAGCATTTCTTCATTGAGGATAACAAGATATAATAATGTGGCCCCTAATATTCCAACCCCAAGATAATTCTGCCTTGATTTGAGAAGGTACTGAGAGAAATAAACTCAAAGTCAGAGCTAAATGGTGAAGAAAACTTTGGTCCAAATAAGCAGCTCTGATGAATTAACAGCACATTCGGACTGTACATGAAGTGAAACCACATCCCACTAGCAGGTCCCTTAAAATCATTTCAGACTAACACACCCATGTTCAACAAAATTAAATTTTACAGCATCAGAAGATGGATCCAATGAATAATCCACATTCTAAATCAAACACCTAGATGAACAGTAAATTATGTACTGTTTAAACATGCAATAAGCTGTATAGTCCCTAGTGTCTAAAACTTCCTTTGTCATAAGCAAGTTTAACATCTAACTATAATTATGTATGGCTACTTTTGAAATGTATTATAATCGATTTGGCCCACCAAAATATTTCTCTTTATTGTTAGACATAGACTGACATTTGCCAGTTATTGGAGGTACCATCTTAATGATTGAACTAAGGGGACTGTTCTCGTGGCCCTGATGGGCAAGGAATCCATGGCCCTAATTAAAGGAGGGCACTGAATTCTCCTGGGTACCTGACCAATATTCCTCCCTCAACATATACTGGCATAATAACAAATAAATTAGCTATTCGTCTCATTATTGTTTGCGGGAGGTCGCTAGCACATAAACGCTGCTGCATTTACGGATAGAACAGCTGGTGCTGCTATGCAAAGTAATTCACCATGGGTAACACTTCATATAAATGATAGTTTAGAAGGCACTTTTACAAAAAATATACTGAATGGCAATATTTAACTGTTCATAATTGTTTATTACAGTCCTAACGAAGAGAAAATGATTCAGTTATTTAAATAATGATAATAAATCTGTTTTTAAAATTAAAGGATCCACAATACCTCATCCAGTGAGTCATTAACCAAATGCAATCGTCTCACTTTAATGTTGAGAAAAAGCATGTTCATGTCTGGCTTTTGTCTACGAGACACTTTATCAACCAAGCTTTGCTGTACGGAAAAAGAGATAGGAATCCTGAGTGTCGAATTCTGAGGAGTTTAAAACATCTGACAGCGCAATAAACACAATAGGACATAACTTAAGTTTTTTTCTTTTTTATATAAGGTGGAAAAGCAGTGCTAGGATATAGAATATTTTCCATTTAGTAATAGCCTCAAGCACTCCAATAACATAAGGATGATTTTTTAAGATTGCTTAAAACTTCCAGGATCACACATGATTGTTTTTTTTTTACCAATTGTTGTCTATTGAGAGTGAACATTAGTATCTGTTTCATAACAGTGTTACACCTGGTACTCATGTCCACTGGAAAAGTGGGTTGAGGATGCTTAATCCCAGACTCATTGTACAAGAGCTGTAATAATAACACGGAATTCTCCACCCACCGAGTCTTTCCAGGGACTGACTAAAAACTTACCCGGTAAGGGTGCCAAATTCAAACAGCAGCTGAGACTGGAATTTGAACATTAGCTTGTAACTTGGGAGTCTTGGAATATCAAAATATGTCTTGTTAAGAGAATAGATGGAAAAGAAATGCAAGGGATAACAATGCATTGCTAAAATCAAAATTTTGTCCTACCCATAAAGATGGTCTAATATCAAACATTCACTGAAGTTCATTTCCATAAAAGTCACCTAATGTTCACTTACCCGAGCTACTGTGATCATCTGCTGTTCAGAATCCCTCTGGATAATAACTTTCTTTGCTGCTAAGGAAAGAATGAAAGGAAACTGGCAGAAGGAAAACCTATAATTCAATAAAAAAAAGTCCTCAAAGTATATAGGCATCTGAATTAGTAGCACAATATTGTTGCAGCCTACCTATGTAAAACATACTAGATACAGGACTTGTAATGATGTCAGATTTTCAAAGGCAGCTAAAAGTTTTATGCCACGGGGCAACACATGTCTAGTTGTGAAGCAATTTAACATGCAGGTGAGTACAAAGGCAAGCCAGAGAACAGTCAGGGCGGAATCATCCCAGATTTGCACTAAGTGTGGTGGCGGACATGAAAAATGATGATTTACCTGCCGGCTGCAATGGCAGGTTTTCACACCATATCGTCCCCTTCCCACCTCATTAATTATGCAGCCACAGGAAACACATCTTTTCGCTGGAGGGCGGCCTTGGGATTGCTTGCCACACCGTTACCTCGCTGTTTCCTCACTCTGGGTGCCATATCTAATCTGCAGCCACGCACACAGTTCGCAATGCTGGTTCACAGGACTGGTCCAGTGAAAGCCAAGATGAGTTCAGTGACCTGTCACTGAAATGCCTTTTGGAGGCCCACCCATGATGTCCTCCACCCCCACCCTGGCCATTGGAGATCCAGCAATCTCACCACTCTGACTTGGGAGGCTTTGGCAGTGGTGGCCCGAGCCAATGCACAGCAGAGGTTGGCCATCCAATGCAGAAAGAGGACGAATGATTTCATCCGTGCCGCCAGGGTATGGCAACCATCTCATCACTCTAAACTCACACACCAACAAGCCCATCACACATTCGCTGGCATCTCACTCACTACCAGCTCAAAGGACATCACCACCCATTCTCACACACCCTCACATCTCCATCTGACCTCATCTCCTCTGGAGACTGCCTCCTCAGCCCTCACCATCTTGAGGCCACTTGCACAAATCAACATGTGCCTGCACACACACCCTGGGATACCCTCCTTCCACAGTACAGCCCTTGCCCTGCATCCTCTTTCCTTGTCTTAGGCCACTTCCCCCCCATCCCCCAAGCAAGCCCCAACCACGCAGCCATTGAAAAGCCATCCCTGCCTTACGGCTGGTGTGATAGGTACAGACCTGCCCATAAGCCCCCACTAAAAGTGATGTGGTGCTGCCTGCATAGCCTGCTGCTGGCAGCCATGAGTGCTGACTGAAGTAAGGTAGGCAAACAAACCTCGAAGTCCCAAGTGAAATGCAGCTCGCCAGATGCATGTCACTTACGTACAGTGGTGAAGAGCCCGAATGATCCAGCGCGGGGGGATGATTCCAGAGCGCAGGGCTTATAATGAGATGCTGAAGTATTGAAATTCAGTTCCCGATGTGTGGCAATGGTAAACAAGGCCCGCCATTGATGGGTGGAGTGGACAATCACAAACTTTTTCATGACGACGTTAAACCGATTTTTGACCTTTTGACCTTATTGTCCACTCACGCCTGCCATGACGCTCACCGCCAATGGGACCAGATGATTCTGCCCTCAGTGAAATGAAAGATCCATTTTACAGCCAATGAAGTACTTTTGAAGTGTAGTTACTGTTGTAACGTAAAAAATGCAGTAGCCAATTTCATAGTAAGCTCCCACCATCAGCAGTTTGATGGTACTTATAAGATCTGTTTTTGTGATGTTGATTGAGGGATAAATATTGGTCAGGACACCCAGAACAATTCCCCTGCTTTTTTTACAAATAGTGTGATGGGATCTTGAACACCCAGCAGAGGGATAAGAGAGGGCCTCGGTTTAATGTCTCCGCTAAAAGACAGTACCTCCAACAGTGCAGCACACACTCAACACTGCACTGGAGTGTCAGCTGAGACATTTCTGCTCAAATCTCTATAAGACCAGAAGACATAGGAGTAGAAGTGGACAATTCGGCCTATTGAGTCTGCTCCACCATTCAATGAGATCATGGCTGATCTGATAACCCTCAACTCCATTTTCCTGCCTTTTCCCTATAACCCTTGATTCCCTTACTGATCAAAAATCTGTCTATCTCAACCTTGAACATACTTAATGACCCAGCCTCTATAGCCCTCTGCGGTAAAGAATTCCACAGATTCACTACCCTGAGAGAGAAGAAATTCCTCCTCATCTCCGTCTTAAATGGACGACCCCTTACTCTTGAAATTATGCCATCTGGTCCTCGACTCTCCCACAAGGGCAAACAACCTCTCAGCATTAACCCTGCCAAGCCTCTTAAGAATCTTATATGTTTCAATAAGGTTGCCTCTCATTCTTCTAAACTCCAAACTTAAGGCTCAACCGACTTAACCCCTCCTCATAAGAAAATCCCTCCATTCCCAGGATCAACCTAGTGAACCTTCTCTGGATGCCTCCAATGCCAGTATATCTTTCCTTAGATAAGGGGGACCTATCTAAGGCCTTATCACAGTATCCTAGGTGTGGTCTAACTAGTGCCTTGTATAGTTTTAGCAAGACTTTATTTTTATACTCCATTCCCTTTGAAATAAAGGCCAACATTCCATTTGCCTTCTCTATTACCTGTTGAACCTGTATGCTAGCATTTTGTGATTCATGCATGAAGACCCCCAAATCCCTCGTGCTTCAGCTTTCTGCAGTCTTTCTCCATCTAAATAATATTCAGCTCCTCTATTCTTCCTGCCAAAGTGCATAACCTCACATTTTCCCACATTACATTCCATCTGCCAAGTTTTTGCCCACTCACTTAACCTGTCTATATCCCTCTGTAGACTCTGTGTCATCCTCACCACTTGAATGCCCAGCTATTTTTGTGTAATTCGCAAACTTGGTGATAGTGCATTCACTTCCCTCATCCAAGCCATCTATCATATAAATAATTGCGGCTCCAGCACTGATCCCTGAGACACTCCACTAGTTACAGGGTGAAATCCTGAAAATGCCCCCCTATCCCAATTCTCTTTCTTCCATTAGTTAGCCAATCTTCTGTCCATTCTAATATACTACCCCCAACACCATGGGCTTTTATCTTATTAAGTAGCCTTATTGTGGTACCTTATCAAACGACTTTTGGAAATCCAAATATATTACATCTACTGGTTCCTCTTTATCTATCTTGCTTGTTACCTCCTCAAAGAATTCTAATAAATTTGTCAGGCATGATTTCCCCTTCACGAATCCATGCTTGATTGTATTATGTATTTCTAAATGCTCTGCTATTACATCCTTGATAATAGATGCTAACATTTTCCCAATGACAGATGTTAAGCTAACTGGCCTGTAGTTACCTTTATTTTCTCTCCCTTTTTTAATAAGGGTGTTACATTGGCAGTTTTCCAATCCTCTGGGACTCTTCCAGAATCTAAGGGTTCTTGGAAGATTACTACCAGTGCATCCATCATCTCTGCAGCTATTTCCTTTAATCTCCTAGGATGCAACCCAACTTAACAGCCTTTAGCCCCATTAGTTGCCCTAGTACTTTTCCCCTAATATATAGTTATTCTATATATTCCCTGCCCCATTTTGGTCCTTGATTATTTAGTATTTTTGGAATGCTTTTAGTGTTTACCCTCATGAAGACTGATGCAAAGTATTTATTCAACTTCTCTGTCATTTCCTGGTTCCCCATTATTATTTTCCCAGTCTCGTTCTCTAAGGGGCCTATGTTCACTTTGCTCCCTCTCTTCCTTTTTATATATTTGAAAAAGCTCTTACTGTTCATTTTTATATTACTTGCTAGTTTACCCTCAAAGTTTATTTTCTCCCTCTCTACTTTTTTGGTCATCTTTTGTTCGTTTTTAAAACTTTCCCAATCCTCTGGCTTACCACTAGTCTTTGCCACATTGTATGTTTTTTCTTTCAATTTGATACTATCCTTAACTTCCTCGGTTACCCATGGTTGGTTTATCCCCTTCCTGGAATCCTTCTTCCTCACTGGGATATATCTATGTTTAGAGTCATGAACTATTTTCTTAAATGTCTGCCATTGTTCACCAACCGTCTTTTCTGCTAAACTCCTTTCCCAGCCTTGGTCTTCTTGTAGCCTGTAGTGTGACTTGAATCCACAACCTTTTGACTCAGGGGTGAGAGTGCTACCAAATAAGCCATAGCTTTTTGACATGGCCATATACAGATATATTAGTAACTATCTAGGTCAAGATGCACTCAACAGAGATGGTCACATTAGGTGGACTGAGAGCTAAACAAGTGGGTGAAATGGTGGTTGGGACAAGCCAGAGACACTCGTGATTGATGAACCAGGATATATTTAAAAAAAAAAACAAACAAAAAAACTGCGGATGCTGGAAATCCAAAACAAAAACAGAATTACCTGGAAAAACTCAGCAGGTCTGGCAGCATCGGCGGAGAAGAAAAGAGTTGACGTTTCGAGTCCTCATGACCCTTCGACAGAACTTGAGTTCGAGTCCAGGAAAGAGCTGAAATATAAGCTGGTTTAAGGTGTGTGTGTGGGGGGCGGAGAGATAGAGAGACAGAGAGGTGGAGGGGGTTGGTGTGGTTGTAGCGACAAACAAGCAGTGATAGAAGCAGATCATCAAAAGATGTCAACAACAATAGTACAATAGAACACATAGGTGTTAAAGTTAAAGTTGGTGATATTATCTAAACGAATGTGCTAATTAAGAATGGATGGTAGGGCACTCAAGGTATAGCTCTAGTGGGTTTTTTTTTATTTTATATAATGGAAATAGGTGGGAAAAGGAAAATCTTTATAATTTATTGGGAAAAAAAAGGGGGGAAACAGAAAGGGGGTGGGGATGGGGGAGGGGACTCACGACCTAAAGTTGTTGAATTCAATATTCAGTCCGGAAGGCTGTAAAGTCCCTAGTCGGAAGATGAGGTGTTGTTCCTCCAGTTTGCGTTGGGCTTCACTGGAACAATGCAGCAAGCCAAGGACAGACATGTGGGCAAGAGAACAGGGCGGAGTGTTAAAATGGCAAGCGACAGGGAGGTTTGGGTCATTCTTGCGGACAGACCGCAGGTGTTCTGCAAAGCGGTCGCCCAGTTTACGTTTGGTCTCTCCAATGTAGAGGAGACCACATTGGGAGCAACGAATGCAGTAGACTAAGTTGGGGGAAATGCAAGTGAAATGCTGCTTCACTTGAAAGGAGTGTTTGGGTCCTTGGACGGTGAGGAGAGAGGAAGTGAAGGGGCAGGTGTTGCATCTTTTGCGTGGGCAAGGGGTTGTGCCATAGGAGGGGGTTGAGGAGTAGGGGGTGATGGAGGAGTGGACCAGGGTGTCCCGGAGGGAGCGATCCCTACGGAATGCCGATAAGGATATATTTATACTGGATGGAGACACAGGTGGCCTGCAAGTACTCAGGCCAAAGGAACCAATAGCTGGGCCAAGGTGCAGGCAGGACAGATAGGTGGGTAAGCCGCAACCCACTCGGGCTGATTAGGTAGGTGCAGTGATACACCGAGTAGAAGTGGGTGGGAGGGTCAGAGATTTTCACAGCCTTTAGAATCAGTTCACTCAATCACTTAGCATCACACCTCACTCTCCAGTTCGGCTGAATCATTCCCATCTGAAGCTTTCTTCACCCATAATTTTCTTATCAGTTGTTGAAAAGTTTAGCTCTTTGTGATTACTAGTTATGATCTCAGGTAATGAAAGGACCAGCAGTGAAGAATTACTTGGGTTATGTACTCAGCACAGACTGCTGCAAAGTGTTGGAAGCAGATGCAAATAAAATGCAAGGCTTTCATACAGTTATATTGTCTCTTTTGCCCTGCTCACCTTCCTTGCTTTCCATTTCCCTCCTGGTGTTTGACAAGGTGTTTACTAAAACCCGCTTTCACAGCCACATCTCCTTTCTCAGTGACTGTCTCCATCTCCGACTTACCCCACGTGGATTTCAACTGAAATTCCACCCCTCATGTTTCGAACCCACCCAGGATTACAGGTATCTCCGGGACATAAGACGTTTCTCGGACTGCTGTTCCCGTCACATTCTGAAATCCACACTCAGTGCCATGCGCCGCCATATGAGCACACTCGACCTCTCCCTCCAGCAGCACCGCCGTACCCTTTTTCAAAGCTGCGCGTGCCCCCAGTTTCATTTTATCCTTCGGCTCATCCGACGCCTCAACAAGAAACTTTTTCTCTTTCTCTCAAGTGCTAAGGAATGCAAGCTCCAACAACTCATCGACACCAACACCCATCTAGGACCCTCCACCCCGGCCTGTCCCTCCATCCCCACCCCATCTTCCAATCCCAACCCCAGCCGTGTATTCACTATACCCCCTGACCTTCCCCTCTCCGATGCTGAACGTTCAGTGCTCAGCAAAGGACTCAGTTTCATACCCTTACGCCCTCACTTCAATGAATTTCGGGCTCGGCATGATGCTGAACTCTTCTTCCGCCGTCTTCGTCTCCGGGCTCACTTCTTTGGGCAGGAGTCCTCTCGAAGTTCAACGGATCCTTTTACCCATCTCCAATATTCTCCCTCCACCTGGACCCCTCCCTCTGGATTCTTACCTTCTCTTGATCTTTTCATTGAGAACTGTCGGCGCGACATTAGTCGTCTCAATTTCTCTGCTCCTCTCACCCATTCTAACCTGTCTCTCTCTGAACTTACTGCACTCCATTCTCTCAGGTCCAACCCTGACATTGTCATCAAACCCGCTAACAAGGGTGGTGCTGTTGTTGTCTGGCGCACTGATCTCTACCTCGCGGAGGCTGAGCGTCAACTCGCAGACACTTCCTCCTACCTCTCCCTGGACCATGACCCCACCACTGAACATCAAGCCATTGTTTCCAGGACTGTCACTGACCTCATCTCCTCTGGGGATCTCCCTCCCACAGCTTCCAACCTGATAGTCGCCCAACCTCGGACGGCCCGCTTCTATCTCCTACCCAAAATCCACAAACAGAACTGCCCCGGTAGACCGATCGTCTCAGCTTGCTCCTGCCCCACAGAACTCATTTCTCGTTATCTTGACTCCCTTCTCTCTCCCCTTGTCCAGTCCCTTCCCACCTACATCCGTGATTCCTCTGACACCTTACATCACATCAACAATTTCCAGTTCCCTGGCCCCAACCGCTTCCTCTTCACCATGGACGTCCAATCCCTCTACACCTCCATCCCCCACCAGGATGGTCTGAGGGCCCTTAGCTTCTTCCTCGAACAGAGGCCCGAACAATCCCCATCCACCACTACTCTCCTCCGTCTGGCTGAACTTGTTCTCACGCTGAACAATTTCTCCTTCAACTCCTCTCACTTCCTCCAAATAAAAGGTGTGGTTATGGGTACCCGCATGGGCCCCAGCTATGCCTGTCTCTTTATGGGGTGTGTGGAACATTCCTTGTTCCAGTCCTATTCCGGCCCCCTTCCACAACTCTTTCTCCGGTACATCGATGATTACTTCGGTGCCGCTTCATGCTCTCGTCGGGACTTGGAAAAATTTTATTAATTTTGCTTCCAATCTCCACCCCTCCATCACTTTCACGTGGTCCATCTCTGACACTTCCCTTCCCTTCCTTGACCTCTCTGTCTCAATCTCTGGTGATAGACTGTCCACCAATATCCATTACAAACCCACCGACTCCCACAGCTATCTCGACTACAGCTCCTCACACCCCACTTCCTGTAAGGACTCCATCCCATTCTCTCAGTTCCTTCGCCTCCGTCGCATCTGTTCCGATGATGCTACCTTCAAAAACAGTTCCTCTGACATGTCCTCCTTCTTCCTTAACCGAGGTTTTCCACCCACGGTCGTTGACAGGGCCCTCAACCGTGTCTGGCCCATCTCCCGTGCATCTGCCCTCACGCCTTCTCCTCCCTCCCAGAAACATGATAGGGTCCCCCTTGTCCTCACTTATCACCCCACCAGCCTCCGCATTCAAAGGATCATCCTCCGCCATTTCCGCCAACTCCAGCATGATGCCACCACCAAACACATCATCCCTTCACCCCCACTATCGGCATTCCGTAGGGATCGCTCCCTCCGGGACACCCTGGTCCACTCCTCCATCACCCCCTACTCCTCAACCCCCTCCTATGGCACCACCCCATGCCCACGCAAAAGATGCAACACCTGCTCCTTCACTTCCTCTCTCCTCACCGTCCAAGGGCCCAAACACTCCTTTCAAGTGAAGCAGCATTTCACTTGCATTTCCCCCAACTTAGTCTACTGCATTCGTTGCTCCCAATGTGGTCTCCTCTACATTGGAGAGACCAAACGTAAACTGGGCGACCGCTTTGCAGAACACCTGCGGTCTGTCGGCAAGAATGACCCAAACCTCCCTGTCGCTTGCCATTTTAACACTCCACCCTGCTCTCTTGCCCACATGTCTGTCCTTGGCTTGCTGCATTGTTCCAGTGAAGCCCAACGCAAACTGGAGGAACAACACCTCATCTTCCGACTAGGGACTTTACAGCCATCTGGACTGAATATTGAATTCAACAACTTTAGGTCGTGAGCTCCCTCCCCCATCCCCACCCCCTTTCTGTTTCCCCCTTCCTTTTCTTTTTTTTCCAATAAATTATATAGATTTTCCTTTTCCCACCTATTTCCATTATAAAAAGAGAAAAAGAAAAAAAAAAAATATTTATTTATTTATTTTTTTTTTACATCTTTTATGCTCTCCCCACCCCCACTAGAGCTATACCTTGAGTGCCCTACCATCCATTCTTAATTAGCACATTCGTTTAGATAATATCACCAACTTTAACTTTAACACCTATGTGTTCTTTTGTATTATTGTTGTTGACATCTTTTGATGATCTGCTTCTATCACTGCTTGTTTGTCCCTACAACCACACCCCCACTCCACCTCTCTCTCTCTCCGCCCCCCACACACACACCTTAAACCAGCTTATATTTCAACTCTTTCTTGGACTCGAACTCAAGTTCTGTCGAAGGGTCATGAGGACTCGAAACGTCAACTCTTTTCTTCTCCGCCGATGCTGCCAGACCTGCTGAGTTTTTCCAGGTAATTCTGTTTTTGTTTTATATTGTGTACATGTTCAATATCAGTAAATCATCTAGCCAAACAATTAGGCACATTTATTCTGAATAGAAATATATGTTTGCTTCATTAAATCTTAAGATTCCCACAGTTATATCACAATGAAACATTGGTACAACCTAAAATCTCCCCATTTGTAAACCATAAAAAAATTGTTTAAATACAGATATCACAAGTGCTAATAACTGTATACTTCAGGAGGTGCAATGCGATGGTGAGGCTGACCATAACCCATCTGTGCTTAAAGATTTTAGCTGGTATATTACATGTCAAAATCTGATGACAAAAATGTCCATAAATAAAGCACTGCAAAAATGCCTTGCAATGCATCCACTGTGCTCAAGGGGGCACTCTTGTGCCATATTTGAAAACAATTAAATAAACATTTGTTCTTCAATTCTGGATGAAACGCAGCAAAAAATGGGGAATAAAGAGCAATTTCACTTCCCAACAGTCACAATTTCAAGCGAATGCAAAATATGGTGATCTTAAAATGCCAGCTATAAATATACTAAATGATATTTTATTCACAGCTTTCAAATTTATAACTTCTCAGTGCTTTATGCAACCTTGGTGTCATATTTGACCTTGAGATGAGCTCTGACATCGTAATCATGACATCACCAAAGCTGTCTACTTCTAGGTTCATAGGAACACAGGAAATAGGAGCAGGAGTAGGCCATTTGACCCTCGAGCCTACTCCGCCATTCAACTGGATCATGGCTGATCTTCTATCTCATCTTCAGTTTCCTCTGTGATCCCCATATCCTTTGATATCTTTGTACCTAGAAAACTGAGCTTCCTCATCCCTCTGGGGTAGAGAATTTCAAAGATTCTCCACCCTCCGAATGAGGAAATTCCTCCTCATCTCAGTCCTAAAAGGCCTACCTCTTATTCTGAGACTGTGTCCCCTGGTTCTGGTAAGTTGTTGTTGTAGTATTTTAGTCAAGCTGAAACACAGGAGATGACAAATTGATCCTATGCATAGGCTCTTGAACAAGCCTAGAATGAGGGGAAACAGTGATACAAATGGAATTATTTATGTAAGGACTATTATATATTATTTATATAAGGAATAAAGATGAAAATAGTTGTTGATCGAAGGCTACAAGTTGTCCCACCTTACATGCAAACTAGTTATGGGTAGTTTAGCAGATCTATCATCTGTAAAAATGTAGGAACACCTGGCCTTAGTGCATAAGCGCATAGTAGCAAATTCAGTAGACATCTTTTGTGTTCAGAAACAGTGAAGGCTATCTAGGCGTGGAGGCCAAGTTCAAAGTAAACTAGGCTTCTGTTCTAAAAACTTTATGATCATGAAATGCCACTGTTGAGAAACTAAGTAACCTTTACCTAGGCTGCCAGAAATAACAAGATGGCAAGACAAGTTCCCTGACTTAAGTTCTTAAAGTTGACATGCCAAGCAGAGGCTCAGATGATGAAGGTATGACTACAATAGTCAGGTCATGCAGTTTGAATGTCTGATAAACAAATCCCCTTATGGCGAATTGACAACTGGGAAGCCAACTCAGACAGCAAAAGGGAAATAAAGACTGTTTTAAAGCTAGTCTGAAACAGACATCCATAAGTGTGGACAACTTGCTCAAGATAAGCATGATCATCAATGAAAGCATCTTCTACTATGATACCCATTGTATTGCTGATGCTGAATGTGTAAACATCAACTGAGGAGTCTCGCTGATATGCAAAAAAAAAAATCAAGATTGCAACCTGATGTATCTGGATCAAGGGCTGAATTTTTGATCCAAAGGGGCCGGGCACAGAGATGGGCAGGCGTGTAAGTTCCATCTTGCTGCCAGAAGCAGGATTGCAGGAGGGTATGGGGCGCAACAGGACTACTCACTGGCAAGCAAAGGGTGCCAATTGACCTTGTTGAAGTCCTATTCAAACTAATTGTCGGAGGCTGACTGCAATTCTACAATCAGTCTTCAGTCCCCAGAACAATGTAGTTGACTAGGGGTGGCCTCCCATCAGCAGAACAGGGACTCAGCACCCGAGGCAGGCTCAGAATTTCGCCCTACCTGCTTGGTTTTAAATGTAAGCTAAAAATGTTGAAGAGTGGGGGGCCTCCATCTTGGGCCGCCCTCTCTCTTACCTGTTAGGGAAACCTGCTACTTCTTCAATGCTGGAGGGTGTCTTATTGGTCCTCCAACTTCAAGAGCCCATTGCTGAGCCACTCCCTGATCACTAACTGACCAATTCGGGGGAAATCACATCCGAGTGACTATTCCCCAGAAGTGTGGGCTTCTGACCATGACAGGGATAAATGCGGCCCCACTGTTCAATCCGCAGATATACATTCCAAGCAAAAATTAGTCTCATCAGTCATTAAAGAATTCACTTAAAAAAATGAGATATATTCTGGCTGTCCTCTTTGATATCAAAGGATGAACAATAAGGACATCAAGTTAGGTATGCAGGATGTTTTCATTTGTATTTGAGATTGAAAGCAGCCTTAAAGGATGCTCTTTGGAAACCAAGACTACAGCTAATGACATTAATCGACCAGCCATGGACAAAACAAAGACATCTACAAGGATTCTTAATAAGAATAACATTGGTGTCTTGAGCTAGCATTTCATTTGTCTTGGCAGGTCAAGGGCTTCCAACAGTATATTTTGAGGCAGGATCTCCAAGATCCTATTTTGCTGATATGCCTGTCCAGGCAAAAGACAATCGGACCAGGCACTTGTACAGGTGATATTCAGATGTGTACATGAGCTGTTCCATTCACCTATTGTTTTATTCATATGTTGTACTCGATCGGGTAACCCAAAACACACATACTGCAGGAGAGTTTCCCTTTGGTCCGTGGGATCGGAATCCCTGCAACTGGACTGTATAAAATCTAATGGAAGAACCCCAAACCCCCATAGACACAGGTACTGTGAATGAAAGCGCAGCCTCAAAACAAAACACACCAAGGCAGAGCTACATTGTGGGGCACGGGTTAATCTCAGACATTCCAACATCACAACAGAACTGATACTATTAAAAGGTCTGGAAATTTAGACATCACAGCAGTGAACACAGGATAACCACCATCATGTAATCTAATTAAGAAATGAAGGAGGCCATTGTCACAACCAATGGCTTCAGACAACATCTATTCACTACTATCATGGAAGGAGAGAAACCGTTCATATAAAAGATCAGCTTTGCAGCCATGGTACCTCACCTTGGTGGGAGTCATCGTTTTCAGTTGTGGAAACAACATCAGCACCGAGTAGGTCTGTCTGGATCAGACTTGAAGGATCAAAGATGGGGCTAAGCACTAACCATCCAGTAGGATGGCTCAGGTAATGTGTTCATGATATCTCGATAAGGATCATCATAAAAAGGACAATAGTGAAGGGTTTGGCACTGCAGTCAAGGAGGGGGGTCAGGAAGGGTCAACCTGGCTCGCTGACCCACAGTTCTCACCAGGAGGACCGACCGTGTGGAGGATTGCAAGTTATCAGCCAAATCTGAGGGGTACTGGGGCTGAGAGGTTAGAGTAACTTAAGAGTAACGACCAAATCCAGGGGGTTTGGGTCTGAACTAATTACAGTTGGGGCAGAAATGTGGGATTTTGCCTGTGGTTTTTCCAAATAACTCGTGGTGACTTTGTGTGTTTTGGTTGGGAGCCAAGGTTGAATCATGGAGGGATTTAAATCGGACAAACCAATCAAGGTGTTGTGTCATTTAAGCTAGTTTAGAGTTTTGTATTAGGACATTAGGACGTTTATTGCTAATAAACAGTAAATTTGTAGTTGAGCCGAACCCTGTGTCTGTGCAATTTATTTCTCTATAAAATCCTAAAGTCTAAGAACCTTTGTTGGAGGGGAACAGGAACCGCTTACAGGTTGCACTGCATTTTTCAATGCTATTTGCCTGAAATTGGTGTAACCAATGAAAAATCTTGTGAAATTGTGTGTGTAAGTTATGTTCTGCACAACTGTAGTTTCTGCGCGTGGTTGCACTTGTTTAAAAAACATTGTGCTAAAAGCCAGTCATGCCCCCAAGATGAATTAATCACCACTAGGCGTTTCTGCTAATTGTGCTCATGGAAGCTCGAAAAATTCAGTTGGTTAATTTTAGTGCAAAGACACTAAACACATGATTTAATAGCTTTTGAATGTAATTTTTAAAAAAATGCTAAGAAACTGAACAATGTACACCAATATAATTAGCATATAGTTCAGCATAATATCTTAAAATTACATTTCATTAATTTAAAAATCAGGTTATTTAAAATGATGGATTTATACTGAGATTCAAAATACTTATTTTCTGTGGTAAACATTTTCAGCTAAGTTATAAAATAAAAGCAAAATACTGCAAAGATATGAAATAAAACATTAAGTTCTGGAAATATTCAGTAGGTCTGGCAGCTTCTGTGGAGAGAGCAGCAGAGTTAACATTTTGAGTCCAACATGACTCTTCAGAACTGGAGCTTTCAAAGAAGAGTTGTATTGGACTTGAAACGTTAACTCTGTTCTTCTCTCTACAGATGCTGCCAGACCTGCTGAGTTTTTGAGCACTTTGGTTTTATGTCCTAAAATAAGAACATAAGAAATAGGAACAGAAGTAGGCCATTCGCCCCTTCTCCGCCAATCAATAATGTCACGGCCGATCTGTTTGTGTTTTGAGTCCCACATTCCCATCTACCCCGATAACCTTTGATTCCCTTGCCTAACAAGAATCTATCTACCTCTGCCTTAAAAATATTCAATGCCTCTGCTTCCACCACCTTCTGAGGCAGAGAATTCCAAAGTCACACAACCCTCAGAAAAAAATTCTCCTCATCTCTGTCCTAAAAGAACGATCCCTAATTTTAAAACAGTGCCCCCTAGTTCTGGATCACCCACAACAGGAAACATCCTTTCAATGTCCACCTTGTCAAGGCCGTTCAGGATCTTGTATACTTCAATCAAGTCACCCCTCACTCTTCTAAACTCCAGTGGAAACAAGCCCAGTCTGTCCAACTTTTCCTCATCAGACAACCCATTCATTCCAGGTATCAATCTAGTAAACCTCCTCCGAACTGCCTCCAACACACTTACAACCTTAAATAAGGAGACCAAAACTGCACAGAGTATTCGAGATGCGGTCTCACCAATGCCCTGTTTGATTGTGTTGGTTCAAAGCAGATCTTGCATTCAGCAATATTCTGTTGAGTTGAAACTCAGGAGAAAGAAAAATTATTCTGAAAACTGGCACAATTTGTACCCAGATGGCCGATTGCACCCAAAACAGAAACTCTACCCCATTCCCTATTATTGTCCTCTGCATCACCTTGACTACAATTTGTGTTCATCTCCACCATCAGGAACATCATGTAAAAAGGTCAAATTAAATGCCATCAATTGATTTACCTACTTATTGTTAGGTGAAGGTCATTTCTGTGGTCCTCAGTTCTTTTTCTCTAACAGGCAGACCGAAATCATGGCAACCTTTATAATTTTAACTTGTGACTTTTAATATGATGAACAATGTATAATTTTTAATTTTTAATTTTTTTTGTATAATTTTTAAATTGAATTTATATTTTGTGTGGCAGTTTAATGATTTTGCAAAAAAAAAAAGTAGAAAAAACCAGGCTGTTGCCTACCAACAGTGGTCAGAGAGACACAAAGGCGGGGAAGAGTTCACTGTGTGTCAGAAAGTGAAGACAGGGATTTTCAGCTCCCTGGGATACGAAATACAACAAGGCTTTTGGGAGAGTGAGTTTAGAGAACTCATATTTGCTGTGCAGTTGAAGCAATAGTGAGTTTGAAGTGCAGTTGTGTGTGTCTTGGGGAGAGATATAAGTTGCACAGGAAGCATCACATGAATGCTCAAGAATCCAATGGAAGAGAATCGTTTGCATGTGTGTCAGTCCCATGCAAGAAGCCTTTGCGTCAGGTTCATGGTAACTCTTCACTGGTTTATGTGTCTATAAAAATATTGCTGGGTAAAGGAATATTGGGAAATTGAGTAATCTTCTTGTAATTGTATTGAGATTCTTCCAATCTTTTTTATCTGGTATAACATAAACTGAAATATTTATTAAACAAGAACAATGAATTGTGTGTTAAAAGATTAAAAGGTCATCAGCAGACTCCTGTGAATTTGTTCAGTAACTTTCCTCCACAGTTTCTAAAAAACAAATTAGGATCTATTAAGTCAGGTTTCGCTTTGGACTCTGAATTGTTCAGTATTAACATCAGCTGGGATCATAACAAAGTGGGGGCTTTTGTGGGATCAAATATCTTTCAATTTAAATGGGGTCTGTGAATCCTTAAAGAAACAAGTCTGTGGAGGTACTGGGATAAGAACAGGGTTTGCTATGAAGCAAATTACACTGGTTGGATCTCAATGGCTTTGACTGTTGCTCAGACTTTTCTCAGAGCGGTAGATGTATCAGTAGATTATCTGAAATCCTTGACTAAGGCTACATCAAAATAGTTAGTAGGGCAATTGCATGTAGAAATAAAAGCATGATTTCGTAAGGATAATATGATTCAAGTAATTACCAGCATTTAGAATTAAAAGGAAAGAAACCTGAAATGGGTGTCTCACAGTTAGAGTTAGCAAGAAGCCAATTGCAAATGAAGCCGCTTGAGACAGAAAAAGATGAAAAAGCTCAAACTGGAAAAGGAAATGGAAAAGAAAAAGCTCGAATTGGAAAAATAGGAAAAGGGAAAAAGAAAAATTGAAAGCAATGGAAATGAAGAAGCTTAAACTTTACCTCCATAGAGAAAAGTTAGCAAAGGAGGAAAGAGATAAGGAAAGAATTAGTGTTTCAAAGAGAGAAAGAACTCAGGCAGCATGAACTGGTTGGAGAAAAACTTAGGGTACAAGGCAAGAAAGAGGCTAGTAGTATGAGAAAACAAGTTTTGATATAACGAAGAGTCTTCACCTACTGTCTAAATTTATAGAGGATGGAGTGGCCAACAGATGCTTGGACCTTAATGTTACAAAGTGTCCTGACAGGTACAGCTATGAATGTGTACAATAGTCTGTCAGAAGAGCAATCTGCAGACTATGAAGAAGTTAAAAGGGCGATACACAATGCTTACGAGTTTGTCCCTGAAGTATATCAGTTGAAGTTTTGGACTTTAAAGGAAAAACTTTATGAATGAAACATTTGTAGAACTTGTCAGCGAAAAAGAAATGCTGCAGGATCAATAGTTTCGCTCATTATAGTCAGAGAAAAATTTTGAAATGTGAGGGAAATTATGATTATGGAAGAATTCCGAAATAGCATTCCAGTAACCATCAGGATTTACTTAGATGACCGTCAAGTATTAAAGATCCGAGAAGCAGCAGTTTTGCCTGATACCTATGATATTCACACAGACACTTACATGTGGGGAAATGAGCATATCGGAATCAACAGGGAAACTGGAAGAATAGAAAACCAGGTGATGGAAAAGGTGCTAGTTCTAGGGAACAGATAGAAGGATGCCAAAATAATAAAGGAGATAGGCTAGAAGCTAACAGTGATGCAAAGAAAACAGGATGCTTTCATTGCAATAAAACTGTCCCTACGAAAGCTAATTGCTGGAAATTAATTGGGAGACTGATTGCAATAGTGGGTGTGCTTAAAGACTCTTTAGGAAAAACTAACTTAGGGAACGAGACAAGTGACAAAACAGTAACCATAGTGCAGGTGTAAAGGCTGAAAATGTACAAAAGAGCTAAGGATAATTCCTCAGACTAGTCAAGTAAATTTAGAAAAAACTAATTACAGAAACATTTAAAGATTTTGTTTTAAAGAAGAGGTATTCCCTTATTCTTCAAATCAATGATATTACCATCACTGAATCCCCCACTATCAACATCCTGGGGGTCACCATTGACCAGAAACTGAACTGGACTAGCCATATAAATACTGTGGCTACAAGGGCAGGTCAGGGGCTAGGAATCCTGCAACGAGTAATTCACCTCCTGACTCCCCAAAATCTGTCCACCATCTACAAGGCACAAGTCAGGATTGTGATGGAATACTCCCCACCTGCTTGGATGAGTGCAGCTCCAACAACACTGAAGAAGCTTGACACCATCCAGGACAAAGCAGTCCACTTGGTTGGCACCACATCCACAAACATTCACTCCCTCCACCACCAATGCACAGTAACAGCAGTGTGTACCATCTACAAGATGCACTGCAGGAATTCACCAAGGCTCTTTAGACAGCACCTTCCAAACCCACGACCACTAACATCTAGAAGGACAAGGGCAGCAGATAGATGGGAACCCTCCAACTTCCCCTCCAAGTCACTCATGATCCTGAATTGGAAATATATCACCGTTCCTTCACTGTCGCTGGGTCAACATCCTGGAACTCCCTCCCTAACAGCACAGTCGGGGTACCTACACCACATAGACTGCAGCGGTTCAAGGTGGCAGCTCATCACCACCTCCTCAAGGGTAACTAGGAATGGGCAACAGCCAGCGAAGCCCACATCCCATGAATGAATTTTAAAAAAAGGATAAACTAATAAAGATATTGAGAGACATTGGAGCAAATCAGTCACTGATGCTGGATAATGATACAATGTGTCTTCCAGAGGGGTTAATGAAGGAAAAAATATTAATTGGAGGTATCCATGGATTGATAAACCAGTTCTATTATAGGAGTTGGACTAATGAGTGATTTAGTAAGTGGAGGTGTTACAGTTGTAGTAGTACATAAATGCCTATAGCAGGAACTGATTTTATCTTGGGAAACAACCTGGCTAGCTCAAAGATATTAGTTTTACCAAAGATGTTAGGACAACCAGTGAAAGTGAAAAAAACTCAGATGCCAAAGAAGGAACATCCGGGATTATTTCCTGACTGTGTATTGATTACATCTCAGGCCCATAAAATTAGACAGGGAGAGGCATAATCTATGAAAAAGGGAGATGGAAGTAGAATTTCAGTTATCTGACGCTAATTTTGAAAACCTGAGCAAAAAGGTGAAGAAAATGAGGCTGACATGTTTAGCTCATCTCCTTTAGTAGAAATATAACAGGCTGATTCTGAGTTGAGAGAGCTGCATTAAACAGTCTACTCAGAGACTGAATCAGAACCAATACTTAAGTGTTATTATTTAAAAGACCAAGTGCTAATGAGGAAATGGAGACCAATCAAATACCAGCCGATAGGGAATGGGCAGTGGCTCATCAGGTGGTAGTTTCATCCGAGTATTGTAATGAAATTTTACGAGTGGCTCAAGAAATTCCAATGACAGGTCACTTAGGGATTAGGAAAACGCAGGCTAAAATAATTAAACGCTTTTATTAAGATAAAAAGCAAAATACTGCGGATGCTGGAAATCTGAAACAAAAATAGAAAATGCTGGAAAAACTCAGCAGGTCCAACAGGAGAGAGAAAAAAAACAAAGTTAACATTTCGAGTCTGTATGACCCTTTTTCAGAGCTGAAGATGGGTCATACGGACCCGAAACATTAACTTTGTTTTTTCTCTCTCTCCACAGATGCTGTCGGACCTGCTGAGTTTTTTCCAGCATTTTCTGTTTTTTGAAACACTTTTATTGTTCAAGACTGCATAAAGGCATGGTTAAATTCTGCCAAACATGTCATAAATGTCAGGTAATGGGAAAACCCCAATCCCGGCATTAAACCTGCACCTTTAATTCCGATACTGAACTGTTTAGCAGGGTCTTGATTGATAAAAACCTGAAGTGGAAACCAATATCTTTTAACAGCCATGAACGTTTTGACACAATTTCCTGAGGTGGTGCCTTTGGGGAAAACTGCGGCTAAAGTGATTGTGGAAAAGTTAGTTCAATTTTTTTGTACAAAACATGGATTACCTAAGGAAATACAACCAAATCAAGGCTCAAACTTTATGTCACGATTGTTCAAAGAAATCATGAATAGTTTGAGAATAAAACAATTCAAGTCTTCAGCTTATAATTTGCAGTCACAAGGGGCATTAGAAAGATGGCATCAAGCTTTAAAGACCATGATTAAAGCCTATCCTAATGACTGGGATAAAGGAATTCCATTTTTACTGTTTGCTGTCAGAAATACCCCTAATGAATCAACAGGATTCTGTCCTTTTGAACTGAATAAAGTGGGCTTGAGATGAGGGGACCTCTTAAATTAATTAATAAAAAAATTTATAAACCAAAGCTCAGAAACTACATTTTAACCTTTGGGTGGAATTTTCCGTGCCCACTGGCAGTGGGCCTGATAGGTGGTGGGTGCGGACAAAATGATGCGATCTGGTTCATGATGGCAGGAAGGCATGTCGCGATCTTCCACTCAGCCCGCCAAAAGCGGGCAACATTTCCTGCCAACGGTCAGCGGGGAGCTCATTGTAATACATCAGCATCTCATTAAAAGGCCATCCTGCTAGACTCTTGGACCCCCGTTGGATCATCTGTCCATGTTGGTGCGAAAGCACGTCGACATGTTTCACAACAGCACGCAGGTGACGTGCACTTGGCAGCCTTTGCTCTGGGGGAACAGAGGCGAGTGAACAGCATTGTTTTTCACAGCTTGCCAGTGTCGCCTGTTGCTTTGCAGGTTTCAGAGGTGTTGGAGGAGGCCTGGGTGAAGTACTGCCCTGCCTCAGAGGAGGGGGGGGGTGTTGGGGGGGCGGGGGGTGTCCAAGAGCAGCTCCTGCCTGGTCCCAGACTGCAGCAGAGCGACGCTATTATGAGGCTCAAATGCAGCAGCTCGCAACTTGGTGGAGCAGACCATAGGGATGCTGAAAATGAGGTTCAGGTGCCTGGACCGGTCTGTTGGAGCCCAACAATACAGTCCGCAGAGGGTGTCATGCATCATCATTGCCTGCTGCACCCTTTACAACCTGGCGCTGCAACGGGGAGACAAGCTGGCTTAGGAGAAGATGGAGGTCTCCTTGGATGAGGAGGACGGCAGCGGAGATGAGGGCAAGGAGGTCCTCATTGGTGAGACAATATGCGATGAGGCTCTCGCACTGGCTAAACAAGGCAGGCACATTTGGGAGGCCCTCATAGCTGCCAGATTTATGGAGGATGATGACATGCAGTGAGGTGACCCCATAGATCATCACATTGCAGTTGTGAATGTTTGAATCCAGTCAGGCTTATCTCAGCGCCAGTACCCTCTGTGAGAATGCTCCTGTCATTGAGATGCAGTGGAGGTCCTATTAGTCACTTGATCACAGGAGGATGATGACAACAAGCAGTGAAGACATTTCATAGATCTTCACATAGTTTCTGTGAATGTTTGTCTGGCCGAGGTCAGCTCGCTTGTGCTCCATGATCAGGGCCAACTCAGACGCAGCCATGAAACATTAGACGCATCCGACACTGTTTCCACCTTCAGCACCTGAACCCTTCAGGAGCTGGTGCACAGCATCACAGGTCGCAGATGCTGGTGTGATGGGGGCCAGTCCCACTTTAAATGTCCTGAGAGCACATAGAGAATGCGAGAACTCTGTGGCGTCTGCCCACTACATTCTGGCAGCCATGACCAGCACTGCCGAGGTGCAGGCATCAGTAATGTTTCCAGGGAGTGCGAGGCCAGACCATCATTGTGGTCTTAAGGTTGCAGGGAACACAGGGAAGAGGCCCTGGACTGAGACACCTGCCTTTTATCTCGTAGCAGAAAGATTTCACATCTGAGTGGCAAGAACACTGCTCATCAGAACAAGGAACAACAGGCAGGGAGACATTCTTAGGAGTTTATTGGCAATAGTGAACAGTATGTACAAGTGACCAACAACTGTGCCCAGGCTCTGCAACTACATTTCCTTAACTGCCCTAACCCTGCCTTGGTACACCCCAGACATCCACAGCGTAGGTGGAGGCAGCCTGCTGACTGCGAAGCCCCGTCTGTGATGACTTTTGTGGGCATCCTCTGGAGGGCCGAGACTTGGAGGGCCCCGGCCTGTTTTCAGGGTCCTGCTGTGTGGCAGTGGCTCCCTCCTCGGCCTGTGAAGCTGCAGCTGTGGAGATCGCAGAGAGAGAGGATTCGGATGGGCTGGACACTCCCTGAGTCACTTGTGTGGATGACCCTGGGGTGTGCACATGCTGAGCCTCCTCCCTATGGGGGCTAGAGGGCCCCTGGCTGTCTCCATGGGGAGAAGTGGTAGCTTGAGTGAGATCGAGCTGCCCAGCACCCCTCTCGCATACACACTGTTGGAGGCCAACTATGGCATCGGCGACGGAGTTAAGCCTGCGCAGCAGTGCAGGAGGGATGTCCTGGAGCAAGGCCTCCATGGCGCCTACCATCCTGCCAGTGTTGACCTCAGTGCATTGACATGCTGGCGCTCTCACCTAAGCCTAAAGGCGGCCAGACTCCTCCATCATGCCCTGCAATCTGAGGAATGCAACAGATATCCCTTCCTGATGTTCTCGAGCTTGCCTTTGCAGCTCCAGCAACTGCGACATGCCCGAGTCCACAGCCTCAACATCTGACTCCGACTCAACAGGTACCGGGCCTCCAGCAGCCCTCCGAGTGCCGGGAAACTGGGAAGTCCCTGCTGCCACCTGCTATGGATCAGGCTATACACAGTGCTCACCATTATGTGATCCCGTGGCTATTCTAGAGCTAGGTCCCAAGGTCACTGAGGCATGTGTCTCTGCACTGGTGGAGGGTGTGGGCGAGCACTGTGACGGGACTTGTAGGGGGTGCATTCCGGTTCCCTGTCGGATGTCCTTTCCGAACCGGCTTGGGTCATGGACTCCAGCGACTCTTGGAATGATGTGCCTGCAGAAGCAAGGGGAGATAATTAGTGCATGGCAGTGGCCTGTGGCATGGAACACATTACTCACAGCGTGATTGTCTGATGGATGTTGCACTGCTGGACCCTCACTTGGTAGAGCAGCGCTGACCTCACCATCAGCACAGAATCAGTCCCGGTCATCGCTGGCCAGCTGGAAGCTCTGTACTCAAAATCTGTAACGATCTTGAAATCCAGCATTCTTCCACCGGGCTGTGACCTTTCCCTCCTGTTCTGAGCCAGTTTGTCCTGCATGGATGGAGGTGGGGAGAGCGTATCAGGACTCCTGGCGAGCCAGATGATACATGTGCTTGGCCTATGCAGGTAGTGAGTGGTCCCATGGATGGGCTGAGGACAACGCAGGTATGTGAGAGAGTGAATGGTGATGTCATTTGAACTGGCAGTGAGTGAGGGCCCTGTGGATGTGTGCTGGGGTTGTGAGTATGATAGTCGAGAATGATGAAAAGAGTGACTTACCCTGGTGGAATGGAGCTCATCATTCACCCTCTTGCGGAACTGGGTGGTTGTCATCTTCTGAAGGGTGTTTGCGCTGACCACCGCTGCCACCATCTCTCAAGCTGGGTTGGTGACATTGCTGCCCATCCTGCAGCCAGGTCAGGGGTACAGGTCATCCTGGCGGGCCTCCACGGCGTCAACAGTTGCTCGAGGGACCTGTTGTTGAAGCGAGGGGCTGCAGTCTTTTTTCCTTTGCTGGACATGTCTCCCAGGCAGCAGCGGTGAGCTGGTAGTGATGAGAGCTGTGTTGGCAGCTGCCTTTTAAAGTTTACAAAATTATGAGTGGCATGGACAGAGTAGATAGTCAGAAGCTTTTTCCCAGGGTGGAAGAGTCAAAGTGGTGTTTAAGAGGCAGCTTGACAAATATACGAATAGGATGGGAATAGAGGGATACGGACCCCGGAATTGCAAAATGTTTTAGCTGATGGGCAATATGATCGGCGCAGGCTTGGAGGGCCGAAGGGCCTGTTCCTGTGCTGTACTTTTCTTTGTTCTTTGACAGAAGCCGGCGTGAAGCAACAGCAGATTGATGGGGGGAGGGCAAAAGAGAGGCTATCCACCATGGAAACGGCGAATTTCGCGGGAGTGAATATATAATGAGGCAGGCTCGGGGTGATACGGCATTTTGCTTGCACACTACTACACTTAGAGGATGGAATTGTCCGAAATTTGCACTATGTCAAACTTCAGGGAGAGATTAACAAGCATGTAAATTGATCAAAGAGCATCTGAAAATCACTCAACCAGCAATGAAAATTAGAGCAGCTAAAAAGGCCAAAGTTCAACATTTTGTCGCTGGAGATAAGGCATTAGTATTAATATCTATCTCTGGTGAACAATTAAAAGTAAGGTTCACTGGACCTCATCAAATCAAAAAGAAACTCAATCACATAGTGAGTACTCCAGACAGGAGGAAAAATCAGAGCGTATGTCATGTTATTATGTTAAAGCAATATTATGACAGGGAAGATAGTCAGGACAGGAGTGTACTTACAGTAGTATAAGAAGTAGGGAATGAAATAAAAAGAAATTCGAGGATGAAAACAAAGTCAAAAATTCTAAAGTTGACCCTCCAATAATCAGGTTGGATAATACGGAAGTTCTTAAAAATTTAGATGTAACATTAAGCTGTCTTCCAGAAAACTGTCAAGGTGACTTATGAAAACTGTTACAAACTCATGAATAGATTTGTGTGAATAGGCCAGGGAAAACATCTTTGGCCATCCAGTTAAGATCAAAACATTAAGCAACACCCCAGTTTGAACAGTAAGTGAGATGATTGGCTGTTAGATCTCAGTACCTGTGATTTAAGGAGCCCGGGACTCCCTCTAGGTCCTTAGATCACCCCTCAACTGCCCCTGCCACATCTATCACTGCAAATGGCTTACTGTCACTTTTTGGCACATCTACTGTGGGAGGAACTGGATGACTGGGTGTGATATGACCTAGAGAGATGGCCAGCCATGACTATGCAGCCACTGGCCATTACTCAGTATGGCCAATGATCTGGGAAGAATAGACATCGGTTGATTCGTTCATGTCATCTGTTTCCCAGAAGGTTGATCGCCATGGATCTCCACCTCTTTTTCTCCTGTGCTGCCCTTACACCTTCTTCATAAGTCAGCTATCCAGTATCCAGTCCATTATATTCATCTTCTGTTAGCATTGCGATTAATAAAGCACTGCCTCTCAACTTGATCCATTAGCACGTTGTAGATTTAAACGCAAGACACCTAAAGCAGCAGTCTAGGCATTCATAAGATATATTCTGTGTAGGGCTAAGGCTTTACCATTGCAGGTGAATATAGGCAATTAGGCATGGGCAATAAATGCCCATGCCCAGTGGCACCCACATCACGTGAATGATTTTTTAAAAATCCCTTGATTTGGCACATGCTCCATGATAGACTGCAGTGCTTCTCCATAAACAGTTTCAAACATGCTCTTAATCCCATGTACAGACTTCAAGATTAGCCTACATAATTAACTAGACTTGTACCTGAGAATGGTGGAATGCAGTTCTCCAGGTGAATATTTTGCTGTACATCATACCTACCCCAGAATCACCCATTATAGAGGTTTAACCTCGTGCATGTTTCAAAATGTGTGCTTTTCTTAGCATACCTTTTTGTTTTATTTTAGAATACATAAAGCACAAATCAACTAAACATAGGAAACCGTAAAGATAACAAAGAACCACTGTTCTGGAAAATATCACTGTCTACATCAGTGGAACTGGTTTGAGGATCACCGATACAAAACACAGAAAATCTTGACATAAGTAGACTAGTCTAGTTTTAAAAAATAAAGTATTTTGGCCAAATCCACTTTCTTGTCATTTAAACAATGCATAGCCTTCCTGCTTTCTCACCTGTGAGAATTTCCATAACACTGCCAGATGTGATATTCCTCCATGAGGTCAATATGGTCCAAGGTAGAGTTGTAGAAATCCATGAAAGGAATAATTGGAGGATTCGCCAGACTGTTAGCTGCATCTATAGCAACAGTAGTTATTAAAACATCACAGAAACCTAACATCTGCAGCAGTAACTAATAAAACACCAGTAAAATCCAATATTGTAGCAATGGAACAATTAAAATATTCAAATCTAACAAATAAAATATAATCAATTAAATCGACTGCAAAAAATATTGAATATGCAGCAAACTCAATACACAAAAAAGGCACCCAGAAGGAAAGAAAATAGCAAAAACTGGGAAATAAGAATATTGGTCTGAACTGGTTTTGTAGACCTTAAAATGGAACACTGCTAAAAACTAAGAAGTAAGAGTACTGCTCTGAAATGTTTTTTCCTTCTGGGGTGCCATTTAGCCCATTGTGCCTGTAGCGGGCATTTTGCTAGGGCAATCCAAAAGTTATCCCACTGCCTCGTTCTTTCTTCCTCTGCTTCAAATATTTATCCAATTTTCAAAGGTATAGTGGTCTGTGCTTCAACCACTCCTTGGGGCAACACATGCAATTCTCCAACAACTTGCTGAAATTTTTCCTCACTCGTGTGACATTTTAAAATTGGTGACCCCTCCACGCTGATTACCTAACTAGTGGAAATAACTTTTTAACATTTACCAGCAAAAGTATTTAAAAGTTGAAAAACATCTTTTAAGCCTCATCTTGGTTATACATTAATTGTGTACAATTGTAAGCAGGTGGTGAGCGTAAATTGAGGTTGATAAATTCACTTAAGCACATATAAAGAGACACTTATTGAAACTGGAGTGGGATTGATTTAGTGGAGGCGGAGGGGAGGTTTGCCTACATGTTTAACCCCGCTTGGCTTAAATAGCCAAGTGGTTATGGTACTGGGTTTGTAACCCCAAGATCAAGAGTTCAAATCTCACAATGGCAAACTATGAAACAATGTAACTTCATCTGAAACAGATGGAAACGGGTTTGTACTCGAAAGAGTTACATGTTTAACCCCGCTTGGCTTAAATAGCCAAGTGGTTATGGTACTGGGTTTGTAACCCCAAGATCAAGAGTTCAAATCTCACAATGGCAAACTATGAAACAATGTAACTTCATCTGAAACAGATGGAAACGGGTTTGTACTCGAAAGAGTTACATGTTTAACCCCCATGGAGGAGACTGTGTTGGCCATTGTGGGAAGGGCCATTGCTGAGGCTGTGGTCACTGGACATCCAGATACCTAATCCTCCTCCACATCCCGCTCTCCCCTCATCTCTCAATCTGTTCTGTCCTATAAGATGTTGACGCTGCAAGTGTGCACTTCTTACTTTCTTCCTCCCCCCTCACCACAAACCAACACTCTTCCCTTTTTCATTTCAAGGTGCCTGAAAATTGGAACCTGCCCAGGCAGTGGAGGAAGAGCAAGAAGTAAGTAAAGATGAAAAGACACAGCCACTTGATTTCAGTTGTATCCACCAGCCCAGATCCTGTGCATGATTTAGAGGACAGAGGTATGATCTGCACGTAGTGAGACAATACAAACCACTTTACAAATATGATATCCATCACACTTCCTGGGGAATGGGCGCTAGAGACCAATTTTGCTCCAGGTGTGCTTTAAATACAGGTGCCGAAATAATCTGGTTCAAATTCTTATGTTATCTCAAACAAATCATATTTTAGATTCATGTCATTATCTACATTTCAGATATACAATGTCACAAGTCACCAACAGATACTCACTAAGCAAAGCCAAGACTCTTGTTGCTGAAGGAATCCACCATGTACACTTTGCCATGGGCGGTAGGTCATCTGGCGTTGCTGGAAACAAACGTAAAGATACGAACTGCAGCAATCTCTCTACCAACTGCTTAAATCTCCTTAGGGGCAATCTGATGAAAACACAAGTCAATCTTGCAGTTAGTCAATATCCTGGGGAGGTTAAGATGTTGAGATAATTTAATGAAATGTCAGAAATTGCTCTGGTGGGGTTATCTAGTGAATAATCATGCCACACATATCCCAGGTTTGATTTCTGTGCTCATTGTGCTCATTTCAGCCAGAGAAGCAGAATGAGGTGCAAAAACTTTCTTTACACACTTGGGTTAGGGTGGGAAAATTTAGCTAGGTTTTTTCTTCTGCTCACTAAATAGCAAGTTCCTTTGAAAGTTTGTCCCTCTGGACATCAGCGAATATATGACTGGACACATAAGCACTGTAATGGACCACACATAAATATCAGCTATAGGGTGAAATAAATTAATGTGGCCTGACCCACTATACCATAGAAAATAGCCAAGATTTTCAGGATAGGAGGGGGCAGGAGAAAATTATATATAAGAAATAGGAATAGTCCATTCAATCCATCGAGCCGCCATTCAATAAGATCATGGCTGATCTGATTATCTTTAACACCACTTTCCTAGCTGCCTCCATAACCCTCGACTCCCTTATAGATCAAAAACCTGTCTAACTGAGTCTTGAATATATTCTATGACCTAGCCTCCACAGTTGTCTGGGGTAGAGAATTCCAAAGATTAATGACCCTCAGAGAAGAAACTCTTCCTCATCTCAGTCTTACTTTTAAACTGTCCCCTAATTCTAGATTCCCCCACAAGCAGAAACGTCCTCTCAACATCTACTCTGTCAAGTGCCATTGTAAATCTTATGTTTCAATAATGTCACTTCTCATTATTCTAAACGACAATGAGTATAGGCCCAAACTGTTCAACCTTTCCTAATAATAATTCCTTCATCCCAGGAATCAGTCTGGTCAACCTTCTCTGAACTGCTTCCAATGCATGTCTATCCCTCTTTAAGGAAACCAAAACTATCTGTACATGTTGTCTCACCAATGTCCTGTGCAGTTGTAGCAAGACATTCCTACTTTCCATCTTGCAATAAATCCTACTTGCAATAAATGCCACATTCCATCTCTCTAATTATTTGCTGTACCTACAAGCTAACTTTTTGTGATTCATGTACAAGGACTTCCAGATCCCTCTTGAATCATTCTGCATTCTCTCTCCATTTAATATTCTGCATTTCTATTCTTCTTGTCAAAGTACAAGTTCACATTTTCTAACATTTTACTCCATCTGCCAAATTTTTGCCCACTCACTTAACCTATCTATTCCACTATGTACCCTACTCACAGCTTGCTTTCATACCTATCTCTGTATGATCAGAAAATTTGCTACAATACAGTTGGTCCCTTCATCCAAGTCATTAATATAGATCGTAAATAGTTGAAGCCCCAGCACTGATTCCTGTGGCTCTCCAGCAGTTACAGTTTGTCAACCTGAAAATGATCCATTTATCCTGGCTCTGTTTCATGTGAATTAGCCAATCCTCTATCCATGCCTATACCTCACCCCCAACACCACAAACTCTTATATCTTGTGTAGTAACCTTTTTATATGGCACCTTATCGAATACCTTTTGGAAATCCAAATACACTATAGCTACTAGTCCCCTTTATCCATCTAGCTTGTTACATCCTCAAAGAACTCTTAATAAATTTCTCAAACACTATTTCCCTTTCACAAAACTATGCTGACTCTGCCTGATTGTACTATGATTTTCTAAATGTTTTGCTACTACCTCCTTCATAATGGATTCTAGCATTTTCCCAATGACAGATTGGGGAAAATGCTGACAGGCCAGTTAGGCTAACTGGCTTATAATTTCTTGTTTTCAGTCTCTCTTCTTTCTTCAATAGAGGTATTATATATGTGGTTTTCCAATCTGTTGGGACTTTTCTGGAATCTATGGAATTTTGGACGATTACAACCAATGCATCCTGTATCTCATCCACTTCTTTTAAGGCCCTAGGATGCAGGTCATCAGGTGCAGGGGACTTGTCAGCCTTCAGTTTCAATAGCTTTCCTAGTACTTTTCCTCTGGTGATAATGATTGCTTTAAGTTTCTCCCTGCCTTTTGCCCTGCTTTTTCACTAATTGGATGGGATGCTCTTTGAGTCTTCTACGTGAAGACAGATAAAAAAAAATGCTTGTTCAAAGTTTTGCCATTTCCTTGTTTCCCATTATTAATTTCCTAGTCTCATCCTCTTAAAGAGCAACCCTCCCTTTAGCTACTCTTTTCTTGTAGAAGCTTTTCTTGTCTGTTTTTATATTTCTTACTGGTTTTCTCTCATATTCCAATGTCTCCCTCTTTATTATGTTTAAGTCAGCTCTATTTTTTCCTCAATCTCTTGGCCTACCAGGAATCTTTGCAGCATTGTACATCTTTTCTTTCAATTTGATACTGCCCTTAATTTCCTTAGTTCACCACAGATGGTGCATCCTTCTCAGAGTCTTTCTTTCTCAATGGAATACATTTTTGAGTTATGAATTATCTCCTTAAATCTCTTCCATTGCTTCTCTACCATCTTACCTTTTAACCTATTTTCCCATTCCACTTAGCCACCTCTGTCTTCATACCCTCATAATTGGTTTCTGACCTACATTTCTCACCCTCAAACTGAATTTGAAATTCTGTCATGTATGATCCTTCTTCCCAAGAAGATGCTTTACTACAAGGCCATTAATTAATCCTGTCTCATCCTTTCACATTACCATGTCTAAAATGGCCTGTTCCCTGGTTGATTCCAGAGCGTATTGTTCTAAGAAACTTTCCCAAATACACTCTATGAACTCATCCTCCAGTCTTTGCTAATCTGATTTGTCTAATCTATATGAAGATTAAAATCTCCCATAATAATTGCAGTATTTCTTTTATAAGCCTCCATTATTTCTTGACTTATACTCTGTACTACACTATAACATGCTATTAGAGGAGGCCTATAAACTATGCTCACCAGTGACTACTGTTTCCCTTTGCTATTCCTTATCTCCGCCCAAACTGATCCTGCATCTTGACCCTCTGAACCAAGATCATTTCTCATGACTATACTGATCTTATCTTTAATTAGAAATTTTCAGGAAAAATAAAATTTCTGTGGTGAGACTTTATTAGTTTAGATGAACACGGCTATAGCATATCATTCACAAAATAATTTCTAATCTAGTAGTTCAGCACCAAATTAATCATAGTTATAAACTCCTGTCCCAGTGCTGGCTGCTCAGCTTTCAACCCAAATATTAGTCCAAGCACTTCACAATATTAGAATATTCTCTCTACAGGAGAAGAATCTCATTTTCTTGTGGGTCTTGTCAAAACAGCACTTCTGGTCACCTGTGAATGCAGCAACATCACAGTAATCATAGCCAACAGTTAGTAGGTAAAGGAAAATAACAAAGCTAGAGCAAATTTGCAAACTATAGTCTCAACTAAGTTGTACATTAGGGTTTACAGTTAATTACACCATTATCAGCTATATATCTCATTGGGAGGAAGGGAATCAGCATTTTTCCTGCTATATTAATGATTTATGGACAACAGGGAGGGTAATTCTGACTTTGTGTGTAGAAATGGGTGAAAAATGAATCAGTAGCACATTTCAAATTTCTCCTGATTTGATATCCATTGAAGTTAAAATTACCCCCCAGGATTGGAGAAATGGAAGGCAACAGAGGGAAGGGAAATGTGTTAGCCATAAAACTGTTCACAAATTACTTTATAAACTATTCATGTTGGTAAAATTACTTCAGCAATTCAATAAATTTTCAAATAAATCTCAGCACTTCAAAAGTCCCCACCAGTGGATTTGTCCTGAGGTTGGTTGCTGGTAGCAGGCTTTTGCATCAGAGAAGAATCCATCAACATCAATTTGGCAATCTTTTCTCATGAAGTTAAATTTTGTTCCAGTTTATTGGGCAACACCCACACAATGTTGAATGAATTGGAGCCAAGATAGGTATTTATAGATGCAAATCTCCTGTTAAACACTGTTTAACATTGAAGAGACTTACTGAGATTTCAGAACAAATCAGAATTACTCTCTATAGTTCACAGTTAACCCCCTAGCTAATGTTTAGCATTTGAACTATTTTTAACAGGGCTAATTATAAACTAGACCTGACTCGAAATATTTTAGGCCCACTAAAAGAAGAAAATACATTACTTCTTAAACCAGTGGACCAGAAAGTGATGATCCGTTTCAGACAAAGTGGCAGTCTGCCGTAACAAATGGGCATAGATGACATATGTCGATGTGCTTGTAAACTGAGGATTCTACAGGAAAGAAAAATTAATACATAGCATTGATTATCTGATTAGAAACCCAAGACCCAAACAAATGACAATGATCATATTTAACAGTTTCAGTATGCAGAATATGGAACCACATTGTATGATAAATATATCATGTGAAGCTTCAGCACAGATTCAGGCCATTTGCCCCAACTGACCTATGGTGACATTTATATGCAACATGAGCCTTTTAAAGGTAACATGTTTAACAATATGTAGTAACTTGAGGAGTAATATACCTTTAAGACAAGTATTGTAATGTAAGGTCACATGATCTTATTGTCCAATAGCAGAGTAGCGCAGGCAACCTCTATGTGAGACAGTCTTGAGTTAGTTACTGAGTAAAAACAGAGTTTTTATGTTGTGAGCACATAAATATCATTGTAGAGTTAGACTGTAAATAAACAGCATGTGTTCTAACAATGACCTCCTGCTGTTCTTTGTCTCTATACTGACGCGGTCACCCCGAACAAAGTGTGCAATCCAGATCCTTTAGCCCCAGCAAACCAAGGACACTGGATCCAACAACCTGGTGATGAGAGAAAAAGCATGAAAAATCACAGAAGAAATGAGGCAACAAGTGAGAAAGAAAAACAAAGGAAACCAGAAGAATCAAAATCCGGCTGTACCTTGCACAATAGTTGCAAGTTAAAGAAAATTTCCTTCTGAGCATCGAATTAATTCCCTCAGATTTGGAAGAGTAGAGCCATTCGATCCAACCTCAGACAACTGGTCTCACTATGTTGAATGCCTTGTATCCTTCTTCCAGGCGAATGACATTTCGGGGGAGAAGAGGAGGCGCATGATCCTTCTGTTCAAGTATGGGAGTGAGACATATGGATTAATTCAAAATCTGTTGGTGCCCATTGCCACAGACGCCAAAAGTTTTGATGATTTAGTGAACCTCATAAGAAATCATTATCAGCCCAAACCATCGGTGACCACAGAAAGATTTAAATTCAATTCGAGAGTCAGTTGCTTCTCATGTATCGAGTCTGAAGCAATTAACTGAACACTGCAAGTTCGGGACTTCAATCAATAGGGATTGGTGTGCGGTATAAATGAAAGCGTGATCCAGAGGAGATTGTTGACAGAAACAAATCTTGATTTTCCGAAGGGCATTGGAAATCGCAATGGAAGGTGCAGTGCGAGACTCAGAAACCATTCAAGGAGCGCAAAATGGTGCCATCCTCCATGTTGGACAGGGGCTTCAACCAAAAAGAGCACGTAAGTGCAGAGCTTTGTTCCGAAGTGAGAAGCAGCCACGACTAGCAGACCAATTAAAAAGGAGATCTCAGCAACAAAAGTTTGGCATCATACTAACAGAGATAGAAGTAGACAGCCCCATAATGAAGCACAATTTAAAAAGATTGAATGTTTCTTCTACCATCAATTAGGACATCTCATGAGAAACTGTAAAGATAGAATCAGGCAGGCTGCCAGGCATAGGCAAAAACCCAATGAGATAAACATCATTGAAAAGCCTGAAGTAATAGATGCTGATATCTATTTACTATACAATGTAAATGTAGGAAGAAAGGAGCCAATGTAACCATGAGAGTGAATGAGAAACCTATCAGATTGGAGGTGGATACTAGTGCAGCTACTACAGTGACTGGAGCGCACACTTTTCGATGCTTGAATCAGAACGTAAGTTGAATTTAGAAGAAACTGTTGAAAAATTAAAGACTTATGCAGGAGAAAGCCCAGAAGTCAAGGGCTTACGTAAAGTCTCAGTAAACTACAAAGGTCAAACAGAGAGATTACCCTTGATGGTAGTAGCAGGTGAGGGACCTAGTCTCCTGGTTGAAAGAAATTAAATTGAAATGAAATAAAATCTTCAAACTAAGAACTAATGGACTTTCACAGTTATTGCAGAAATATGCCTCAGTTTTCAAGGAAGAACTTGTAAAAATTGAAGGTCTGCAGGCAAAAATTCACCTAGATCCCGAGGCAACACCAAGATTCATGAAGGCAAGACCAGCACCTTATGCAATGAGGGATAAGGTAGAACCAGAATGAAACAGAAAATCTAGGAGTGATACAACCAGTCCAATTTTCAGAGTGGGCAGCTCCAATTGTACCTGTTCTCAAACCTGACCAAAGCATTAGAATATGCAGGGACTATAAATTAACAGTCAATCAATTTACAAAATTGGATAGACACCACATACCTAAAATTGAAGAGTATACATTAAATTGGCAGATGAAAAGGCTTACATGAAGTTAGATTTGAGTCATGCCTACAAGCAATTGGAATTAGAGTGGGCATCCTGAAAATTCGTCACTATAAAGACATAAGGGCATAATCAAACCTGCTGACAAGGGTGGTGCTGTTGTTGTCTGGCGCACTGATCTCTACCTCGCAGAGGATGAGCGTCAACTCGCAGACACTTCCTCCTACCTCCCCCTGGACCATGACCCCACCACTGAACATCAAGCCATTGTTTCCAGGACTGTTACTGACCTCATCTCCTCTGGAGATCTTCCTTCCACAGCTTCCAACCTGATAATCTCTCAACCTCGGACGGCCCGCTTCTACCTCCTACCCAAAATCCACAAACAGGACTGTCCCGGCAGACCGATCATGTCAGCTTGTTCCTGCCCCATGGAACTCATTTCTTGCTATCTTGACTCCATTCTCTCTCCCCTTGTCCAGTCCCTTCCCACCTACATCTGTGATTCCTCTGACACCCTACAGCATATCAACAACTTCCAGTTCCTTGGCCCCAACCGCCACCTCTTCACCATGGACGTCCAATCCCCCTACTCCTCCATCCCCCACCGGGATGGTCTGATGGCTCTCTGCTTCTTCCTCGAACAGATGCCCGAACAACCACTACTCTCCTCCGTCTGGCTGAACTTGTTCTCACATTGAACAATTTCTCTTTAAACTCCTCTCACTTCCTCCAAATAAAAGGTGTGGCTATGGGTACCCGCATGGGCCCCAGCTATGCCTGTCTCTTTATGGGGTATGTGGAACATTCCTTGTTCCAGTCCTACTCTGGCCCCCTCCCACAACTTTTTCTCCAGTACATCGATGATTACTTCGGTCCTGCCTCATGATCTCATCTGGACCTGGAAAAATTTATTAATTTTGCTTCCAATTTCCAGCCCTCCATCATTTTCTCATTGTCCATCTCTGACACTTGGCTTCCCTTCCTTGACTTTTCTGTCTCAATTTCTGGTGATAGACTGTCCACCAATATCCATTACAAGCCTACCGACTCCCACAGCTACCTCACACCCCACTTCCTATAAGGACTCCATCCCATTCTCTCAGTTCCTTTGCCTCCGTCACATCTGTTCTGATGATGCCACTTTCAAAAACAGTTCCTCTGACATGTCTTCCTTCTTCCTTAACTGAGGCTTTCCACCCACGGTGGTTGACAGGGCCCTCAACCGTGTCAGGCCCATCTCCCGCACATCTGCCCTCACACCTTCCTTTGCCTCGCAGAAACATGATAGGGTCCCCATTGTCCTCACTTATCACCCCACCAGCCTCTGCATTCAAAGGATCATCCTCCGCCATTTCCGCCAACTCTAGCATGATGCCACCACCAAACACATCTTCCCTTCACCCCCACTGGTGGCATTCCACAGGGATCATTCTCTCTGGGACACCCCGATCCACTCCTCCATCACCCCCCACACCTCAACCCCCTACCACGCCACCTTCCCATGCAACTGCAGAAGGTACAACATGCCCCTTTACTTCCCCTTTCCTCACCGTCCAAGGGCCCAAACACTCCTTTCAAGTGAAGCAGCACTTCACTTGCACTTCCCTCAACTTAGTCTACTGCATTCGTTGCTCCCAATGCGGTTTCCTCTACATTGGAGAGACCAAAAGCAGACTGGGTGACCGCTTTGCAGAACACGTTCGGTCTGTCCGCAAGAATTATCCCGACCTCCCTGTTGCTTGCCATTTCAACACTCCACTCTGCTCTCATGCCCACATGTCCATCCTTGGCCTGCTGCGTTGTTCCAGTGAAGCTCAACGCAAACTGGAGGAACAGCACCTCATCTTCCAACTAGGCACTTTACAGTCTTCCGGTCTCAATATTGAGTTCAACAATTTTAGATCATCAACTCTCCCCTCTATCCCCACCCCCTTTCCGATCCCCCCTTTTTTTTCCAATAATTTATATAGATTTTTCTTTTCCCACCTATTTCCATTATTTTTAAATATATTTCCATCCATTGTTTTATCTCTACCTTTTAGCTTTTTTCGATTCCTTCGCCCACCCCACCCCCACTAGGGCTATCTGTACCTTGCTTGTCCTGCTTTCTACCCTTAATTAGCACATTCCTTAGATAATATCACCACCTTCAACACCTCTTTGTCCTTTTGTCTGTAACATCTTTTGGTTATCTCCACCTATCACTGGCTCTCTATCCAGCTCTACTTGTCCTACCCCACCCCCCCCCCCCCACCTTTAACATGGCTTATATTTCACCTCTCTTCTATTTTTACTTAGTTCTGTTGAAGGGTCATTCATACTCGAAACGTTAACTGTGTTCCTCTCCGCAGATGCTGCCAGACCTGCTGAGTTTTTCCAGATATTTTTGTTTTTGCCTCATGTTGTAGTTTATCTTGACAATATTCTTGTAACTGGCCTCACAGAAAAAGAACATTTGATGAACCTGGAGGAAGTTCGGAAATGTTTTTCACAGGCTGGAGTGAGATTGAGAAATGAAAAGTGCATATTCCAGGAAAAAGAGTTAACTTATGTAGGTCACAAGGTCGATTCACAAGGCCTATATCAATTGAAGAATAAGTGAAAGCAATTAAAGAAGCTCCAGAATACATCTGAATTAAAATCATTTTTTGGAGGTGATTAACTACCATGGACGCTTCTTGCCTAATCTACTCTCAGAACTTGCACCATTATATAATTACTTAAGAAAAATCAGAGATGGTCATGGGAAACACCACAAGCAGCAACTTTCACAAAAGTTAAGAAGTTGTTACAGTCAACTACACTTCTAGTACATTTTGATCCAAAAAGAGTTGATATTAATGTGTGATGCATCAGCTTATGGAGTAGGAGCGGTGCTTTCTCATCGAATGCGTGACGGATCAGAATGACCTATAGGTTATTTGTCGAGAACACTTAGTACACTTAGAGAAAAAGTACTCTCAAATTGAAAAAGAAGGCCTGGCAATCATTTTCAGTGTTAGGAAGTTTCATCAATATGTGCAAGGTCGTCACTTTACTATCATAACGGACTACAAGCCATTATCAAGACTATTTGGTGAAGACAAGGCTATACCCTCTATAGCTTCAGCAAGAGTATAAAAATGGGCATTGATCTTGGCAGCGTATGAGTATACTTTTATTCATTGACCCGGGAAGTCAAATTGCAAATGCAGATGCACTCAGTCATTTACCCTTGCAGGTAAATAATGAGGATTTTCCAATTTCTCAGGAATACGATTGTTATTAAACTTCCTGGACTCATCGTCGACATGCGCCAAACAAATTAAAGGTTGAACGAACCGAGACCCAGTCTTATCCAAAATGAGAAATCAAGTTCTTTCCGGTTGGTCAAAAACACAAGAATCTGGTGAAATGAAACTGTATTTCCAGAGGAAAATACAAGATAACAGCCAGGAAGGTATTTTATTGTGGGGAGCTCATGTAATTGTTCCTCCAAAAAGGACAAAAACCACTGTTAACTGAGCTTCAGAGTTCACATCCTAGAACTTCTAAAATGAAGGCAACAGCACATAGCTCCATTTGGTGGCCGGAAGTGGATGGAGAGATAGAAAACCTAGTAAAAAGTTGTATGCACTGTCAACAAGTACAACAATTACCTGCAACAGCCCCATTACATACCTGGGAATGGCCAAAAAGACCATGGGAATGTGTACACATCAATTATGTGGAACCTCTTATGGGAACAATCTTTCTCCTTATACTAGATGTGCACTCAAAATAGATGGACATATACAAAGTAAGATCACCCACATCTTCAGCGACAATAGAAGCTACGACAAAGCTTCGCTACAAATGGATTACCTGAAGTCCTGGTATCAGATAATGGGACAGTAGTCACAAGTGCTGAATTTAACAGATTTACAAGCCTCAATGGTATTGCTCATGTGAAAACATCTCCATACCATCCTTCTTCAAATGGACTTGCTGAGTGAGGAATTCAGACATTTAAGTCTGGTATAAAGATATTGTCTGGAAATTCAATAGCAACTAAATTAGCATGAATTCTATTCCACTTTTGAATCACCCCTCATTCGACAACAGGTGTCACACCTGCTTAACTGTTAATGAAACTCCATCCCCATTTGAGCCTGAGCCAAATTATGCCAAACTTGGCGGGGGCAAGGGGGCAGAAAGGCAGCAGGAAAAAAATCAGAAAATGGGACATGTTTGTCACAGTAGGGATGGAACATTTCATGTAGGAAGGAAGGTATTTGTAAAACATTTGAGGGAAGGACCAGCATGGTTACTCGGTGAAATAAGTGCTGTAACAGACCTCTTTCCTACCATGTGAAAGTTGAGGATCGTATAATAAGACAACATGTGGATCACATACAAAGTGGAGAAGCCAAACATCCAGAAGTGATTCCACCAGTGCTCGAGACTGAATCAACATTTCCTGTGTAAGAACTCAATCAAGTACAAATGTATTTGAAGGGCTGACTGTACCTGAAAGAGTCAAAGAAATAAATTTACAGGTACCTGTTGTAGAACCTGAAATTCAGATGACTTCAGTAAGGGAAACTCCAAAGCAAACTTCAGAAGCTCTAGAGTTGAGATGTTCTACATGCTTAAGGAAGTCCCCAGAAAGACTGACTTTGTAAAATAATTGAACTGTGTAAATAACTTGATATATTGAAACATTGTAAAATGTATTTTTAGTAAAGGGGAAGGGATGTACTAACCCAAGATGTAATATACCTTTAAGATAAGTATTGTAATAAGGTCACATAATTTCATTGTACAATAGCAGAGTAGTGTGGGCTACCTCTATGTGAGGGAGTCTTGGGTTAGTCACTGAGGAGTGAAGACAGAGTTTTTATGTTGTGAACACATAAGTATAGTTGTAGAGTTAGATTATAATAAACAGCATGTGTCTACTCTAACAACGACCTCCTGATGTTCTCGATCTCAAAACCAACACGGTCAGCCCAAACAAAGTGTGCAACCCGGATCCTTTAACCCCAGCAAACTAAGGGCACTGGATCCAACACAATAGCTACAGGAGGAATATTCTAGAGGAGTCTGAGTGGTTATTGTATTAATTCAGTGTGAATTATGCCCCATGCATCTGATATTAGTGATGACTTTTAAAAGAATAATTTGTTACCACAGAAAACTGTTTCATACCTGCACAAGTAAAAAGTAAGCTCGAAGGTCATCTTTTGTCCGTGGCCTGGAAAGACAACAGAAATTCAACATGAATCAGCATAAAAGAGAAATGTGGAGCGTAAAGTCTCTATACGAATTTGAAATGACATGCTTCACCAATAACCACATCAGTATAATACAACTGGAGAATAAGTTACGAATAAAAACAATCAATGTTATTCCTTAGAAGCAAACAGTATTTTTTTTTTCCTCTCTCTCTTGAAAGCACTGATTTTTGCTGGAGTACAGTTCTGCAGCATTTTTCATGTTTTGATACACCAGCCAAATACCCCTTCTTCGTGGAAGAGGATAGATAACATGTAGGCTTTTCAGTCATTGGGGATAATAACCAATCCAGTCCTCATGCACAAACATACGTACACATGCATGCACACCTTTCAGCAGGTATTAGTGGATAGTAAATAGAAGCAAGAAACATAGAAACGTAGAAAATAGCAGGAATAGGCCATTTGGCCCTTTGAGCCTGCTCTGCCATTTATCATCATGGCTGATCATCCAGCTCAATAGCCTGCTCCCACTTTCTCCCCATATCCTTTGATCCCTTTTGCCCCAAAAGCTATTTCTAACTCCTTCTTGAAAACATACAATGTTTTAGTCTCAACTATTTTCTGTGGTAGTGAATTCCACAGGCTCACCACTCTCTGGGTGAAGAAATTTCTCCTCAGCTCAGTCCTAAATGGTCTAACTCATATCCTCAGACTGTGACCCCTGATTCTGGACTCTCCCACCATCGGGAACATCCATCCTGTATCTACCCTGTCTAGATCTGATAGAATTTTAAAGGTTTCTATGAGATCCCCCCTCATATTTCTTAACTGCAGTAAATATAATCCTATCCGACTCAATGTCTACTCATATGTCAGTCCCGCCATCCCAGGAATCAGTCTGGTAAACCTTCGCTTCACTCCTTCTATAGCAAGAACATCCTTCCTCAGATGAGGAGACCAAAACTGCACACAATTTTCCAGGTGTGGTCTCACCAAGGCTCTGTATAATTGCAGCAAGACACCATTGCTCTTGTACTTGAATCCTCTCGCTATGAAGGCCTACATACCATTTGCCTGCTTTACCATCTGCTGCACCTGCATCCTTACCTTCAGCAGCTGGTGTACAAGAACATCCAGATCTTGTTGCAAATTCCCCTCTCTCAATTTATAGCCATTCAGATAATAATCTGCCTTCCTGTTTTTGCTACCAAAGTGGATAACCTCATATTTATCCACATTATACTGCATTTGCCATGCATTTGCCCACTCAATCAGATTGTCCAAATCATACTGAAGCATCACTGCATCCTCCTCACAGCTCACCCTCCCACCCAGCTTTGTGTCATCTGCAAATCTGGAGGTATTACATTTAATTCCCTCATCTAAATCATTAATATATATTGTGAAAAGCTGGGGTCCCGGCACCAATCCCCACGGTACGCCACTAGTCACTGCCTGCCATTCGGAAAAAGACCTGGTTTATTCCTATTCTTTGTTTCCTGTCTGGCAACCAGTTTTCCATCCATCTCAATACACCACCCCCTACCCATGTGCTTTAATTTTACACGCTAATCTCTTATGTGGGACTTTGTCAAAAGCCTTCTGAAAGTCCAAATAAACCACATCCACTGGGTCCCCCTCATCAACTCTACTAGTTACATCCTCGAAAAATTCCAGTAGATTTGTCAAGCATGAATCCCCTTTTGTAAATCCATGCTGACTCTGTCCGATTCTGCCACTGTTTTCCACGTGCTCAGCTATTAAATCTTTTATAATGGACTAAAAATTTCCCCACTACTGACGTCAGGCTGACTGGTCTATAATTCCCCGTTTTCTTTCTACCTCACTTTTTAAATTGTGGGGTTACATCAGCTACCCTCCAATCTGCAGGAACTGTTCAGAGTCTAGAATCTCAGAAGATGACCATCAATGCATCCACTATTTCTCGGGCCACTTCTTTAAGTACTCTGGGACGTAGATTATCAGACCCTGGGGATTTATTGGACTTCAATCCCATCAATTTCCCCAACAACATTTCCCTACTAATACCGATTTTTTTCAGTTCCTCCCTCCCACTAAACCTTGTGCTCCTGAACATTTCTGGTGTGTTATTAGTGTCCTCCTTTGTGAAGGCAGAACCAAAGTATGTATTTAGTTGGTCAGCCATTTCTTTGT
This sequence comes from Carcharodon carcharias, assembly GCF_017639515.1. Lineage (NCBI taxonomy): Eukaryota > Metazoa > Chordata > Chondrichthyes > Lamniformes > Lamnidae > Carcharodon > Carcharodon carcharias. The sequence continues at coordinate 62,717,209 of NC_054483.1, read as the reverse complement.
TCCCCATTATAAATTACCCTATTTCTGACTATAAGGGACCTACATTTGGCTTCACCAATCTTTTTCTCTTCACATACCTATAGAAACTTTTACAGTCAGTTTTTACGTTCCCCACAAGCTTGCTCTCGTACTCTGTTTTCCCCTTCTTAATCAATCCCTTGGTCCTCCTTTGCTGAATTCTAAACTGCTCCCAATCCTCATGTCTGTTGTCTTTTCTGGCCAATTTGTATGCCTCTTCCTTGGATCTAATACTATCTCTAATTTCCTTTGTAAACCATGGTTTGGCCACCTTTTCTGTTTTACTTTTGCGCCAGACAGAATAAACAATTGTTGCAGTTCACCCATGTGCTCATTGAATGTTTGCCATTGCCTGTCCACCCTTTATTCATCCCTTTAAGTAACGTTTCCCAATCCATCACAGCCAACTCATGCCTCATATTATTGTAGTTTCCTTTATTAAGATTCAGGACCCCAGTCTCAGAATCAACTACATCACTCTCCATTTTGATGAAGAATTCTATCATATTATGGTTGCTCATCCCCAAGGAGCCTCGCAAAACTAAATTGCCAATTATTCCTTTCTCATTACACAATACTCAGTCTAGGATGGCCTGTTCTTTAGTTGGTTCCTCAATGTATTGGTCCAGAAAACCATCCCATATACACTCCAGGAATTCCTTCTCTACGGTATTGTTACTAATTTGATTTGCTCAATCTATATGCAGATTAAACTCACCCATAATTACAGATGTTCCTTTATTGCATGCATCTCTAATTTCCAGTTTAATGCCATTCCCAACATCACCACTACAGTTTGAGGGTCTATATACAACCCCCACTAATGTTTTTTGCCCCTTAATGTTTCTCAGTTCTACCTATACAGATTCCACATAGTCGGAGCTAATACCTTTCCTCACTATTGCGTTAATTTCCTCTTTAACGAACAATGCAACTCCACCACCTTTTCCTTTTTGTCTGTCCTTTCTAAATACTGAATACCCCTGGATGTTCAGTTCCCATCCCTGGTCACTCTGCAGCCATGTCTCTGTAATCCCGACTATATCATACCTGTTTACATCTATTTGCAAATTTAATTCATCCACTTTATTGCGAATGCTCCTCGCGTTAAGGCACAAAGTCTTAAGGCTTGTCTTTTTAACATTACTTGTCCCATTTCCACTATTTTTCACTGAGGTCCTGTTTGATTCTAGCCCTTGATTTCTCTGCCTATCACTTCTTATTCCCCTTTCTGTCTTTCGTTCTTGTCCTTGAATACCCCTCCTCTGCCTCTTGCATAGGTTCCCATCCCTCCACCATTTTAGTTTAAACCCTCCCCGACCACTCTAGCAAGTATTCCCCCTAGGGCATCAGTCCTGGTCCTGCCCAGGTGTAACCCGTCCAGTTTGTACTGGTCCCACTTCCCCCAGAACCGGTCCCAATGTCCCAGGAATCTGAAACCCTCCCCGTCACACTATCTTTTCAGCCATGTATTCATCCAATATATCCTGCTATTTCTACTCTGACTGGCATGTGGCACTGGTAGTAATCCTGAGATCACTACCTTAAATGTCCTACTTTTCAACTTACTTCCTAACTTCCTATGTTCTGCTTTTAGGACCTCATCCCTTTTTTTTACCTATGTTGTTTGTACCAATGTGTACCACAACGACTGGCTGTTCACCGTCCCCTTTCAGAATGTCCTGTAGCTGCTCTGAGACATCTTTGACCCTAGCACTAGGGAGGCAACATACCATCCTGGAGTCTCTTTTGCATCTATTCCCCTTAAAATTGAATCCCCTATAACTTCCCACACTTCTTACCCCTCCCTTGTGCAGCAGAGCCAAACGTAGTGCAACAAATTCGGCTGTCGCTGCTTTCTCCTGAAAGGCCATTTCCCACAACAGTATCCAAAGTGGTATATCTGTTTTGCAAGGGAATAGCCACAGGAGATTCCTGCACTGCCTGTCTAGTCCTCTTTCTCTGCCTGGTGGTCACCCATTCCCTTCCTGCTTGTGGACTCTTAGCCTGTGGTGTGACCACCTCTCTATATGTGCTATCCACGATGCTCTCCACCTTGCCGATGCTCCACAGTGTCCCCAGCTGCTGCTCCAGCTCCAAAGTCCGGGCTTCCAGGAGCTGCAGCCGGAGATACTTCTCGCAGACATGCTGGCCCCAGGCACTGGAAATATTCCCGGCTTCCCACATAGAGCAGGAGGAGCACACCATGGCTTTAAGCTCTCCTACCATGACTTACCCCTTTAAAGTAAATTAAACCTTTTGGAGGAAACTTATCAAATAATATCAATTACTCTAGGGCCCTTCTTCCCTGCTCCTCATTGTCACAGAATATAGCCCTTATAAACGATGAACCACAAAATAAGACCTTAAAAACTATAAGTGATAAAAGTAGTAAATACTTACCCAACCAAACTCACGGTACTCAAAGGATCACCTTGTTCCCTCCTCACTGAACTCTCTCAGTCACCAAACTCCAACTTAAGCACTCTACTGCAGCCCAAAGCAGCACTCCAGTGCAGCCAAAGTCAGCACTGTAAGATGGCCTGTTTTCATACTCTCTGAATCAAACCTCTGAAAACCTGTTTAATCCAGTTATCTAATTAGCTAGTTGTAGCTGAAAGCAGAGCCTGTATAAACCCTGTTTTAAAGCTAGCCTAAAACTCACCACCTTCCAACCCAAACAGCAACTTTTAGTTAATTACTAAATTAAAGACAGACTTTAGATAGAAATTAACCCTTAAATTCCCTCAGTCACCAAACTCCAAATTAAGCACTCAACTGCAGCCCAAAGCATTGCTCCTGTGCAGACAAAGTCAAAGAGCCCTTGCTGATCTTCACCTCCCTATACTAAAAAAAACTCTGAAGCTACTGGAACAGTCCCACTGCCACTCCAGCTGAGACCAGTTAACTCAACATAGATTAGAAAATCCTGGGTTCGTTTTCTAAAGAGAAAGGTCCCTCCAGAAATGAGCAATTATTCTAGAGGCAGCAGTGCCCCCCACCCCCCACCCCAACAATGATGGTCCAGATCTTCTGGTCTCTGGATGGTCGTACCTTGGAAGATGCACTGGGGACCCCTCAAAAATATCCACACAGTGACTACACGGGAACTGCCTGGGAAATTTCAACTTCCATTGGACAATCACCCTGTGCTTGGAAACCTTTGAAATGCTGATTTAAAGTCAGAGACGTCAGATTGTTCTGACTCACTTCGCAAAACAGTTATCCAGGAAGAGTTAGAAGGATTAAAACCGATTCAAACTCATAGGTAACCATATGACTACACCCAACCACCTCCCTGACCCCCAGATCGAACTACCCCAAACCCTAACTATGTTCTCCACACCTCCAACCACCCCTTCACTAACACCCACCCCCCCAACCACCAGTTACCTGACTAAATCCTGCACTCCCCGACTACCCTCTTGAGTCCCCAAATACCCCCCCCCCCGCCTGACTAGCTGCCACCCAAATACCCCTCCACTAGACCCTCTACCCCAACTACTTCCCCCCAAATTCTGTCACCCATTTACCTGCCACCCTACCCCCTTACCTTACACACATACTTTCTTTCTGTTGCTTGTCAAAAACTTACTGGAATATAGCAGCGAGTGCTATAAAAAAGGGGCACTGGCTTGGCTTCCCCTGATGCTACTACACTCCGAGGGAGGACTTGAGGAACAGGGTATGCTCCACGTTTTTCAGGAAGCCCAGTTCGGAAGTCTGGGCCAGGAAAAGTGGACCTCTAGTGCAAGGTTGGTAAATAGGAGTGGAATTGCAATCCAACAGTGATTGCCACTCCTTGGAAGATTCAGCCCATTGTGAATACTGAACTATCATTTATAACCCAGTTGCCAAGAGTTCAATTGGCTGTGAGCAAAGGTGAGCCAGAGATATGTGTAGCCATATATATACCTTCCTGAACAATGGTGGAGGTATGGTGGTCAGATGCAAAGTCATGAAATGTGACTTTAAAACTGTTCTTATCTGTTCTGGTGCTATTGAATAAATTTTGTACAAAATGAAGTTCTTGTTGCACATAAAAGGAAAACCATTAGGTCCTGATACAGTACAGGGAGAAATATTTCATGTTATTCAGTTAATTACACCATAACGACATGAATTGTACCTCGTTTACCGAAGTTAATATTGGCTATGGGAATAATATCAATTAGCAGTTTTTAAACAATATCAGTGCCAAAGATACAATGCAGGCAGACAAAGCCTCTCTCCCCCCAACAGATTCTGTCTCTCTGACAGTGCTAGTGGCAGCTTGGATTTTGGCAACAGCACTTTAAGGCAGTCTGGGGCTGCCAGGATCCCTGCCAATAAACATGCACACAACTTCCAGAGACAATACTGTTTTTTATAGATGTAGTTGGTAAAACTCCCTGAAAGTTACCTTTCATACCATCATTCTCCCTTTTTGCCTGGTAATGTTTATTGACAGAAGATACCAACTGATAGGAAATCATCAGATGCGTTAAGCACAGTTTTAAGGAAAAAAATCTCTATCATAAACTCTTCGGTGCACTTTAAGATACAGTTTAACACAAAAAGTACAACTTTCAGACAGTATAAAACTATGTGTGACAAACACACAAAGGAGTCCTGCTGCTGAGCAGAGTCTATGGAATGTGTTCTGTAAATGTAACTGCACTACACTGGGCAGTCTGTAAATCCCACTCAGTTAATCTTCAAGATTTATCACTAACTAAATTCCACCCAGTAAGTGTCATTTTAAACAGCTGCCAACTGTCTACGTTTCGTCCCTTATTAGGGTGAGGAGTTCCACTGAGTGAATCACACAATTCCTTCAACTATAGGTCTGGGAACAGGACTTTGTGATTAGACAGAGGTTTGATGTTTGAGAACGCTAGAAACTCACTGCTCAAAGTTACTTTAATGAAGCTGTCTCAAAAACAGCTCTGCTGATATTTTTCTTTCCATGTGCAGTCCTTCCAAGTAGTGGTGACCAATTGGAATCTTGTATATGCAGCTCTTTGCCCATGCATTTGTGGGCCTCAAGTACAAAATGACTGCAAAATTTGGCTCTGCAGCACCTGTAGTTTTGGTGCTATGTATGCTGTTTTCATTCCTAAAGGGCCTTCATGCTGCATGGTGTTGGCATGACCCATGGACACTATTTTGGCTAAGTCAGTAGCACAGGTGAATGTGCCGGAAGTATGGACAGATTTCAATGTCATTCAGGCTGACAGCACTACTGCCAGTTTTGACCTCATCACTCCAGCTAATACCCTCTTTTAAGCAAGTACTACTGGACATGTATTCAGGAGCAGGAAGGTCAAGCCCATCCCCCCGTCACCGCTATTTAAACCTATCTCAGGTTAGTTGCTGATTAAATTCTACTGGCTCCATCCGAGTTTGTAGAAGTTTTTTTATTTGTTCACGGGATGTGGGCATCGCTAGCTGGGTCAGATTTATTGCCCATCCCTTGAGGTGGTGGTGGTGAGCTGCCTTCTGGAATTGCTGCAGTCCACATGGGGTAGGTACACCCACAGTGCTGTTAGGGAGTTCCAAGATTTTGACCCAATTGCAGTGAAGGAAGGAACAGTGATATATTTCAAAGTCAGAATGGTGAGAGACTTGGAGGGAAACTTCTAGGTGGTGGTGTTCCCAAGTATCTGCTGCCCTTGTCCTTCTATATGGTAGTGGTCGTGGGTTTGGAAGGTGCTGTCTAAGGAGGCTTGATGAATTCCTGCAGTGCATCTTGTAGATGGTACACACTGCTCCACGGTGGTGGAGGGAGTGAATGTTTGTGGATGTGGTGCCAATCAAGTGGGCTGCTTTGCCCTGGATAGTGTCAAGCTTCTTGAGTGTTGTGGGAGCTGCACTCATCCAGGCAAGTGGGGAGTATTCCATCACACTCCTGATTTGTGCCTTGTAGATGGTGGACAGACTTTGGGGAGTCAGGAGGTGAGTTACTCATCGCACAATTCCTAGCCTCTGACCTGCTTTTGTAGCCACAGAGACACAGAGACTAAGCACAGGCAGCACAGAGGCTGATAAGTTGCTGGTAGAGGGAGGAGGAAGAGGGGAGAAAAGTTCTTAGCTGGATGCCACATCCAACTAGAATCCTATGGAAGCATTTCTCTTTCTTCAACCTAAGCCAGGAACAGTGTGTACATTGTCTCAGCTATAAGAAGAAGATGCTCATGGAAATTTGCCACCTCTTGCAGGCAGACCTGCAGCCTCAGTGTAAGTCACGTATAGCACTGCCATTGGCTGTGAATTTCTTCACACTGAAATCCTTGTAGATTGGAGCCGGTGACATCTGTAACATTTCCCATGCTGTGGTACGATATTGCATCAATGAGATGAATGATGCTCTTCATGCCAGGAGAGGGGAGTAAATCAAGCTCTCTCTGATGAAAGCCCAGAAGGAAAAAACAGTAAAAACTGGAAAATAAGAATACTGGTCTGAACTGGTCTTGTACACCTTAAAATGGAACACCAGTAAAGACTGGGAAATAGGAGTCCTGGTCCGAACTGTTTTTCTCCTTTTGGGAGAGAAGCAGCGGAACGTGGATACAGCTTTGTGAGGATAGCTGGCTTCCTTTTGGTGCAGAGTGTCATTAACTGCAGACCCTTGGGTTGCTGCTGCATCTGTATGCTGAGATGCACCACATCCAAAAATGATTCCACTCCCTGAATATACAACTGTTGTACAACTATGCGCAGCACATCATGCTGGTGAATACCCGTTATCCTCACAGCAATCATGATGCCTTCATTGTGCACAAGTCCACTGTTCCCTCAGTATTTGAGCCATCACGTTAAGCCAGAGGTTGGCTGCTGGGCAGCAAGGGCTACCCACTTAACACCTGACTCATGACTTTGATGTGCAACCCAACATCATGTGACCAGCATGCATTTAATAAAAACCATACTGCCACACAAATCATAGCGCAGACCATTGGAGCTTTCAAGAGATGTTTCTGCTGCCTGGATCACTCTGGGTAAACTGTGCAATACTCATCAGAGTGATTCATCGTGGTCTGCTGTAAAGTACACCACCCCCCCATCCCATCATGAGGGCACAGGCCTTGCCACCATAGATACAATAAGCAGCTGAGGAGCAGAAAGAGGAGGAGGTAATCAGCATACCTCCTTTCTTACTGGGCTGTCCCTGATCACCTTATTTAACTATGATTCCACTGCACACAGCCACAAATCCCCACTCCACAAGTCACACATCTGTCCTCTTTTCCACAATGCTGAAATAAAAGTTGCTACAAAACAACCTTATCAAGCGAGCCATGCAATATTCAATACAAAAGCTAATTGATCATCCTTGTGCATTCCCTTAATGCCTGTCTCCTACATGCCTTTTTCTGCCCTAGTGTCCCTATGCAGTGTTATTCCTTTGGCTGCTGAATGGCTGGCAGCACATTGCTGAGTTTCAGTGGGGAGACTGCAGAGCAGCTCTGGGCCAAGGAGGTCTGGCTTTGGACTGCACCATCCCTGCACGGATAACAGCATACCAGGCAGGCTGGCTGGCAGGCAACAGCAACACTGAAAGTAACAGTCATGAGAGCATGAATGCTGTCATCAGAGAGGACTGTGGGTTTGTGCTCCCTAGAGCTACTGCCACTTTCTGGGAGTGGTACCTTAGCAATCCTGGACTGCTGCAAGATCTCAAAACCCTCTTTGAGCATTGATATTGGTGTGGAGGAGTACAAAATGTGGTTGATTAGGTCAAAACTTATAATCAATTTCTGCTGTTTCAGCCCCACCACTGGCCATGGTCTCAGTCATGGCCACTACAATGATGGTCATCAAGGTCTTCTCCATCGATGTAAGGAAATGCAGCCACACTTGTCCCTACCTGATTAGATGTGGCTGCCAATGGTTATGGACCACCTTGTCCTGAGTGACAGAGAGAGAATTAGGTCAGTGACTGTGGTGCAGAATGTTTTTTTTAGTGACGTACTAGTCATATTTGAATAGCTGATAGTGTATATAAGCTGTGAGATGTGGCTGTGAGGCTTGCGGCAGTGCTAAGTGTGTGAGAGTGATGTGAAGCAATGAATGCTCAGTATGAGCTATGCCTGATAGAGTTGGTAGTTGAGTGAAGTGGGGGGTGGTGAATGGAGCAGTGTGAGGGGGCAGTGGTTGATTTGCAAGGATAAGAAACTTAGTGATGCATTCGCTGACCATGACCACTCTTATGAGTCATCAAACTTCTTCCTATATGGCATCCAGGTTTTTGGAACTACACTGCTAACATTGAAAGTGATGGCTATCTATTTTTACTGTCTTCTTGATGCCCATCTTGGGGTCCTCCTAGCTCCTCTCTCCTATCCATCTCCTGCACCAAGGCCTCCAGTGCTGCATCTGGGATCCTTGGAGCCCGCTCTCTGCCCTGCTGCACCATATTCACTCCTCTCCCTGCTCAATCTTCCCCAAATGCTGCCAGTACCTGCTGTAGCCAGAATGCATTCACGCCTTAAGAGGTGCCGACTGACTTAAATAGCGCAGGCTAGATTTTAAGTGGTGCTTGCCTCACGTGCACTTAGGCTCACTGCTGAGACACAGCCACTCAAGCAGCACGCTCAGCAGTGGGCTGTACACTACTATCATTTAAATTAGCAGGCAACATGAAGTTGTGTGATGTGTGATCCACAACAAACAGGCGTAGGTTAATTGCATATCACAATCCCTATGCCCATGTTCAGACCCTATCCAAAGTTTCCCCTGCTGAACTTTTAAACTGGCTGCAAAGCATACAAGGAGCAGGATTCCAGCTGGCATGGGCATGGGCATAAATTCCTGATCTGCTACCTTCCCATGGTAATGATAAAGAAACCACGGGGAATAAATTTGATTGCGCAGCACCGCTTCTAGTGACTTATCCCATTTTCTGGAGCAGCCCATGCTGTGACCACCAGCTATGCAGGCTACGCAGTGTTCTTCACAAAAATCAACGCTCCAAAGCAACAATGATGGAGCACTGCACTGTTGGAGGTGCCATCTTCCTATCTGTCTGTTCAGGTGGATGTAAAAGATTTTGATAAAACGCAGTGGGGTTATCTACAGTATCATAGTCAACATCGAGGGGTCAGGTGGTCAACAGGGAGGAGGGGTCAGTCAGTAAATGGGGGTGTAAGGTAATCAGTGGAGGATTCAGGTGGTCAGGGGGTGGGGGGGGGGTGGGCGGGGGAGCATATTTGATGGGTGTATTTGGGGGAGTTCCGTGGAGGGGCGGGGGGTGGAGAGGGTGGGCAAGCAGGGGTGTCCCATGGGTGGCCGGGGGGCGGGGGTGGCAGGGAGTGAGTGTGGGTGTCATTTTTGAGGGGGGGGGTGGTGTTTAGTGGAGGGGGTGGGGGGTGGTCATTACTACAGTTACCCAGAGCTGGAAGTGGTTTTCATTCTAACTTTTTCTGGGTAGCTATTATTGCGAGACAGTCAGAACCATCGGAAATTTGCGATTTATCTCGTACTTTTGGATGGTTCCCAGTGCAGGGCAATTGCCCAGCAAAACTTTGAACTTCCCGGGCAATTGCCATGCAATCCTTATGTGGGGACTTTTGAGGCGGGGGTGAGGGCGTCCCCAGCACATCACTGAGGCACCCTCACCAGTTACAAGATCCCAGAGCTGAGAGGTTACGGGCCATTATCTGGTAATCAATGTTAATGTTATCAGTGATAACACTTGTGCTTGTCAGAGTTTGCTATGCATAAATTTGCTGCTGCGTTTCCTACATGACAACAGTGTCTACACTTCAAAAAGTACTTTGTTGACCATAAAGCGCTTTGATACGTCCAGTGGCTGTGGAAAGCACTATACAGGCTTTCTTTTTTGACAAGAGGGGAATGAGAAAGGGTCAGCGGTGATTGAGAAAGAAAAAGAGTAAATGGATGAGGCATAAGAAAACCTGGTCAGAATTTAATAAAATAGTGGGAAATAAAACAAGTCAAAACTCATACTATTGCCAATAATTTCAAAATGTTTTGCATGCTGTGCTTCTAGTTACAGAGAAAATATCAGTGAGCAGAAATACAGGACTTGTAGATTTTTTTTAAACGGTATTCAATTTTTTGCTATGTCTTGAGTTATAGGGGAGTTATACTTCTGTGCTGTGGTGGAGGACATAATTTATTGAGACAAGACCAAAATTCTAAGATGCAATAGAAAGTCATCAGGCTTAGAAGGTTTGGAGAAGTACTCATGGAACAGTCTGATCCTTTGGCAAGGCTGAGTGTTGGTTACTGGGTGGAATGTTATTGATCCTGATCATATGACTGAAATTATTACAGTGCAACTTCTTCTAAGCTTGGGCAGTTGCAAATCAAGGGCTAAGTGAGTCAAGAGACCACATAAAACTAAATCTTTGTAGTCTTTCAAGGTATCCATTCATCTGTGGAAGTTCATGTTCTGCAGTTTGTGACCTCCTCTACACTTCAACATGCCTTGGGGAATGACTACTGTTGCCAAAATTTGCTTGCCTCCCCTTTAGCACCTTAACTACCATGAGATGCACCGCCTAGCCTATAAAGCATGGCTCCTCAAACTTCTTCACAAATTCATCATATTCTTCGGTTTTGGTGCATTATTGGTCCATGTAACAATCTCCAGAAATCAAAAACTTACTATCAGGCCATGAAAATTGAAGCACTGTCTTTTGTAAATGATCATGCCTGACTGAAAACAGTCCCATCCTTTTATGATGGTGATGTAAATCTACTTTGCCATCTGCACAAATGTTAATGATCTCCATGGCAATTATAATCCACTGTAGATTAATTAACCAGGTTAATTAACCAGTACACACTTATAAGAGACATTACAATAGACAACAATCGATAGAAAATTATTGTTTTCTCTGTCCAAAAATACTATTAATTTCAAGGAACCACTTATATAAATGCAATTGATAGCCATATTATCGACTGCCATAAAGGAATCATCATTAGTTCCCCATATCCACCCATGATCATCATTCAAGAATAATAGGTGGGATTTCAGACTAGAGATATCAGCGTGCTAACCCTGTCTCTTTCAGACATCAGGATAGATGGGAGCAAGAGTGCCTGCCAACATTCCTCACTACAGATAAGATTGGGCAGAGGCCCCATGTTATCGATTTCTGCCCCAAGTGCCACCCTCCCAGACCCAGGAATTTTGTAGCCCATAATCTTGCTAATTATTATATTTCTGCAATATGTCCAAAAACCGCAGCATAGTTTGATATTATGTTCACAAAGCATTTTAATAAATGTTAGTATTGAACATAAATATCTTTCATGGGTATATAACAATTCAGAATAAAATCTACCATCCATGCATGTATGTTATAAACACTTTCCAGATTACTACCAAATCTATAGATTGAACATCAAAACAATTACTAACTTTATTTAGAAAAATACATCCGAGACTTACCCTTTCCATTCCCTCAGCAGGCTGTTAATAATCCCTTTTAATACACTTTTCTGGATGTCCTGGGGCTGAAAATAGCATTAGCAACTGATTGTTTTATATATAAATATATTCACTTGCTTTTAATTAAGAGCAACAAATTATTTTCTCTGTATTTTGTTAGTTAATACCCCAGAATGTGTCAGTATTCACTGTAAACAAATACTAAATGTTTAGCAAAGGAATGTAATGCTCAAATTACTACCAGATCTCCCATGGTGTCATGTATGGTAGACTGGAGGAAAAGCTGTTTCATCAGGAGAGCAGCACGATTATATATCCACATTATTATTCTACTGAAGTAGGCGCATTATATTAACTAACTGCATCCTTGAAATGAAGTCCATTTGCAATCATTTTCAGGGTGTGCAAGGGGCAGCAACATATTTGAAATGTTTCATAACTAATATTTACTGTAAGTTATTATGCAATATTGCAAATAAATATGAATTGATTCAAATTTACAATTTACTTTTATAGATTTGTATCACAGCAAGCACATATACATAGCACAACTATCATTTTGGCTAGGTGGTGAGGTGAGTCAGCAGCATAGCTCATCATTTTAAGCATGTACCAGACTCAAATTGATTGCTGCAGTATTACAATGCTGTTACTGTAGTTTATAAAGGGGCATTCTCTAAAAGTTTCACAGTTGGCTTTCCCTGGAGGCAAATGAACTGAAGCTTTCAACTTTTTACATTTGGCAAAGGTGATAAAAATATACTCACTGTGTCCAGCAAGGTGTCATAGACATTGTTTGTAAATTTAACATTAATGCCTGGATCGTCTATTGTGTCAAAAGGTGCACTGGCATCCCGCTATGAATTAGTGGAAGATGGAATAAAATATAATGAATAGTTCAGACAAAAGTAAAGAAAGTATTAATGCAGTAAAAATAAGTTCTACACTTCCATTAATGTTAATCTGCTTTACATGGCAAAAGTCAACGGTCATTAAAAAGGAGCCGTTTACTATTATAAACATCACAAATCCAAACCAAATAAACTCTCAAAGTGAGTTTCAAAAATTTAGAAGATGCAGCACTCACACCACTTTCTCGCTGCAATTAACTGTTGTCGTAACGTAGAAGCAAACAGCATCAAAACAAGTGTAAAACCATCTTGTTGCCTGTTTTTATAGCAGCCACACTTGCAGTAGTGTCATTTTCAAAGGACTTGCCATAAATCTGTTTCTTTTTCACATGTACAATTTTTGTCTGGAGTCGCCTCCAAATATATTTTATGAAAACCAGAACAAATATACCCCCTTATTGAAAAACCAAGTTGAAAGGCTACTTGGGCTATAGTTTTCCTCCGGGGCTAGGAAACAGAGGTCAGGGTTGTTCCAGACTCCCAAACCTACCCCCTGGGGAAAATAAACAGTCATTTGTTCTGATTTTCATGGGCGGTGCCCCAAATTAGCATGGAGACAGGTTCGCCATCCAAATAAGGATGTCAGGAAGCTCTCAAAGCACTCCAACTTGGGAGGAGCAGCAGGCTGTATTGGAAGGTAAGTAAGAGAGAGGGTGCTTCAAGATGAAGGCCCTCTCTCTCTAATTTTTTTTTTCAATCTTAACCAAAAAATTAGTTTTACAGCCAGGAAGCAGGATGGAGCCAAGGAACAGGCACGCAGGTCAGCAAGGCTATTCCTAGCTCCTGCTGACCTCTTATCCTGGCCCCAATGGGAGCTGAAAATATAGCCCCTTGGATTGAAAAGAAAAAGATGGATGAAGTAATTCAGAAGTAGTTATTAAATGGTGTCAGATATGAGGTGTTAAATCTTGATAATAGGAAGTACTGCAAATAAGAAAATTCAAAGTTTTCATGCCCTAGGAAAAGAATAAGTTAAAGTAGTCATGAGTCTTGCTTTCAACACACTGGACATCAGGGGAAACAGTGCATTTGGAGATTAGTGGCAATAACAAAGAAAAGTTGCATTTCATTAGTGTTAGCATTCCCACCCCATGCTAACAGCTAGTAAGAAGGTCACATTTTCCTTCAATACTTGGAGGAATTCTACTTTAAGGCCATATTAGTGGATTTAGAATGCCATATGTTCACAGGTCTATATGGCTGGAGTTTGGAGGTTTGAGTAGCAACTTAATGTTTGAAGAGGAGGAAAGTTTCTGGGTGTGAGCAAATATGTACATTGTAAAAGTAATGATCAAATACGTAAACAGTAGTTTAAAAAGTTATATATTTGATTCTTATTAGAAGCAGCGAAATGAAGTCCAGTAATAGGAGGTATTCAAGGAAGAGATAGTGAGCACTCAAAATAAATATGTTGCCGCAAAGGTTTAAGGAAGGGACTCCCAAACCTAGACCCCTGGATGTCAAGGTAGGATGAGGCAAAAAAAAGAGAGAGCTTATGTCAGATAACAAGAGCTCAACAAGGCGTAAAGCCAAGAGGGGTGTACAAAGTGCAGAAAGAAATTAAGAAGATCAGGAAGACAAGGAGAGAGCATGGAAAAATTTTGGCAAGTAAAATGAAGGAAAACCCAAATATTTTTTAAAAATACACAAAGAATAAGGAGGATAATCAAGGAAAAAGTAGGGCCTATTAAAAATGAAAAAGGTAAATTGCGTGTGGAGGCAGAGGGTATGGATATGGTTTTATTGAATATTGTGTCTGTCTTCAGAAAAAGAGGGAGCAATGCAGACATTGTAGTTAAGGAGGAGAATTATCAAATACGTGATGGGATAAACATAGTGAAAGAGGAAATATTAATTTTAGAGTGGATAAATCACCTGGCCCAAATGTAGCCCAGGCTACTAGGTGAAGCAAGTGGGAAAAAAGAGGTTGCAGAAGCTCTGACCATCGTTTCCCAATCCTATCTGACTGCAGGACTGCTAACCTTGTACTGTTGTTCAAGAAAGGGAAGCAGATATAGGCTGCGTAATTAGATGCCATTCAGCCTAAGTTGGGTGATACACAAAATTATTGTAAAATATTCCGAAGGACGAAAAAATGATTTAGAAAAGGCATCTGAGTAATCAAGGGCAGTCAGCAAGGGTTTGATATGGGAAGGTCTTGTCTTACTAACTTTATTGAATTTTTTGAGGATTTAACAATGAGGGTCAATGAGGGTCGTGCATCTGATGTAGTCTATATCAATTTTTAAAAGTGCTTTTGGCAAGGTCATATATGGCAGACAAGTCAGGAAAGTAAAAGCCCATTGCTGGGATTTAGCTCCCATAATAGGTCACCCCCGCCCCAGCCCCACTGGTTGGAAATCCTGCCCCCCTCCCCACCAACAAATCAAAGCCCGGCAGCCCTCCACTGCTGGCACTGCCACAGCAAGCAGTGGTTGCTGCTGGTAGTGCTGCAAGGCCCAGCCAGAGGATCACCACTGGAACGCTTGACACGAGTGGGGGCAGGGGTTGGAGGCAAGGGCAGAGGTTGGCTCTCTCGTGGTGGGAGTGGGCCATTATCTCATGGGATTGAAGGTCCAGGCGTCATGTTTAAAGGGCACCTGGACAGCTGTTCACTCACTGAAGGCCAGGAGTTCCGGATTGTGCATCAAGTAAAATATCCAAGAGCAGACAGCAACCTGCAGCCCTGCAGCAATGCCTTCCTGGAGATTCTCCTCTAGGTTGTGCAGGAAAAGTGGGAAGTGCTGTTTCCTCAGAATGGCAGCAGGAAGTTCTCCTGCCTATGATGGCCCGGAAGGAGGTTGCCGGGGTGGTCAGTACCCTTGGGGCCCAAAAGAGAGCCAGCCAGCAGTGTAGGAAGGGGATAAATGATCTGCTGCACTTCTCCAGGGTAAGTTCACTGTTTATTCACTGCAAACTGACACTCTTGTAGGGGCATCAGGAGGTCTAAGCATTCAAGTGCACAGGGATGACACAGACAATCAGCAGATGAAACAACAGCATTGAACTAGCAGCTTAAGGATGTCAGTTTAATAGTCATCTACAGTCCTCCGCTCTACCAGCTGAGCTATTGAAGGGGAGCCCCAACAACAGCACTGAATGTGTGCCAACCACTTCATGCTCTCAATTTCATATCAGTTTTGGACTTCTTAATCACTTATTGGGCAGGGCTTAGCAGCTGCCATGGGCATGCATGCTACTGAACTGCTCATCCAACCACTGGAATCACAATCAATCCTTCTGTTTTTCTGCAGGAGACAAACGCCCACAACAAATGGGAGTGGGCCAAGACTGGATGGGGAATAGCCAAAATCAGAGTCCTCAGTGGTTACGAGGATCAGGCCACCGACCTAGCCAGAGAGAAGCAAGACCAGGCCTGTGCTGATGGCGAGATGGGACTCTCCCAGGAATCCAGTGATTCATCCAGTCTGCAGCTGTCAGCTGCACCCAGTGAATGTGAGATGTCTTTAACCTATGAGCCTGCTTTGTCAATCACTAAATTTTTCTTTTCTCTATTCTAGGTATCAGCAAGAAACACGGGAGGGCTGCCACTCAGACACGTTACAACCCCAGCCCCAAACTCACCTCCAAGGAGGATGCCTCACAATCCCCAGTGGATGCACCATCACCAGGTTCACCTGCACTCTCTGCCAGTGCAGATATACTCACCTCAGTGTATCCAAGTTCTGGATTAGACTCAGGCTCACAATCTGGTGAGCGCATCACTGACACAGGTCCAGAGATGGTGTAGGCAGTGATAGCCGAGGTAACTGACATTCAAAGGACTGCTGAAGACCAGGCCCCTGTTGAGCCCCATGCAGAAGACAAGCCTCTAGGATCAGCCCTAAGAGACCTGTTGGAGGTGCAGAGACAGGCAGGGAGCATCACGCAGAGTTGCCAGAGGCCATCTGCAGGCTAGATCAGCTGTCATGGTTCTGATATGCAGGTACTTGGCTACCTCCATGGAAAGGGTGGCATCTGCCTTGGAGAACCATCCAGCAGAATGCACAGGGGCTGCCAGATATGCATTCAGAGCGGCACTCCATCACTCTAGGCTTTGGTGCAGTGCAGTAGTGGTTGGGGAGGGGGGCTGGGGCACCTCGACCTCCCTCCAGTTGCCCCTTCTCCTCAAGGAGTCAGGGAGGTGCCATTAGGCACCCACAGGGAGCAGCAGCACCAGCCCTTCATCCCAGGATACTCCAAAGGTGCCCCTGCCTCTTCACTCCCCCCTCTACCAGTGATACCATCTTGTCCAGAAGGTCAGAGCAAGGAGGGAGACCTCTGCCTGAGCAGAAGACCGGGCTCTTTAGGCCTTGGACCATCAGAGTACGCCTGCCAAAGTCCTCACAGTCAACAGGGTATAGAAATCAGCAGGCTGCCTCCACCTCAGCTATGGATGTCAGGGCTGCACCTAGATTTAGAGGTAGTAATTAGTAAGTATTGAAGGCACACAGGTGGCATGGGTGTATTTTGGACAGTTGTAGATATCTGTTCATTTTTGTGTTTGGAAGTCTCCTGGATTCTATCTTGCTGCTAACTGCTTCGATGTCCACGGGCAGTTAAGGCCCTGGTATGTGTCCCCCCCCCCAACCCCCTGGCCCCTCACCGTGATTACTCAATAATCCCAAGTGCATGAGTAAGCACTAGCCATCAGTTGAGAGTGGCCACTCCTCATATATGCCATTACTTGCAGGTCACCATGTTCTGACCTTTGAAAACGTGTCCATCGAGGTCATTGCATCTCCTGCTGCTGTTGCCTGATGTAAGATGTGGGTGCATGGCACGAGTAGTCAAGGAGAGTTGCATCTGCCATGCAAGTGGCAAGGTCCAATGTCACTGCAGTTTCAGGGCTGAGAGACTGATGCTCTACACTGTCTTCTTAACAGAGGCTGCCCTAAATGTCTGGAAGAAGCTGTAGTGGGCATATTCAATTGTGAATGGCCTTCCTTGGTGATTTGTCATTTTGAGCTAACATGCAGGTGAAGGTAGCAAGTAAGGAGGGATTAGAGTTTAGGATTTAAGAGGTGTATGTGCAGCACCCTGCTCAAAACATTAATAACACATTTCCAGTTACTGATGTGTGCTGCTAGTGAGCAGATGACCAGGTGAAGGTGGTTTGCCATTTAAGTTTCTTTCTAGTATTGTAGAATTGTTATGGTGTTTACGATGTTATAAATCTTATTAATCAGGGTAAACTGAGAAAACAACAAGGACACCAAAAGGATTTGGAAAATAATTTTTGAGAGATGTGCCTAGATACAGTGACGTAAATGCTGGAGCTTTGTTTGTTTGGAAATACCATTCAGTGCTCCGTGCTGCATTGGTTTTTCATCCCCTACATCAAGGCCCTAATGCACGGCTTACATATGATGAGTTTTATGTAATACAGGTGATCTCCCATTTTATTTTAATAGCAAAATGGCCCCTCTCTTCCTGTAACTCTTCTCCTCACACTCTCATTTCTTCATGTTACTATTTTTTTCTGTTAGCTTTTATCTTATTTTTCCATTATTTCCCTGTATGATTATGTGTTTGTGGTGCATATATTTGTCTACGAATCTAAGCACACATACCAGCAGCAGTCACCGGAGAACAATCAAGAGTAATAACCTTAACAAATTTTGCCTTTTTTGAATCTAAGGTCAACTATAGTAACCCAGTTTCTGCCTTGACTGAAAACAGCTAACCTGTTGAACTCTGGTCCCTGCGCTCATGCTACTCAGTGCACTCTGGTCTCTATTCTACACTGAGTATCGTCCCCATTTCAATACCATTGTCTCACTGAGAAAATCTCAAAGTGATCTGATGAACTGGGGGTCAGAGTTTCAGCTCAGTTTATTAATATGAAATATTTTAATAATTTAATCAATGTTTCTGCTGGGAATTATTTTACTACACATCCTGTGTTAACATATCTGCCATGCTAAATCAGTAACTCTTTCAGTTTAGCTTAGCTACATCCCACTTTCACTAAGTCAGGCCATTATAACTTCTTTTTAAATCTTCCAGCAGAAAATAAAAGGTAGACTTGTGGGCAGCCAATGAAAATGTTAACAGAAACCACTGGAAACAAGCTCATTTCTCAATCCTAATGTGTAAGCTTCACAAATGTTCAAGAATATCTGAACCTAAAGAAAATATTCCATTATTTCTATGCCCTAATAAGTGCTGGTTGACTAGAATGAACAATATCATGGCTAACTCCACTTCCTGTCTAAAAATGCACATATTTAGGTTTTTCCTACTTACTTTGTTGCTTTAGTTTACTACTTTAAGTATTTTTTTTATTATGCTGGCAAAATATTATGTACATTTCATGACTCAGTGGATTATTTTACACACTCTTCACCTTATGTCTGTTAAAGAAAAGTTTACCTACTCTGTTTAGCTGGATTTTCACATATTCAGCAAATTCAAGTTTAATGTTATTGAAAATGTTAGTTTAAAAAATGGTCCCTTTGGAAACCATGAACAAATCAGGTTACATTTAGAAGCAGATTGTAAAAAGACAGTAATATGTTTTTCTGTTCTACTGGCAGCAATTGGATCCAAGTTATACCAGGAAATTGAGTCACAATTAGACACCAATAGAAAACAAATAAATAATTATTTTAAGAAGCAGTTTATTGTGATTTACATCTCCATTGGATCACTGCATTTTATAGGAACAAAACATTGGCGATATTTTGAAACGTGCTTCATTATAAACGGATACCAAACAACTTTAAAATAATCTTAAAAGCCAGATTATCCATTCTGTGCATTTAGAATCAATGAGTGTAACACCTAGCCTGGAATTATTACTGGAGCAAAATGAATCAGTGTCTGTGGCCTGTTTACCTTGAAAGCTGCATTAATTTCCAGGAAAGAATCAAATGTTGTTGAATAAAAATCACGTACAATTTTCCAGTCTCCTGAAATCTTGGCCTTTTCTACATCTTCTCTATAATCAAAAAAAATACTTACAATTTGTTTATCAAACTAATAAGGTTTAGCTCAATTAAACATCTGCATTATTGAATGATGAATGGTTAATTATGTTCTTAATTATGATCCGCTTTGGTTCACAATAATATCCTATAAAACAGGTCTATCTTGACTTCCAAGAGCAGATAAATCATGTTACATACAAATAGCCTGAATACAAGCAACATATAATGCTATTAGTTCATGACTTCTGAATTGTAAAATTACCTACCTTGTAGGGTCTTTCGAGCTCTTCGAATGATAGCAATCCTCACATTCTGCTGGGACTTGAATAGTTCTGGAATTTTACTTTTTTTTTTCTTGCCTTGATGCTATAGAGACCATTTCACTAATGACTCTGTGAATCTCAGATCCCACCATATAAAAAAGCCTAGGGCCCATACTATAGTTCAGTTGATTTTTGACCTACAGATTTACAAAAACGACTTGCTTCAAAGCGTCTTATACATAAAATCATAATGATTGCAAAAGGGCTTATTGTGATGATCAGTAGGGAATGATGATGTGAGAGGAATGATATTATTCAAAAATGAAAATAAGGTGAAATTTGGCTTAATTCAAACCAAGAGGTGTCTTCAAGGTGGCTGCCTTGAGACAGTGTCAATACAAGGAGCAAATGGAGACCATGGCCTGGCTAACAGGGGCAGGTTACACATGGGGGGACAGAGTTTTGCATGGGAAACTCTGAAGACCATTTTTTTTTTTGTCTTGGGCAGGCTTCATGCCCAGAAGTCTGCCTGACTGATAAACTCGACCTCCGGTTAGGTGGGGGGAACTCCAGAGCAGGAGCAAGTATCTTTGATCCACATTCCCCTGGGGGTGATGTGGGTGGTGTCGGACTGATCCCCAAGCCTGTGGTGGGCTTTGATCCCTGACCCTGAGTCTTTGTATGGGATGAAAGGGAGCTTGGGGGCTGCGGAAGTGCTCCTGTTCTTCCCGGCTCATAAGCAATGCTGTAAAGACATTTATCTTCTCCTAAAGCTGTCCTCGCCTCCCTACAGATATCACGCTTACTTAAGGCTTGAGAAACAAGGGTGGCCACTGCAAAACCTGCAAAGGAAATCAGAGGCTATTGGCCTCATTAAAATAATTAAACTGCCAACCCACTTCCTGGAAACATGTTGGTTGCCTATCCCTTGTCTTGCCTCCGTTAAACATGAGAATGGGTGGGTTGGAGGTAGTTTGGGATCAGCTTCAGCTTTCTGGGTGTGAAAATACATCCCTATGGAACAACTAGAACGGTCTTCAACCAGAACTCGGGGATGCTTCCTTGCTAAACGGTACCATAGAGAAAATACTCCACTTACTTGTTCTGTTATTGGTGAACAAAGATAACTTCCCATTACAAACTCTCTTTCCTAACCACCAACTCCATCCCTATCCCTGGCAACTGCCTGAGCTGAACCACACTGTTCACAAACTAAGTGTTACATGAAATCGAGATGAGCTTCCCATCACATACCTGAACTCATTGCCCATTTCCACCTCTGTAACATCCTGTAACATCTGCAGGCTCAATTCTGCTCCCCCGCACAAACCCCTCCACATGCTGGGAAGATACTACTCTGATGATTCCAGTGACATTTATGGAAAAAGTCTACTGTTATCACAGGTATGTTTGCTAAACCTTGACTTTCAGAAGTTGTGCTTCATAGACCAAGCTCTTCAGATAATACATATGAGAGCCAGCCTCTCTTTCCATCCATAGAGATTTGAACTAGCAATCTCACCTTTTCAGAGGGTAAATGATAATGTTGTTTCAATATCTTAACACACTGATGTTCATGATTAAGACTAGTGATGCATGACATACCATGACGTCTGTAGTGTGCCATGGTGAGCACACCAAGTGACTGCATTTCAACTTTTGACTTCAGCGTTTTTCTTGAAAATCATGCTACTATCAACAAATTTGTCTTTTGGTTAGGCTGGGATTAGTTAAATAACAGCGGGCTATAGCTAGAGCTGCAGTAACGGCAGTAACACCAGCGGACTACAACTAGAGCTAAAGCAAAGGGCTGGATTTTTGTGGGAGATCCTGACTAAGTAGACGTCCCCAGCCCTCACTTGTGAGAGCAGGACCAGTGGAACAATCTTCTGGGAGGCAGCATCCCATTTGGCTGCCTCTGCACTCATCATTTTATTAAAGACAGTAAGCATGTACCCAAGGTTGGAGGCCTAATTTGAGGGCTGGGAGCTCTGGAGCCTTGGCAAGCCCACAGGAAGAGGTGGGCACTGTGGAGGTAAGTCAGTGAGCAAGGATGCTTCAACATGGAGGTGCTTGCTGGCCAACACAGAAGGGCTGCACTGAAGACTCATGAAGCCTGTAGGAACATTGGGGTGGAAAGGAAAACCCTTTGTAGGATTGGACATGATCCTGTCATTGGACCATAGAGCCCCAGTTCTGATGGCATCCCTCTCCCCCACCCCAGCCTGCGCAGCTAGGCCACCTCCAATGAGCTGGCAGTCTCCACATGTAGCAGTGGGGTGCTCCACCAATGGAAGAATGGTGAAGATGTAAAAATCACCCCTAGTTGGGGCCTTGACTGCCCTAACTGGCTGCCAAGCTCAATGGAATGGGCAGTCGATCCTGTTACCAGCCTGACCTTGGAAAGCTCCCTGGTGGTGGGGACATGTCGGTCAGCCATCCTAATGTGGCCCTCTCCTATTTTCCTGCCCCAGCCAACCCCCACACCTATTGTCTCTAGCACTGGTGAGCAATAGCTATCACTAGTAATTCCATTTTAAATTTCCAATTATTTGAAAAGGCAATTCATGTTTGATAGCAGCAAAGAAAATGCCATTAGATTTGCCACACAGATTCTGGCAGTATGTTTCCAAAGCATTCGAAACATGTTCCCTCATTTCTTGTGAAATTGTCCCACGACTCCAGTAAATTTCCTGGAACAAAAGTTTTATCTAAGATTGCAAGCCCAATTGCATATTAATGTTTTTTGCTTCAGCTCATATTTTTGATGTTACTGTGAACTCATAATAAAAAAAGTTAAGTTTTAAACAGCATTCTAAACAGCAAAGAACACAATACAGAAAGTGAAAATAGGAAAACTGATTTAAATATTTACTTCTAATTTCAGTCAGTTCTAAATACTTACTGAAATTCCCTCAATGTTTTGGTACAAGTGGGAAGTATAGGTTCAGGAGGGAATGGGGCTTTCATTTCAGGAGGCAAAATCTCTATCGAGATACGTTGTTTTTGACGTACATCTAGGTTAATAGGTGGAAGCTCTCGCACTGTGAGGAGAGGAGAGGAAAGAAATATCATGTCACAACTAGCTTACAGGCTAATAATTTGTCTTTAATAATATTTTATAATGTGCCCAATTTTTTGTTAAACTACAATAAGAAAACAATGTAATCTGGGCATAAATAACTTTGTCTCATGATTCAATATAAAGATATACTGAACACTTTTTTTAAACAAAAACAGAATTACCTGGAAAAACTCAGCAGGTCTGGCAGCATCAGTGGAGAAGAGAGTTGACGTTTCGAGTCCTCATGACCCTTCGACAGAACTTGAGTTCGAGTCCAAGAAAGAGTTGAAATATAAGCTGGTTTAAGGTGTGTGTGTTTGGGGGGGGGGGGGGGGGGGGGGGGGCGCGCGGAGAGAGAGAGAAAGAGAGAAGTGGAGGGGGTTGGTGTGGTTGTAGGGACAAGCAAGCAGTGATAGAAGCAGATCATCAAAAGATGTCACCAACAAAGAACAAAAGAACACATAGGTGTTAAAGTTGGTGATATTATCTAAACGAATGCGCTAATTAAGAATGGATGGTAGGGCACTCAAGGTATAGCTCCAGTGGGGGTGGGGAGAGCATAAAAGATTTTAAAATATTTAAAAATAATGGAAATAGGTGGGAAAAGAAAAATCTATATAATTTATTGGAAAAAAACAAAAGGAAGGGGGAAGCAGAAAGGGGGTGGGGATGGGGGAGGGAGCTCAAGACCTAAAGTTGTTGAATTCAATATTCAGTCCGGAAGGCTGTAAAGTGACTAGTTGGAAGATGAGGTGTTGTTCCTCCAGTTTGCGTTGGGCTTCACTGGAACAATGCAGCAAGCCAAGGACAGACATGTGGGCAAGAGAGCAGGGTGGAGTGTTAAAATGGCAAGCGACAGGGAGGTTTGGGTCATTCTTGCCGACAGACCGCAGGTGTTCTGCAAAGCGGTCGCCCAGTTTACGTTTGGTCTCTCCAATGTAGAGGAGACCACATTGGGAGCAACGAATGCAGTAGACTAAGTTGGGGGAAATGCAAGTGAAATGCTGCTTCACTTGAAAGGAGTGTTTGGGCCCTTGGACGGTGAGGAGAGAGGAAGTGAAGGGGCAGGTGTTGCATCTTTTGCATGGGCATGGGGTGGTGCCATAGGAGGGGGTTGAGGAGTAGGGGGTGATGGAGGAGTGGACCAGGGTGTCCCGGAGGGAGCGATCCCTACGGAATGCCGATGGGGGGGTGAAGGGAAGATGTGTTTGGTGGTGGCATCATGCTGGAGTTGGCGGAAATGGCGGAGGATGATCCTTTGAATGCGGAGGCTGGTGGGGTGATAAGTGAGGACAAGGGGGACCCTATCATGTTTCTGGGAGGGAGGAGAAGGCGTGAGGGCAGATGCGCGGGAGATGGGCCGGACACGGTTGAGGGCCCTGTCAACGACCGTGGGTGGAAAACCTCGGTTAAGGAAGAAGGAGGACATGTCAGAGGAACTGTTTTTGAAGGTAGCATTATCAGAACAGATGCGACGGAGGCGAAGGAACTGAGAGAATGGGATGGAGTCCTTACAGGAGGCGGGGTGTGAGGAGCTGTAGTCGAGGTAGCTGTGGGAGTCGGTGGGTTTGTAATGGATATTGGTGGACAGTCTATCACCAGAGATTGAGACAGAGAGGTCAAGGAAGGGAAGGGAAGTGTCAGAGATGGACCACGTGAAAATGATGGAGGGGTGGAGATTGTTTTTTTAAACAATTCACTAAGCCCTTTCAAATCCGCAATGAGCCACCCTTAGCTTTTCTCTCTTCTGCTGGATCCTTACTTGGACTAATGTATTTATTTGGACTAATGGATCCGGGTTGCACGCTTGTTTAGGGATGACCGAGTTGGTACCATAGACATAGCAGATCAGTAGACAGTTCTTATGTAGAACACATTATATTCAAAAGGAACTCGGCAGCAACACTTGTGAACTTACAACTAAAATCCTGTCTCTACATGACAGACCCTTATTCTAGACTATGCACTGCTGACAACTGACTACAGACTACTAAGGAAGCCTGTGCTACTCTGACATTGGATAATAAGATCATGTGATCTTCTACTATAACATTCTTCTTAAAGGTATATCACACATCAGATTACCACATCTTCCTTTGTTATCTTCCTATTTCTACTATTTCTCTCAAGTCACAAACCATACCAGCTTAAAGGGCTGACAGGCAATCTTGTTTCAATCATTGGCCAATACGATTATCAGTTACATTGAAGTTTCACAAAAGCAACTTGAAGTTTATCCTTTCTTCCTTCATGAGAAATACCCAGCCTCAGTTAAATGTCTTTTCATGATGGCATGATTGTGATAAGGGAAGCACTAGCCTACATCTACATCCCATCACTCCATGTCTTAACATGTTGGAGCTTTTAGTGGCTGATCACCACAAATAGCAGTGTTCTACATTTGTAAAATTTTCAAAACAGTTCTGGCAGTTGTAATTCTGAGATCATTATTGATGTTAACTTCAACACATGGTCTCAGTTTGGTGAATCATTGCCCCATTGTAATGTAATTGGCAATTCAACAAAGTATTATATACTGCCAGATTAATATGTAGAACAAAACATACATGCGGAGAACGTGGTGCAGTAACAGATATGAAAATGTACTGATGAATCCTAAATTTGTTCTGTTGACAGGTCATTGACCTGAAAGGTTAACCCTGTTTCTCATTCCACAGTTGCTGTCTGACTTGCTGAGCGTTCTCCAGAATTTTCTTTTGTCCCAACTATAACTGGTGGAGCAACCTTTAGTAGGGCAAAAGTTCAAGCACATGCTCAATTTTGCTCGAAAATGCTGATATGCAAGAACTGGGTCAGAAACCTTTAATGTCCACGCAAAGTGCAGTAGACATGCATAAAACCTGTGTATTGAAACCACTTAAAATGCCCTTTATACCCAAAATACAAAGGCGTTAAAGATTTAATATATAGTACTTAAATCCAATACAAAAATTGATATCCACTACATGTAAAACTTATTAAATAGAGTGGAAATTGAAGGAGGAAATGGAGTAAAAAAATGACACTAATTGTTTGAAGGACAAGTATAAATCGGACTTGAAACTCAGGTTTACATCAAATCAGCTGATATTGCAGGAGATATTCTGACGAAATTTTTCAGTAGACATCATCACTAAGAGATTTTATCTTACGTTTTGGTAGGATATACTACTCAAAAGATGGAGGATGAACAAATAATGAAATTTACATATCCTTACAAACTGCTTCTGTGGCCTGAATATTTGCAGAGTTGGAAGGGCTCTGTGTCTTAGCCAAAATGGCCCCAGAGCCCCAATTCCAGATATCCCGTCCCTGAACAGCACTCTCGCCCACATTAAGGTGGGGGGGGGGGGGGGGTTGCTGGTGGGAATAGGAGAAACAGGGGCAGACCATATATCACACATCGGCAGTTCACGGAGGCAGCAGCACATTTAAAAGTGCAGCTGCCTTTGTTACTGGGAATTCCAAAACATGGCCCACGGGCATAGACATCTGAAAAAAGGTCTAAACCTACTAGGGTTTATTTGGAGAAATCCAGGTGCCCTTTGGGATTGGTAAGAGTAAACATGAATGTGTGTGAAAAATGGATAAGGTTAGTGGATTTTAAAATCTCATTTAAAAGTCATTTAAAATCTCCTGTTCTTTAAATTTTGAAAAAAAAGTTGAAAAACAATTTCATGGTTACACTTTCAGTAGATGGTTGTTGATAAAAGCCTGAAAATTATAATTATATAATTCATGCCGCTTGACCACTTCTACAATCTATTATCACAGTATGGGGTGGGGGGTGGCGTTGGGTGGCAGGGTGGTGTTTTCTAAGTTCACAATTTGACTGATAGCTCCAGGTGGTCATAAAAAGATTACCCATCTTTGACGTGAGCCTATGCATATAAATAAGTAATTGAAGGAATTTAAATGTATTGAATGGGCTTTAAATCAATGTGTTTTTTAACATAGTGAAATCAGTAATAGATCCTTAGAAACTTATATTTCATCTCACCATGGCCCCTGAGGTCTGCCCATGGTGGATACTGGGTGAGTTGGCATGGAGGGTGTAAGGGCAAAGGGTGGTGGGTGGGGGTTTATGGGTCAGCATGAGTTGGCACTAAGTAGGCGTAGGGGCTATAAAGGGCCATGGGATGAGTGAGAGTGTCATGGGCTGCCTTGAGTTGGCACTAAGTTGGTATAGGAGCTGGGGTGAGTAGTGGGGTATAGGTTGGCATGGAGTGTATAGGGACCATGGGGGTGGGTGGGCGCATGAGATAACAAGGGTTGTCATGTGAGTGGTAAGGGGTGTGAGGGCTAGAGGGCTATTTTTCGTTTTACTGCTTTTATTGTAACTGGGACAAAGTCCCAGAACACTAAAGCAGCCCTTTTAAGCAGTCCATCTCAGCATTTGGTAGCCTCTGTGTGGGCATTGTTTCTTGGGTCAGCAGGCCCAGCACCAGGTATCTACCCATCCCAGAATGAAAATCTGAAATTTTGAGTAAGTTTCTCCCAAGTCCGGAAATTTCTTGACTCCGATCTGTACTCCCAACTCCAGAGCAAAAATCTAGCCCTGTGTTTCGTTACCATTAGGCTACTGGTGCACTGGGAAAAATTTGCCACGCTTGTACACACAAGCAGATGGAGGACCATTTCACCACCTTCCATAAACCTCTATTTCTTTAGATGATATAGTAAACATTTTAGCTGGTACAATTGCTGGGACTACTGCTCCCTTGTGTAGTGAAGCATTCATTAAAAAAGTTAAGAAATGGTAGCAAAGAATCTGAACTTGATCACCACCAAGATGTCTTAAATTGAGTTGCAGCAAGTCCATTTAAAAGCCGTAGGAAATTAAACCACTTTGGCAGTACTCAATGTGTGTTTATAATGGTTCCCACCATGCCTGCCCCCCTCCACCTGCATCTCACCCACCCCTTCTGGCCTTTTCCCTATTGATAAATGCACTTACTTTGTGGTATCATGATGCCTTAATTCTTGGTAACAATGGAAGACATGCATCAGACGATATGGCACATGCTGCTAATAGATGGAAATCTTTGGTACTCAATACATCATCACATATGAAACTATTTTGAGACATTTAATTGAAAATTGGTAACCAATTGTTATGACACAGCAGTTTGGTAAAGGCTGAGTTATTTAAAATCCCAGAGGGAAAATTTAAACAACTGTCATAACCTATATTTTCAATTGGTATGTTTTGGGTTGCAGCTCTAAATTCAGGAATAAGACCACCAGTCCTCGAGAGTTTTTTTATATCAAACTAAATGAAACATTTATTAATTTACAACAAATTAAACAGATACACACTGCTACAAATTATCATAACTTTTAACAAATTCCCAAGTTAATCTCCACTAAGGCAAAAATTATCAATAGACTTAAACAGACACCAGGCAAAGCATTTTCATCTTATGAATTCAAAATGAGGTTCCTTTCAATTTGGTTACTTTGCAGACAGTTGTAGGCTTACAGCTGCTTAGATATTACATGCCTTCACCCACTCGCTACCGCACTTAGTGCAGATCTGGGACGATTCCGCCCAAAATATTTTGGTAACTACAAGTATTTATTTTGCACTGATATTAAAGAAAACTTAGGCATTTATCAGAGAAAAAAGTGTAACCAAAGTTCAAAGTAGAAATACAAAGTACAAAACCATTCTTCAAATACACCGTGCATCATAGGTTTGAATAAATTTGGAACAGTTTAAATATTTCTCATCACTTTATTTCCAAGGCAAAATAGTTTGTTCTCAATTCAAGCACAAAAAACATATGGACCAAGCTGACTATTATTTAAAAAATACAATTTAGATTTGCATAATATTAAACTCAGTCAACTCAATTTTGTAGCACTGCCTTGAGATATTACAATGTCACACTATCAGACGTTGCTTGGCAAATCTAATTACAATAAGGATAAATATGTTCCTTCACTGGAGCTGGCTTTAACATGTTCTGAGATTCTTGTTGCTGTGGTAACGGAGTCATGGACTCACTGCAGTTCAGTTGCTAAGGACAGGTTTGGAACCTGAAATCCTTTCTAAATGTATTTATAATGTGTCACACAGGGGCCATGGAAAGAGAATGTGGTATGAAATCAACAATGGCATTCACCTCTAGGAAAAAAAACCCTGTTACTTGGCAACTAATACACATGTATTCAAAATATATCTGTTTGAAATAAAATGTGTCCAAAAGTTCAGCTTGCGAATGACAAAAATAGGCATTAATTTAATCTCTTATGCTGCCATTTGTAAGTAGCACTGCACATTTTGTGAATTTAAGCATAATTCAATTAGAGACTTTAAGGCCTACTAAAATTTATTATCTGTAAATACTGAAAGCAGTCTTAATGCGAATATTATTTTAACATTTCCACAGGAGCTAATAAAATAGTAGATTAGAGTGAACCAAGCACTTCCTGCATAATCATGCTTTTGAACTTGCACCAATGCTGAAATTAGTTGACAAAGGATCCTGCTCATGTGGAATGTTTGTACAAAGCATAGTGTCGTGTGCACACAGCTTTACATGACACAAATATTGCCCAGAAAAACAATGGGGTCCTATAGCATATTAAACAACCTGAGCTTCAAACAGTTAGTCAGAAAAAAAGTGAAGGTGCATCAGGAAGTTCAAAGTACATGAGGTGACAGGATACAGAAGATCTGAAGAATTATTAAAAGCCCAATTGACAGTTGAAAACAAGTAATCTGCATTTATTCTATATTCATCTTTGAAATGGTAACTGAAGGCGCTACAAATAATTTAAAACCAGTCAAATTCATGGCATTTTTTCCCCTAAAGTAGTTGGGATGGGAACCATTTAAATTAATCCCAGTATGTAAACAAAATATGTGGATGTAAATAAAATTTTTAAACATTGCTCAAGTACAAATTAAATTCTCTCTCTCTTCTGATCACTGTCGCTCTGCTTGTCCACTAATGCTTTCTGTCTTGCTCTTCCTGTCTTTCACTCTCTCTCACCTCTTATTGAGGTCTCTTCATCTTTGTCCGTGACTCCCCGTCTTAATCCTTCCCTCGTCCAAGCTTTTCCTTTCTCTTCTCAATATCTCACATTCTCTGCACACCACTCACACTCTTTTCTAATGTTTTTCTTTCTACTTATGTCCGTTGCATACTCTCACATGGTTTCTTCCACTTTTTCCCCTTATGTCTAGCACTTATTTTTCTGTACAGCTTTGCTCTCACTTGCTCCTCTCACTTTACACAAAGAACTGGAGTGAGGTTTGGGGCTCCCAATCTCTGAAGACCCAGAAACCTTCTTGTTGAGAATAGATTGTATCATTTGGCTGCCTTTATATACATGGGTAGTCAAATTGCTAGGGAACAGAGATTGGAGCTGGAACTTGCCGAGAACAGGAGGACAAGTGGTTTGGCTGCAAGGACAGGTCATCTGGTCAGGAGAACAGAGATTGATTCCTGGTGACCACGTGAATGATAATACTGTGTCATATAATTAACATGAGCCAATCACATCTGTGGAACAAGGCAGATCTATATGGATAAAAATCTTTATTTTTTTCCTAAAGGCAGAATAAATGGAATTGCAAAATTTTAAAATGTTACAGAATCATTTAATAACTTCTGTATTTAAAGTGCAGAATTGGTGAACGGAGCAAAGGTTGTGCCTCTGCTAAAAAGTGAACCAGAGGTTAACCTCAGACCTACAGAGTGAAACTCAAACTAGGTTTAAGGAGGAAAATTTATGGTGCGCAGAGAACGAATGTTAAGACTTTGCACATGACCACATTCAGAGGAAAGCAAAGATTTAATTCTTGCAAAGTAGAGAGGCTGAGGTTGGGGGCTTGACATGTCACCATATTTTCAGAAATGGGAACATCCTATTCAGATGGTCAGCAAAAACCGAGTGAAGAGTACTAATAATCATTTAAAGGAAAACTGAAAATAAAAAGGAGTTTAAATCAGAGAAGACTTGATTTAAGGTGATAATTATAGATAAACAGTAAAACGTTTTTCAAAAAGCCAATGCTTGTGGAATTGGTTGTTAGAATGAGGTTGGAATAGTGACTATGGGATCACAGTTAGCATAGACCAATGTTGGAGGTACCTTATATTACATTCTTAGACAGAGTTTTTTTATATATATACATACATATATATATATATATATATATATATATACACACACACACACATATATAAAGCAGGAATGGAATTGCATTGTCAGATTTAATATTTTTGCAAACATAAACATGAAACAAACGCCTGCAGGACTTCTTTATAAGAAGTTGAAGTCTCATCGATTCACTAGCTCGCTATTACTTCGTTGGCAATAGCTAAAACTGCATGGAATAATGTACTGACCTTTAGTTTTTTTTATGCAAGCCAGAAGTGGTTCTATACTCAGCAATTATTATGGCTTTCTTTACCATATTTCTCCACCAGCTAGCCCAAAAATGATCGATAAGGGTTGAATAGAGAAGACAGGAAGGTCAGCACTGTTTCGCATGTATTTGGGGTCTAGACGGGGTTCTTTAGGGTTTGTCTGTTCTCCCAAAGTAAGCTGTTGAGACTGTAGTTTGTAAAAACCATTACTCTTTATTTATAGCTACTCTATACATATTGAGAACTCTGCATGAGGTCAGAACTTCTGCTCCCCAATCATGTGGTATTATATCATCGTTATATCAGTATCATCTGCTTCTGATGTTAACCCTTTACTCTAAATCTCTCCCAAGTCTTCATCCCACTTATATACATCCCCAAGTCCCAAACATCTCAAGGTTAGTCTCGAGTTGCCTTGACCAATCTCCCTGATCTTGTTCTGATCTCTCCGAGAGTAATGCTCATCAGCAACTTCCGCTTTATAAATTAGCTTCAGTTTTAAGCACGCCTTCCTGCTCAGTAAATATTCTTGATTTTAGATGACATAGATGTTCAGTGATTTTGTTATCTTTGTACTTCAATTTTGTCAAGTGTTGACCTATTACTTTCAGTGCAGTCCCACCAGGACCGTGTAACTTGATAAGATGAAGGCTGTAGCGTAACGTGCTTAAGCCACTTTGTCTGTTAAGGCAAACTCCACCCCATGGCTAATTTAAACCCTGAGGTGTCCATCCACTTCAAGTTGAATGCTCCAATATTTATTTTCAGTTTCATTTACTTCCCCTAGGAAAGTTCTTTCCTTGTTCTGTCGTTCTTCCACTTCTTGTATGCAGTTGGCTTTAATACTTTTTCCTTCTTTTTGCAGCCTTTGTTTTAAATTGGCAGACAATTTTAAAATATCCTAGTTTTCCACAGTTGCGGCACTCTGCTCCCTCTGCTAGGCATTCTTCCCACTTGTGCAGGTTTTTCGTGATGGTCGGCACACTTTTCCCCATTTTTGCGGGCTTCTGCGTTCCCTCTTTTGACCTGCATACTGGATGGCCTCACTCATTTATTTCTATGGGACCTCACCTCCCCTGCTAACAAACACTATTTTGCTTGCTGAGCTCAATTTGTCTCTTAATTTGTACTGCCTTGATTAGAGTTAAAACTTCTCTCATTTGCAAGAGACCTGGTAGAGCTTCTCTAAGATCCCAACTGCTATGCAGTAAGGAATCAATTCTTCCCTCAATATTCCATAGGTGCAATTTTCAGCTAATCTGTACAGATCAGTATTGAATGAATCCATGCTCTCGCCTGTTTTTTTCTGCTTGTCAAATTTTGCCCTTGCTATAATTAAATTTTTACGCACATAAATATGAATTAAATGCCTGCAGGACTTCTTTATAAGAAGTTGAAGTCTCATCGATTCACTAGCTCTCTATTACTTCACTGGCAATAGCTAAAACTGCACAGAATAACGTACTGACCTTGAGTTCTTTTTTTGTGCAAGCCAGAAGTGGTTCTATATATGGAAAACGTCTTTCTCCAATTGTCCCAGTGTTGAGCCTGTTTGCCAGCCTTCAGCGCTCCAGAATGGTTCTGGGGTGGTATTGTGGATTCCATGCTTGTACTAAATCCTGGAACTGTTGCTGCTTCACTGGTGTTGCTTGTTGATTCTGGTCAGACTCTGGGTCTGTGTCTCGGCTTATATCTATGGTACCTGTGAGGCTGACTTTTTGGTGAGTTTTGAATCCATTCCTTTCATCCTCCTTTTAAGATCTCTTGATTTGCCAGGTCTACAGCTGCTTCTTGGGAGATTTTTCCAGGTCTTTTACCCACTCCTTGTTGCCACCCCTGCTGCTACCGTGTTTCATTGTGCGTTCAGAGTTTGACAGGGTTCTTTGAGGCTTGCCTGTTCTCCCAAAGTAAGCTGCTTGAGGCTATAGTTTCTTAAAACTATTACTCTTTATTTACAGCTACCACATACATATTGGGATCGCTGCATGAGGTCAAAACATTTGCTCACTCCAGACGTGTTACTCAATCATGTGGTGTTGCATCATCATTAAATCAGCATCATGTGCTTCTGGTGTTAACACTTTATAAACACCTCAGCATGCTAAGAGCAGAGGGAATATTCCAGGGAAATGATCTTCACTTTAGATAATGTTGAATCGTCATAGAACATTAGATCCCCAAAAACTTACCCAATAGCATGTACACACTTGCTTGTATGCTATGAACAAACTTTAGCTCCCCATATTAATACATCAACTACAACACAATATGCTAAGTTGTGACAGCTGAATAAAATATCTTCCCCAACATCCCAATAAGTTTGCCTGACAATATCACAAAAATACTTTGAATTTGAGTGCTAAGCAGAAGAAAACTAGCTAGTTTTGGTACAATGAAATTTAACTGCATTTCTCAAGCAGAGGTGCTGCAGAATAGTTTGAACAGCATAAATCAAAGGCTACTGCAGCTTTACGAGCAAAGAAAATTGAAGATTAACATTGACTTATAGCAAAACGAAAATGTTTCTGTCACTAAGTCATCATCTAGTAATAACCTGATCCATCTTCGGCAACTTCAAGTCCATGTCACTAAATGTTAAACTGAAGGCAGCTTCTGAGCAGAGGGCTTGGAATTTCGCAGGTTAAACTTTGAAGCCCAGTAAGTGGGTCAGAATCCACCATCGCAGCTGAATTGAAATAATACTTTGAATATCAGGTTTTGCTATTCCTAGTTGCACAACACAGGTACCCAGTTTTATTTAAAGGAACAGTCCACAATGGAAATTGGAGAAGTCAGGAGATGTCCATGATGGATGCTGCACACATAAAGCAAGGGCAGCACCCAGATTCAATGAAGCATCACTGAAATTACTGATGAGTCTCAGTCAGGAGTAGGAGGCTTATACTTTTCCTCATTGATGGGAGGAAGATACTTGCTGCTCCGACAGAGAAGGCTTGGTCGAGGTGAGCAGCAGCAGCGTTATTCCCAGGTCTTTGATGCAGTGCAATAAACGGTTTAATGATATAACCAGGTTAGGAAAAGTGAGTACATTTGCTGAATCATCTACATCCTATGGCTTAAGCCACACCTCCCTTATTCAGTCTAACCAAGTGTAATGCATCACATGGCTCCTCAAACCCACTCAACATTTTATGCACTTCTCATTCACCACTACTACTCACCCCAATCATCCAAACCTTATGCAAGGTGATGCATGTGTCCCATAGTCATCCTCCCTGAATACAGTGCACAATCATTAGGTGAATATCCCACCTTCAAGTCTATTTCTTCCTTTGTAGGAGAAGAGCAGACAAAACACAAGGGAGAGGACCGGAGGTGGGTGCCACAGCTCACTTACAAGAAGAATTCCTGGATATAGGTGGCACAGAGAGAGATGTCGGAGATGGAAAGACAGGGAACGTGCAGATAGCAGATTTACACATCTCCAGCATTGATTCACCTGATTTTATTTCATCAATGACTGAACTATATCTAAAGAAAGAGAGTATGGTCATTGCCAAGATTTAGGCTTAATGACTAAATTATATCTTTCCTTTGTCTTCCACGTACTTTAAATATACAGTATGTGTTGCAGAATATTCATGACAAGGATTCCTCAGATGACCTCATTCCTTCTGGGAGTGTACTGTCACATGGTGTACATATGTGTATCAGCACAAATATTTGCACTTCAGTGAGTCCAGTCAGGGACTAAGTTGGGTTTTCACCTGATGATTTGCAACCCACAAATGAATATTGGTAGTCACTACAGGCAGGGACAGCTAGGATAATCTGTCAAGTGGTGCAATCCTCTCCAAGACTGGGGCTACTGTGGAGAAGGAGAATGAGAGCTGCAGAGCTCTCAAATAAGTTCAAACAGGCTATGATCATGGCTGAGCAGATTTTAGATGTCAACTTGTTTGCTGCCTTAAACAGGATACCTTATTTATAGCTTTATAATGCATTACTGGTCGTCACTAATTTTGTTTGTAACAGGCTGGTAGGAGTGATGTGGTGCTGGCCCAGGAGAGGGCTGATGGTGAAAGGGAAAATGAAGTCAGGAACTCCACACAAAACACTCCCTCAGTAGGTCGCAGGCATACTGCCTCATCTCCCAATAACCAAGTCTGCCCTGCGCTGTATTTGGCGGGTCCTCAGTAGCTCTAAAGCAAAAAGGGCATTGGCCAAAAGCATACCAGTAGTCAGAGTAGGGATCTGAGCAACCTGTTTTGACGTCTTCTGAAGCGACAGAGGTAACACCATGTGGAAGCAGTAGTAAGCAAAACATTAAATTGTAATTCAAACTGGTCATTTGATAGTACAGAACTTGAATATTGCTGAAGAGAGGCACGTTGCCAAAGCTTTTCTTCTTGCACTCATCAGGATAAATGCAAGAATGCCAAAGTTCAAATAATCACAGCAACTTATACCAAAGGAGGAAAGAGTTCTGATTTTTTTGGCAAGTTCAACTCAGATTGGCTGAGGCATTGCCATGGAGAAAGGATTGGGGAGCCATAGGCTCTCCATGCTCTAGGTGATTAAAAAACGCAAAGTTTCAATATATTCCTTTTGTTGCAGAGAATGAGCCCCTGCAGACGAATGTATGTCGCTTCCAGCAAACATAAATGAACCGCATTGTGAACGTGACTGATTATCTTAAACTTTGAAGCCCAGTAAGTGGGTCAGTTGTTAGCATAGCTATTGGTGCACTTAGGAATTTTCAGCAAGCGCTGCCCAATCATGGAATCGAACAGTAGGTGTTTTGTTTGGGGTTCTTCAAGCACAGGCTAATTGAGTATGATCTATACTCTGCCTATTCTGAACAGCCGGAAGAACATGTTGTTTGATTCAATCAGCAAATCATTGGGACATATATCCTAAATACCTGGCATCACACTGGCACTGAAATTGTAATTCACAGAGGGTATGCACATGGGTGTTTGGCAAAATGTTATGGCCTTAAGCTTCCTTTTTGCATAATGAACATAAGATTTATTGATTAGCACCACTTCCACATCTTGTCCATTATTGCATTCAAAGTGCCAACTTGCCCTTACATTTGTTTCACAATGTTGAAAAATGATAGGTCCACTGAGCAGAATATGGGTGAAGGATTGTTTACTATAATGGAATGAAGGGTGTAAGGATGGGTGATGCTGGTGGTGGGAATGGGCCAGAGAATTCCATTTTTTAATGTTTCCCCATTTGAGTCAACACCAGCTGAGCATTTATATCTTAAGTGCATTCCTTGCATCCCAAGTAGTAATGCTAGCAGTTGGTCTGGCAGTGAGTACTCAACCTTCATCCCTCATTCGCTATGTCCTCCTCTTCTAATGAGGAGGATGTTCATTCTCCACCATCTGTAATCCTCTCTGCTGTTCAACATTGTGTAGGATGAAGCACAGCATCATTCTGGACACCCTTGACTACAGAAGGAAGCCTTCTAGTTCTATCTAGGTACCTGAAGACCTTCTTCAACATCCCAATAGATTGGGATATATATTAATGACTTGGATGAGAGAAGCGAATATACTATCATCAAGTTTACGGGTGATAAAAATAGGTTGAAAGGCAAGTAGTGAGGATAGCACAAAGAGTCTACAGAGGGATACAAATAGGTTAAAAGTGAGTGGGCAAAAACTTGGCAGATGGAATGTAATGTGGGAAAATGTGAGGTTATGCACTTTGGCAGGAAGAATATAGGAGATGAATATTATTTTAGATGGAGAAAGACCACTGAAAGCTGCAGCACAGAGGGATTTGGGGGTCCTCGTGCATGAATCACAAAAAGCTAGCATACAAGTTTAGCAGCTAATAGGGAAAGCAAATGGAATATTGGCCTTTATTTCAAAGGGAATGGATATAAAAATAGAGAAGTCTTGTTAAAACTATACAAGGTACTAGTTAGACCACACCTAGAATACTATGAACAGTTTTGGTCCCCTTATCTGAGGAAAGATATAATGGCATTGGAGGCAGTTCAGAGAAAGTTCACTAGGTTGATCCCGGGTATGGAGGGATTTTCTTATGAGGAGAGGTCAAGTAGGTTGGGCCTGTACTCATTGGAGTTTAGAAGAATGAGAGACGATCTTAATGAAACGTGTAAGATTCTTAAGGTGCTTGACAGGGTAGATGCTGAGAGGTTGTTTCCCTTTGTGGGAGAGTCTAGGACCAGAGGGCACAATCTCAGAGTAATGGGTCGCCCATTTAAGACAGAGATGAGGCGGAATTTCTTCTCCCAGAGGGTAGTGAATCTGTGGAATTCTTTACCGCAGAGGGCTGTAGAGGCTGGGTCGTTAAGTATATTTGAGGCTGAGACAGACAGGTTTTTAATCAGTAAGGAAATCAAAGGTTATGGGGAATAAGCAAGAAAATGGAGTTGAGGATTATCAGGTGAGCCAATATATCATTGAATAGCAGAGCAAACTCGATGGGCCGAATGGCCTACTTCTGCTCCTACGTCTTATGGTCTTACATCTGATGGTTGTCTGGCTCCTGTTGTAGCACTCCTACACCTCATTCATTGGGTACCTCACAGGCTGCATGAGCCAAGTATGAAGGAGTATTCCTGATGCCCCAAGAGCCAGCTCTCAAGTCGGATTCCTGGAACAAGAAAGGTCTGGAATGTTGCAGTGCTGCAGTATGAGTGCATCGTTGAAGCTCCCAAGGAATTGGACGCACACCTGCATGAATCTCTTCTCGTGGTTCCACACCAGCTGCACTCTGATGGACAAATATTCCTTGCAGTTTATAAAAACTCCTGGTTCCTGTGTTGGTGTTACCAATTGCCACGCGTGTACAATAGATTGCACACTGTACCTGGGGACATCAGAGTATCTGCTCATTCTGGGTACTGCCAACACACACAAAGTTTACACAACTCCCAGAACTGGGAAACAGTCCATTCATCACCTATTTTATGCATTTACGTGTATTTGAATGAGAGATCCTGAAGATGTCTCCAGTAGCACACTGGAAGGAACCAAAGGCAAAATGATTGAAGGCAGTTAATGCTTGCTATCAGAGCCATCATGCAGCAGGGCTTCCAGGAATCTGCAGATGAGTACCACCACCCAACATGGCAACTTCAGCCTGTGGAAGCATTGCTCTTCTAAGAAGTCAGGGAAACTGAACCTCTGTAAACTGTAGATTCTGTGACATCTGTAGAGCTTATGTGGCTCCCTCCTGTGCATGTCCCAATCTCACTACAGCCATCATTGCTGTTATGGATGGGAATGGTTTTCCACTTCTGATGTGCTGTCGATACATCCAACATACCTCCTGTCCTGGTCTTATCGGTTTGAAAGTCTCCAAAGTTTAGAAAGAGCTGTATCAACACAAGAACTCTCTGCCAGCCTTTGTCAGAGGAAGCTGAGACATCAGCTGTAATAAATGAACTTTTATTCAGGTTGGCCAATTACGGATTTGAATACCCACCTACTCAATTGCAGCTGAAACCTGCCTCTGTTTCACTGGCCAGCTCCTGAGCCATGCAAAACCTGAGGTGGGCAGGTTAAATTTGAAGCTAAGTAAAAGTTCATTGAAAGGGAGCTCATTAATATCTCCTCAGGGCATTAACGACAGCAATAATTGCCCACCTCCTGCTCTAATTAAAGCCCAACTTTGGGGAGCAGATTACTCAAGCATTCAAATATGCCTCTGTTAAAATCAGAAGCGGACATGTTGTAACTGAATTGCAGTCTCAATCTAAAATTTGCTTCACTTATAGCTGCCCACCCTCCCCCAAACCATCCATCCTTGT
This sequence comes from Carcharodon carcharias, assembly GCF_017639515.1. Classification (NCBI taxonomy): domain Eukaryota; kingdom Metazoa; phylum Chordata; class Chondrichthyes; order Lamniformes; family Lamnidae; genus Carcharodon; species Carcharodon carcharias. The sequence goes on along the minus strand of NC_054483.1, from coordinate 62,678,468 downwards.
GAGTTAAAGTTCTTCCAATTTCTTCACTGACCCCCTCTCCTGGTCTCCCATCCTCAGTAAACTGCAATTTATTCAAAGTTCAGCTACCTTTTCATTCGTTCCCATCCTTGTTGACCGACATTGACTCCCGGTACTCAGCTTGATATCCCATCCTGCACCTATAAGTCCTCAGATGTTGACCTTTTAGGCATTTTCTGCCCTCCACCCCCCACCCTTCCGGTTAATCTCCTTGATCTTACTCCCTGGAAATCCTTCTCCCCACTCCACTTCTTTATCCACCTTTCAATGCCATCTCAAAACCCATCTTATTAATCAAGCTTTTGTTCATTTCACACAGCATATCTTGCTGTCTTTTTTAAGCTTCCTTTTATATAACTTTTTATTTTCTGCTGCATCCAAATCCTGACTCTAAGACCATCATAATCAGCAAGGAAATTATGGAGTTCTGGAAATCTGATGCTGGAATGCTTTTATGCTAATATTACAAGATTTTTTTTACATTTTCTGCATATGAAAAAAAATTAACCAAATGCAGCGATACTAAAAACGCAATGTCTTCCAGGTTTAAAACAAATTGAAATAATGGGTTCACTAAATAAGCCAAATATTGTTTAGTGTTATATTTCCTGTAATTTTCTGATTTTCCGCCATTAGTTCTTCCTGTGCCTCTCACACACACTCTATGCCTTTCACACACTCTCTATGCCTACTGCACATTGTTTTCATTGTGGTGTTATTTTAGATTCTTACATCCACTTATAACAAGAACTACTTATCTGAACTTGTTACACCGCAAATACACTCAGTGATGTTGCGGTGTCACATTTTTGAATGAATCTCTCAGCTTCTTAGCCTATATTGCAGAGAAATCCCTGTGTTCCTAATGCATTTATTTCTCTAGTAGACAAATTACACTAATATCATAATTTAATGGCAAAATCTAAAGTAGAAAAATAAGGACACAATATGACTTTAAAATTGGGAACAAATTACATCCACAGTCCCCGATCCAATTATCATTTGTCCTTCAGCCTGTTGTTGCACAAAGATTACACTTGGTCCTGACTCAGTATGCATAATGCCACTGGAAATTTAATAGCAATATTAAACATCTTAGATTTGCACACACTTCCCGTTAATATTTTTCCACATTATAAATTCCCAATCCATATTTAGAATGGAAACTGCTTACAAGTACTTATCACACTGCCAATGCATCCTCCAACTACCTTTCCCTTCTTGAAGCAACTGTTAGAATTTTACTTCATAAGTAAAGTGAGTTAACTAAGTGCAGTTGAGAGGGGCTGGAATACTAATGCACTGCACAACAATAAGGTGAGTTTTATTTGTTACAATTCCTTATGACTTCTCAAAATTAGGAACAGAGGAACATGAGGAGGCCATTCAACCCAGTAAGCCTGTTCTATTCACTTGGATCATGGCTGATCTGTATCTTAACTCCATCCACTCACCTTGGTTCCATAGCCCTAATACCTTGAGCTAAAAAAAAAACCTAGCAATTTCAGTTTTGAAATTTTCAAATTGACCTAGCCTCAATACCATTTTGAGAGAAGAGACTTCCAGATTTCCATCACATTTAATGTGAACCAAATGGCCTTCCTTCTGTGCTGTAACAATTCTGTGATCACTCCTGAACAGCCTAATTTTAAGGCTTCTGAAAGGGTGACACAAATTCTGGGAGCAAGTTCAAAAGTGCCATCAGCAGAGTTCAGAGAACATGTCATCAGCTTGACCTTTGGGTGTACAGTGTGGAGGTCCCAAAAGAAAAAAAATCATTTGAAAAATGAAATAAGAATCACATTTCAAAATGGAGCTCGAATTATTTACAAAATGCTGCCAAACAGACAAAAGCACATTTGAACACAACCTCACAACAAGCAGCAATCAACATTAGTCTAGAGCAGACATTCGATTACCATGTTTGGCATTAGGTAAGACAGCTTTTGTGAGAGAACTGATGCCACCAATGGCTTCCTGCTTCTGGCTGATGGTGGAGATAAAGCTGCTAAAAGTTGGAAATTGGATTTTGGGGCCTCTTTCACCTCCCTGCAACAAGACAAGCAGAAGTAGCCTGATCAAACTTTTTTGAAAAGTTAGTCTATAACAATTATTACAGTAATAATTGATAACATATATGGCTAGGTAACTATTTCAAGTTACAGAGCTAATCCCCACATTTTACAGCCTTTCATTGTGCATCATCCAAGGACATAAACAATTTAAAAAATGTTGCAATGCAAAATGAAATGGAAATAAATCTGGTGCAAAATACAATGTAATTACACTGTTCAATTAATCACAACCATATTATTACACCTTTTATGCTGTCTGCATGTCTTTCAGCACTTCTTTAAGTGGCTGTTACTTCAAATAATGGATGCCAGAAAATGAGATTACAACTAAAATCCAAACTAAAGGGTTCAGAGAAACTTCAAGAGCACTTTTTCCCCTCATCATGGTAAACTCTAATATAGTCCCAGGAACATTCTGTAAGGAAGTTCCAGTTTTGTTACATTTTTAACTTGAGAAACCAACAAGAAAGGCAATGCCTAGAAGCAAAGCCAAAGTTTAAAACAGTGGGAAAGTACACTAGGTAATTAAACGGTAGTTGTGGTTTGTTTACACCTACTATGGTTTTGAACTTGTAGACTTTGGGAGGAGTCAGAATATGTGACTGTACAATGAGTCTTGATTTCAACATAATCAGGATGCAAAGTTGAGACAACAACATGTAGCATGGTGTACTCAAATGTTTGTAAGAACAAGAAAGGAAAATGTCCTATCATTTCAATGTAAGGTACCTATTTAACTGCATGTCCCACATCTAGGTCACCTCTATCACACTTATAATTGGGTATGAAAACTCTAAGCAGAAGCGATAGAATAATGATAACGGGGGACTTTAATTAGCCTAAATATATAGACTGGGATAGAAATAGTGTTACAGGGCCAAGAGGATGAAAAATTTCTGAAGTGCATTCAGGAAAATTTTCTTGAGCATTATGTTTCTCGCCCAAAGAGGAAGGAGGCATTGCTGGATCTGGTTTTAGGGAATGAAGTGGGTCAAGTGGATCAAGTGTCAGTAAGAGAACAGTGATCATTATATCATATGGTATAGCTATGGAAAAGGACAAGAAGCAATCGAGCATAAAAATATTTAACTAGAGGAGGGCCAATTTCAGTAGACGAAGAATGGATCTGTCCCAGGTAAATTGGAATCAAAGATTTGCAGGTAAAATGTAACAAAACAATGGGCTGCCTTTGAAAAAGAAATGGATTAGGTACAGTTCACAGTATCTTTACAGTGCAGGAGGCCAAAGGGCCGATTAAGTCTGCACTGGCTCTCTGAAAGAGCATTCCTAGTCCCACTCCTCTGCCTTATCCCCATAACCTTGCACATTCTCTCTCTTCAGGTAGCAAACCAATTCCCTTTTGAATATCTCAAATCGAACCTACCTCCACCACCCTTCCAGGAAGTTTGTTCCAGACTTCAACCACCCTCTGGGTGAAAAAGATTTTCCTCACATCACATTTACTCCTTTTGCCAATTATTTTGAATCTGTGCAGGCTACTGTGTGCTTGCACAGGAACAGGAGAGTGAGCACATCCTGAGTGGGTATTCAGAATTTGGTGGGTATTCAGAATTTGGTGCAAAGTGGGAATTCGGTGCACAGGGGACAAGGTGCTGTTTGCATTTTTTCCTTGCTATCCAACTTCTTAAATCTTCAGAGCGTGCTGCAGCAGTAGTGGCTACAAGGAAAAGGAATCACTGCTAAGTAGTGGGTAAGGTATTTACTACTTTATTCGCTTATAGTTTAAGGTCTTTTTGTGGTTTACAGTTTGTATACTCCACAGTAAGGAGGATCAGGAAAGAAGGGCCCTAGGGTAAATGACTTAAAAGGTTTAATTTAAAGGGATAAGTCATGGCAGGAGCGCTCAAAGCCATAATGTGTTCCTCGTGCTCCATGTGGGAAGCCAGGGACACTGCCAGTGCCCGGGACCAGCATGTGTGCAGGAAGTGTGTCCAGCTGCAGCTCCTGGAAGCTTGGGTTACAGAGCTGGAACGGCGGCTAGGGACACTGTGGAGCATCTGCGAGTCTAAGAGCATCGTGATAGCACATTTAGAGAGGTGGTCACACCGCAGGTGAAGGGACTTGAGGAAGGAAGGGAATGGGTGACCACCAGGCAGTCCAAGAGAAACAAGCAAGTAGTTCAGGAGTCCCCTCGGGTCCCCCTCGCAAATCGGTATTCCATTTTGGAGGCTGATGAGGGCGCTGGTTCCTCCAGGGAGTGTGGAAAGAGCCAAGCTACTGGCAGCACAAGCAGCCTGTCTGTACAGGAGGGGAAGAAGGGAGGAAGAGCAATAGTAATAAGGTATTCGATAGTCAGGGGAACAGATAGGTGCTACTGTAGTCGTCAACGTGGCTCCAGGATGGTATGTTGCCTCCCTGGTGCCAGGGTCCAGGCTGTCACTGAACAGCTGCAGGGCATCCTGAAGGGGGAGGGTGATAAGGCAGAGGTCATGGTACATGTTGGTACCAATGACATAGGTGGTAAGAGGGATGAGTTCTTGCATCAAGAATTCAGGGAGTTAGGCAATAGACTAAAAAAGCAAGATCTCTCGGGTTGTAATCTCTGGATTACTCCCAGTGCCACGTGCGAGCGAGCTCAGATATAGGAGAATAGCACAGATGAATACATGGCTTAAGAGTTGGTGCAGGAGGGAGGGTTTTAGATTCCTGGATCACTGGGACCGTTTCTGGGGAAGGTGGGACCTGTACAAACGGGACGATCTACATCTGAACCAGAGAAGGACTAACATCCTTATGGGCGGGTTTGCTAGTGCCGTTGGGAGGAGTTTAAACTAATTCGGCAGGGGGAGGGGACACAATGTTAGCAGAATAGGGACACATCATAATACAGTAAAACAATCAAGTCAGAGGGAGTACAGCTGCAATATGCTTCAAGGGAGTAAGGCAAGGCTGGATGGCCTCTACTTTAATGCCAGGAGCATTACAGGTAAAATGGATGAGTTAAGGCTGAGGATTGACATGTGGAATTGTGATATAGTAGCCATCACTGAGACGTGGTTGAGTGAAGGGCAGGATTGGCAGCTCAACATTCCAGGATGTAGAATCTTCAGGTGAGACAGAGGAGGGGGTAAAAGAGGAGGAGGCATTTCATTATTAGTTAAGGAGTCTGTTACTGCAGTAAGGAGAGATGATATCTTGGAGGGGGCATCGAATGAAACTTTGTGGGTAGAGTTTAGGAATAAAAAAGGGGCAACCACATTAATAGGTGTTTATTATGGACCCCCAGATAGTCAGTGGGAAATTGAGGAGCAAATATGTGCACAATTTGTAGAGATGTGTAAAAATAATAATAGGGCAAAAATATATTAGGTGGTTTCAATTTTCCCAACATTAATTGGGACAGACATAATGTTAAGGGCTTGGATGGAGTGGATTTCTTGAAATGTGTACAGGAGAACTTTTTAGGTCAATATGTAGAAGGTCCAACAAGGGACAGCGCATGTTGGACCTAATTCTGGGGAATGAAGCCGGACAGGTGGCTGAGGTGGTGGTGGGGGAGCATTTTAGTGATAGCGACCATAACATGGTACAGTTTAAGCTTGTTATGCACAAAGAAATAGACAAGTTGCAAAAAAATGTTTTAGATTGGGGGAGAGTGAATTTTAGTAAAATATGACAGGATCTGGCCAAGGTAGACTGGGAACAGTTCCTTGTGGGGAAATCTATAGAAGAGCAGTCGGGGGTGTTCAAAAAGGAAATGGGGAGGGTACAGGCTCAACATGTTCCCTCTAGGGTGATAGGAAGGAGTAACAAGCCCAGAGAACCATGGATAACCAGAGATATTCAGGTTACGATGAGAAGGAAAAGAGAGGCTTTTAGCAGGTACAAGGGAAGCAAATCAGCAGAGGCATTAGTGGAGTACACACAGTGCAGGGTGGAGCTTAAGAAAGCAATTAGGAGAGCAAAGAGGGGGTATGAGAAAGCTCTGGCTGGTAAAAGTAGGAAAAATCCCAAGATATTCTATAAGTATATCAATGGGAAGAGGATAACCAGGGAAAGAGTAGGGCCCCCATAAGGGACCAAGGGGGCAATCTATGGGTGGAGCCCGAGTGTTGAATGAATACTTCACGTCCGTCTTCACCCAAGAGAATGAGGATGAAGGTATCGAACTTGGGGAGAGAGAGTGTGAGGTTCTTAAGCAAATTGATATAGGGAGTGACAAGGTATTGGAGGTGTTGGCAGGCTTAAAAGTGGACAAATCTCCAGGTCTGGATGATTTGTGTCCCAGACTGCTGAGGGAGGCAAGGGAGGAGGTCGCAGGGGCTCTGACCCAAATTTTTAATTCTTTTCTGGCCATGGGGAAGGTGCCAGAGGAATGGAGAACAGCTAATGTGGTTCCGCTATTTAAGAAGGGCTGTAGAGATAAGCCAGGGAACTAAAGGCCAGTGAGTCTCACATCAGTGGTAGGGAAACTATTGGAGAAATTTCTGAAGTAGAGTATCTATCTCCACTTGGAGAGGCAAGGTTTGATCAGGGATAGTCAGCATGGCTTTATCAGAGGGAGGTCCTGCCTAATAAATTTGATTGATTTTTTTGAGGAGGTGACCAGGTGTGTAGATGAGGGTAGTGAAGTCAATGTAGTTTATATGGATTTCAGCAAAGCCTTTGACAATGTCCCACATGGGACACTTATAAAGAAGGCAAAGGCACATGGGATACAGGTAACTTGATAAGGTGGATTCAAAATTAGCTTAGTTGTCAGAGGCAGAGGGTGATGACAGAAGGATACTTTAGTGACTGGAAGCCAGTGTCCAGTGGCATACCACAGGGATCTGTGCTCGGTCCCCTATTATTTGTCATTTATATAAATGACATAGATGACTATGTGGGGGGTAGGATTAGTAAGTTTGCGGATGATTCAAAGATTGGCCGGGTGGTTAACAGTGAGGTTGAATGTCTGGGGCTACAGTAAGAAATAGACGGGATGGTCAAATGGGCAGAGAAGTGGCAGATGGAATTTAACCCTGAAAAGTGTGAGGTGATACACTTTGGAAGGAGTAATTTGACAAGGAAGTATTCAATGAATGGCATGGCACTAGGAAGTTCTGAGGAACAAAGGGACCTTGGCGTGTGTGTCCATAGATCTCTGAAGGCAGAGGGGCATGTTAGTGAGGTGGCGAAAAAGGCATATGGGACACGACTTTATCAATCGAGGCATAGATTACAAAAGTAGGGAGGTCATGTTGGAGTTGTATAGAACCTTGGTGAGGCCACAGCTGGAGTACCGTGTGCAGTTCTGGTCACCACATTGCAGGAAGGATGTGATTGCGCTGGAGGGGGTGCAGAGGAGATTCACCAGGATGTTGCCTGGGATGAAACATTTAAGTTATGAAGAGAGGTTGAATAGACTTGGGTTGTTTTCGTTGGAGCAGAGAAGCCAGAGGGGCAACCTGATCGAGGTGTACAAGATTATAAGGGGCATGGACAGGGTGGATAGGGAGCAGCTGTTCCCCTTAGTTGAAGGGTCAGTCACAAGGGGGCATAAGTTCAAGGTGAGGGGCAGATGGTTTAGAGGGGATGTGAGGAAAAACTTTTTTTACCCAGAGGGTGGTGACGGTCTGGAATGCACTGCCTGGGAGGGTGGTGGAGGCAGGTTGCCTCACATCCTTTAAAAAAAGTAGCTGGATGAGCACTTGGCACATCATAGCATTCAAGGCTATGGGCCAAGTGCTGGTAAATGGGATTAGGTAGGTAGGTCAGGTGTTTCTCACGTGTCGGTGCAGACTTGATGGGCCTCTTCTGCACTGTGATTCTGTGCCCTTTAGTTCTTGGTGTTCTCTTGAGTGGGAACAGATTCTCACTATTTACCCTGTACATACCCCTCAGATCTTGAATACCTCTATCAGGTATCCTTTCAGCCTTCTTTTCTCCAATGGAAACCATCCCAACCTCTCTATCATCATTGCTACAGTTCTTCATCCCTGGAATCATTCCTGTGAATCCCCTCAGTACTCTCTACAATGCCTTCACATCCTTCCTCAAGTGTGGCACCCAGAACTGGATGCAGTATTCCAGATGAGGCCTAATCATTGTATTATACAAGTTCAACATGACCTCCTTACTCTCAATGCCCCTATTAATAAAGCCTAAATTACTATTTGTTTTATTAACTGCTCTCTCAACATGTCCTGCCATCTTCAATAACTTTTGTACATTTACTCCAAGATCCCTCTGATCCTGCATCTCCTTTAGAGGCTCTCCCTTTATTTTATATTGTCTCACCATATCTTTCCTGCCAAAACGAATCACCTCACACTCCCCCACATTGAATTTCATCTGCTACTTGTCTGCCCAATCCACCAACATGTATATGTCCTTTTGAAGTTCAAGTCTATCCCCATCACAGCTGGCAACACTTCCAATCTTCGTATCATCTGCAAGTTTTGAAATCATGCCTTTCACACCACAATCTAGGTCATTAACATATATCAGGAAGAACAAGGGTCCGAACACTGACCCCTGAAGAACTGCACTACAAACCTTCCTCCAATCTGAAAAAAACATTTATCACTACTGTTTCCTGTCACTCAACCAGTTTCTTATCCAAGTGCCTACTTTCCCTTTTATTTCATGACCTAGAATTTTGCTCACAAGTCTGTTGTGTAACATATATCAAACGCCTTTTGAAAGTCCATACACACCACATGAACAGCGTTTCCTTTATTAATCTTCTGTTACCTCCTCAAAAAATTCCAGCAAGTTAGCTAAACATAATAGTTGAGGTACATTCCCACAAGCAGGGAAAGGTATGGCAAACAAAGCTAAACTTTATGGATGACAAAAGGGATAGAAAGTAAGATGAAGTAGAAAAACGATGGTGCTTATGACATATGTCAGGTCGATATTACAAGAGAAAATCAGGCTGAACATAAAAAGTTCAGAGGATTAATGAAAAAGGAAATGAGAGGCGCAAAGAGAGAACATGAAAAGAGATTGGCAGCTAACATAAAAGGAAACCTAGAAGTCTTTTATAAGCACATAAATAGTCAAAGCATAAAAAGAGATGAGGTCAATTAGGGATCCATGTGTGGAGGCATAGGGCGTGCCTGAGGTACTAAATGAGTACTTGGTATCTCTCTTTATTAAGGTAGAAGATCCTGCCAAAGTCATAGTGGAAGAGGAGGTAGCTGAGACACTGAATGGGCTAAAAATTGATAAACAGGCAGAATTAGAAAGCCCAGCTTGCATAAAACTGCTAAGTCACCATAACTTTTGGGATGCAACTACAGATGCTGAGGATAGGAAGGATGAATATTGCAGAAACAATGATCATAATCTTCCAATCCTCCTTAGTTGCAGGAGTGATCCCAGAGGGCAGGAAAATAATAAGTATTACACTCTTATTCAAAAAAAGGGTGTAAAGATAAACCCAACCAGTTTAAATCCAGCAGCGGGAAAGCTTTAAAATACAATAATCAACAAATACAATACTATATACAATAAAAATTAAGTCACTTGGGCACGTATGGATTATTTGAGGAAAGCCGACACATATTTGTTAAAAAGCAAATTATGATTAACTAATGACTAAGCTTTTTTGATGAGGTAACAGAGTTGATGAGGATAACACAGTTGCTATGGTGTAAGTGGACTTCTAAAAAGGGTTTCATAAAGTGCCACACAATACTCCTGCCAGCAAAGTTGAAACCAATGGAATATAAGGGACAGTGGCAGTATAGTTGCAAGCATGAGTGACAGGAAATAGAGTAGTGGTGAACAGTTGTTTTTGGACTGGAAGGCGATTTGCAGTTACAGCAAGCAATTAGGAAAGCAAATGGAATGTTGGCCTTTATTGCAAGGGTGGGGAGGTGGAGGAATATAAAAGAAAGGAAGTCTTGCTACAACTGAGGTTTTAAATGATTACTTTTCATCTGTGTTCACTATGGAGAAGGACGATGTAGCTGTAGAAATCAGGGAGAGGGACTGTGATATACTTGAACAAATTAGCATTGAAAGGGAGGCGGTATTAGTAGCTTTAGCAGGCATAAAAATGAATAAATCCTCAGGCCCAGATGAGATACATCCCAGCCTACTATGTGAGGGAAGGGGGGAGTGGGGGGAGATTGCAGGGGCTCTGACACTAATTTTCAAAACCTCTCTGGCCGCAGGAGAGGTGCCAGAGGACTGGAGGACAGGGAATGTGGTGCCATTATTCAAGAAGGGTATTAAAGAAAAACCAAGTAATTATGGGTCAGTGAGTCTAACATCAGTGGCAGGGAAACTATTGGAAAAAATTATGAGGGACAGGATTAATCTCCACTTGGAGAGACAGGGATTAAATCAGGGATAGTCAGTGTGGCTATGTCAGGGGCAAGATCATGTCTAACAAATTTGAATTTTTCGATGAGGTGACTAGTTGTGTGGATGAGGGTAGTGCAGTTGATGTAACCGACATGGACTTCATTAAAGCTTTTGACAAGGTCCCACATGGGAGAATGGTCCCAAATGTAAGAGCAATGGGATCCAGGGCAATTTGGGTCCAAAATTGGTTTAGTGGCAGGAGGCAGAGGGTGATGGTTGAAGATTGTTTTTGTGATTGGAAGCCTGTGATGTATGGTGTACCACAGGGATCGGTGCTGGGACTTTTACCGTTTGTAGTATACATGAATGATTTAGACATGAATATGGGAGGTGTGATCAGTAAGTTCGCAGATGACTTGAAAATTGGTGGTGTCGTAAATAGTGAGGAGGAAATTCTTAGATAACAGACGATATAGATGGGTTGGTAAGATGGGCAGAGCAGTGGCAAATGGAATTTAATCCTTAGAAGTGTGAGGTGTTGCATTTTGGGAGGACTAACATGGCAAGGGAATATACAATGAATGGTAGGTCCCTAGGAAGTACAGAGGATCAGAGGGACCTTGGCGTACATGTCCATAGATCCCTGAAGGCAGCAGCACAGGTAGATAAGGTGGTTAAGACATAATGGGATACTTGCCTTTATTAGCTGAGGCATAGAATATAAAAGAGCACAGAGGTTATGTTGGAGCTGTATAAAATACTATTTAGGCCACAGCTAGAGTACCGCATGCAATTCTGGTTGCCACACTATAGGAAGGATGTGATTGCACTGGAAAGGGTGCAGAGGAGATTTACCAGGATGTTGCCTGGGCTGGAGCATTTCAGCTATGAAGTGAGACTTGGTAGGCTAAGGTTGTTTTCTTGAAAGCAGAGAAGGCTGAGGAGGTGGGGGGGTGGGGGGCGGGGGGGCGCGCTTGGTAAGAGATATACTAAATTATGAGAGGCATAGATAGGAAGAAACTTTTTCCCTTAGCGGAGATGTCAATAACCAGCGGGCATAGATTTAAGGCAAGGGGCAGGAGGTGTAAAGGGGATTTGAGGAAAATATTTTCACCCAGAAGGTGGTTGGAATCTGGAACACACTGCCTGAGGGGGTGGTAGAGGCAGGAACCTTCACAACATTTGAGACGTATTTGGATGAGCACTCGAAACGACACAGCATACAGGGCTACGGGCCAAGTGCTGAAAAATGGGATTTTAATTTATAGGTGCTTGATGGATGACACAGACGTGATGAGCCAAAGAGCCATTTCTGTGCTGTATAACTATGACTCTAAGGATAGTGAACCGTGAGGAGGATAGTGCTAGACTTCAAGAGGATATAGACAGGCTGGTGGAATAGGCAGACATGTGGCAGATGAAATTTATATTTATCAAAATAATATCAAGAAGTTTGAAGTGACACATTTTGGGAGGAAGAAAGTGGAGGGGCAATACAATGGGTACAATTCAAAATGGGGTACAGGAGCAAAGATACCTGGGGTATAAGCACATATCATTAAAGATGATAGGGCAGGCTGAAAAAGTGGTTAAAAAGGCATACAGGATCGTGGGCTTCATAAATAGAGGCAGAGAGTACAAAAGTAAAGAAGTTATGATGAACTTTAAAAAATATTGCTTTGGCCTCAACTCGAGTATTGTGTCCAATTCTAGACACTGCACTTTAGCAAAGATATGAAGGCTTCAGGGAGGGTGCAGATAAGATTTACGAGAATGGTTCTGGAGATGAGGGACTTCAGTTATATTGATGGAAGCTGGGGCTGTTTTCCTTAGAGAAGTTTCAAAGTCGATTTAATAGAGGTGTTCAAAATAATGAGGAGTCTAGACGGCGTAGATGGAGAGAAACTGTTTCCATAGGTGGAGGGATTGAGAACCAGAGGACACCGATATAAGGTGATTGGCAAAAAGAACCAACAGCGACAGGAGGAAAATCAGTTTTTTAGGCAGCAAGTGGTTAGGATCTGGAATACAGTGCTTGGAATGTGAAGGAGACAGATTCAATCAAGGGTTTCAAAAGGGAAATGGATAACCACCCGAGGAAAAAACAGATGTGGGGCTATGGGGAAAAAGTAAAGGGAGTGAGACTAGTTGAGTTGCTTTTGCAGAGAGCCGCAAGGAAATAACAGATCGAATGGTTTCCTTCTGTGCTGTTACCATTCCATAATTCTATATTCCATGTTCCTGATGACTCTCAGTTACCATTCTGAGCTCTCTATTGGACTTATCCTTCTTAAGTCTTGTTCCAACTTCCCTCTGTGTATCGATGGAAAAAATACAAGGTAGAATTAGGATAGTACCCAGGATAAATGGTTATGAATAGTTGTAAGGTAACTGACTCCTTTTTAATAAAAAAATGAGCAAAGCAACAAGATTTTTGAACCATAGCTGGACTAATTTTGAAAAGAAAATAAGCAATGCAATTATATATGGGAGCTTGCTTAACATATAAAACAAAATTAGTACATGTTGTATTATGTTTGCCAAACCTCTAGGTTTTACTGGGAATCAGAATAGGGGATTGACCTCCTGGGCATAACTGCTGGTGACCGGGGAGTAAAGTAGCCCCATGTCCCGTGTGTAACTTGAGCAATATGCAAAAGCTATTAAACGGTCATGTGACTGCACTTTCCGTAGGTAAGTTGCAGCAAGTGCTCCAAATTTATTTGGATGCAGTGATACAAACTCAGTGCTGCTAATATGAGATACTTTTTTATTAAGTTTGTTGAGTTTCACTTATCTTCTGCTTTGTACAACCTTACCTCTAGCTTCCTGTAGTTTGATAGTTTATAAAACTAGCAGATTTTATTTAGACCAGTAGCCAGGAAGACACACTTTTTTTCCACCTTGATCTTCGTGTCTGTCACTATTTAATCGTGACCAGCAAAAGTCCTGCACTGGCAACAGTGTGATCTATGTACATTTAAAACACATCACCACCCTACAAATGAATTTCAAAACCATTAGCAGATATCTGCCTTTATCATGAACATACTGTGGCTGACTGAACTGACATCGTGTCACAATTATATTGTGCTTGGGCAGTGACCAGTTTGTCAAGGCCAACCTGAGCACTCGCAACCTCAAAACACCATTTGTTACCTAGCCTCCTTGCAAGACAGCAGATGTCAAGCCATTAAGTAAACAAAATCACATTTGAAGACTGCAGTATATATGTCATGTGATATGTCATGTGACTGAATTTCTAGGGTCCAATCAGTGTTGGCAACCCTAGTTATATACTGTTAAGTTAATGCATAAAAAGATAACAAGGTTATTGTAAAAATATTGCCACAAGAACAAAAAAAGCTATCCTGGAACTTTGCACTGGCTATGGCTGGGAACTGTAGATTTTAAAGAGTGCTATACATCATCTGTGGCTGACATTAGAAAGTGGTTTCAAACGTAATGCAAAAATGATATCGTCTCAATCAACAATTTCATATTGTTTCAAGAGTTAAACTATTTTTGCTCAATACCGTGATGCAGAGAAGTATCTATAAAGGTGTGCATTAAAGTAAACCTTCAAAAATGAGGGCTCTATTCATTCTGATCAAGAACATTCAGAACTGAAATAGGTACTGTACTAGGAGCGATGCTGCATCTTAAACGCGATCCTGCTTTGATTCCCGTTAATACCAGCGCCATTCTACAACAATCTCCAAGGGGCTATGGCGATCCTACTCACTTTAATACATAAACTCTATCCTGGTCTTGATTTTAATGGGGCTATGATAATCAACTATTTAAAAAGTGGCACAAAAATCCCAGGAAATAATAGAGTACCGTAAGTAGTGGTGAAAAGTGATGTATGCCAAAATTTCCTGTGATTTTTGCACCTTCAATCAGGTTCTCCGATGTTGATGGCACAACTCTCCCGGGAATCCCAAGGCCATTATCATCTTCAATGTTCTACAACAAAGGTGAATTGAAGAGGTATTGTTTGTTTCTCTGACAGTGCTATTAGTGAAAAACTTTATTCCAACAAATATAGGTAACATTAAGAGCATAACCATTTTCACATGATGGTAAAAGTGGTTTGTCTATACTTGAATATTCCTCAAATTGTAGAAGTGAAATAAGTGAGGGAAAAATTGCAAGAAAGCCTGTTTTAAATCAGATTCTGGAAAGCTAAATCAACATATTGTGTTACAGCTACAAAGGATACTTATCAAACAGTTCACAAAAGAGACAGCAGCAATGACGCAATTTGAAGTGCTTCATGTTGCCAGCTTTTCATATCCCTAAGACAACAGTAGATGAAGTATCTTATTAACAAAGCCATACCTCACTTCCAGACAGTCTAACAAAAATATATGCGTTCCATGTGTCAGTGCTTGCTGTGAGGTAGGATGTTTACAGGGTACTTACCTTTTATTCAGCAGGTTTTGACACATTAGTATTTATTTTTCAAATCTGAAAGAACACAAAACAGGAAGACCCAGGAATTGAATTGCCCAGATCCTGATTTAAGCTCGAGGAGAGGTAGGATGGGCTCCCCTCTTTTCCCACTCCTCGTTTAACCACAAGTTTTTTTTTCCATATACAAGGATGCTTGCCAATTTGGTGAGCATTTAACCATTTTAGTGCTGCAACTATAAAAGACACACACAGACAGGTTTTCTTTGAGTTTTTGAAAAAACGAGAATAGAATTTATTGACACACACACACACACACACACACACTAAAGATCCAGGGCCTCGTGCATGAATCCCAAAAAGCTAACATACAAACTCAGTAGGTTAGGTAATAGGGAAGGCAAATGGAATGTTGGCCTTTATTTCAAAGGGAATGGAGTATAAAGGTAGGGAAGTCTTGCTAAAATTATACAAGGCACTAGTTAGACCACACCTAGAATACTGTGAACAGCTTTGCTCCCCTTATCCAAGGAAAAATATACTGGCATTGGAGGCTGTCCAGATTCCGGGTATGGAGGGATTTTCTTATGAGGAGAGGTTGAGTAGGTTGTGCCTGTACTCATTGGAGTTTAGAAGAATGAGAAGCGACCTTATTGAAACATACAAGATTCTTAGGGGGCTTGACAGGGTAGATGCTTAGAGGTTGTTTCCCCTTGTGGGAGAGTCAAGGACCAGACTCAGAGTAAGGGGTCACCCATTTAAGACAGGGATGAGGAGGAATTTCTCCTCTGAGGGTAGTGAATCTGTGGAATTCTTTACTGCAGAGGGTTGTAGAAGCTGGGTTGTTAAGTATATTCAAGGCTGAGATAGACAGGTTTTTAATCAGTAAGGGAATCAGGATTATGGGGAAAAGACAGGAAAGTGGAGTTGAGGATTATCAGATCAGCCATGATCTCATTAAATAGAGGGGCCGACTTGATGGGCCGAATGGCCTACTTATGCTCCTACACCTTATGGTCCTGTGTGTCTTGTAGGCTGGTTTGGTAGTTCCTCAGGATTTGGCATCAAGGCAGCCGAAAAGAAGTTGGTGGTCGATGTGTCTTGTCTTCTGGAGACAGCAGCTATTAGGTTAATTTATTTTCTAAAAATTTCTGCCTGGATAGTCAAACGGCAGACACAGTTTAAGCTTGCTAGATGCGTGGAAAGAGAAACCCACACAGGAGTCTGCTATTCTGTTAGTTTCCAGACTGGCTTGTTTCTCCCTAATTTGTGGAGTAAATAATATTTGTTATCTGAAGTCAATTTTGATTGTATGATCACATGATCAACACTTAAATTGATGATTCCAGGTTAGAAACCATTGCTATGCAATAGGGAATTCATGGTGACTATTCACACCTAACTATGAACTGATTTTCCCATAGCTCTCTTTGTTAAGTGTTCAGTCCAGAGACATGTGGTTTGGACTTTTGAGTTTTGGCAAATGTACAAACAATGGGTAGTGTGAATTCCATAAAAGGTTTTGTATCAGCATGTCCATTCAAGGGAGGACACCCCACCCATGGTCATTTAATTAAAAGCTTTCCAGAGACTTGAGGTAATTCTGAGTGAAGAACATACAAATTAGGAGTAGGTGTAAGCCACTTGGCCGCTTGGGCCTGCTCTGCCATTCAATAAGATCATGGCTGATCTGAATGTAAGCTCAACCCCACATTCCCACCTACCCCCAATAACCTTTCACCCCGTTATTAATCAAGAATCTATCTGGCTCTGCTTAAAAATATTCAAAGGCTCTGCTTCCACCCCCTTTTGAGGAAGGGAGTTCCAAAGACTCACAACCCTCAGAAAAATTCTCCTCATCTCTGTCTTTTTAAACAGTGACCCCTAGTTCTAGATTCTCCCATAAGGGGAAACATCCTCTCCACATCCACCCTGTCAAGACCCCTCAGGATCTTAATGGTTTCAATTAAGTCACCTTTTACTCTTCTAAATTCCAGCGGATACAAGCCTAATCTGTCCAGCCTTTCCTCATAGACGAATACCACAAATGGGCAGGTTGTCCTAGGTAATCCTCCTCTGAACCGCCTCTAACATATTTACATCTTTCTTTAAATAAAAAGACCAGTACTGTACACAATATTCCAGGTGTGGTCTCACCAATTCAACTGAAGCATAACCTCCCCACTTTTGTAATCAATTCCCCTCAATAAATAACATTCTATCAACTTTCTTAATTAGCTGCTGTACCTGCATACTAACCTTTTATGATTCATGCACTAGGGCACCCAGATCCCTCTGAATCTCAGAGCTCTGCAATCACTCACCATTTAGATAATATGCCTCTTTTTTATTCTTCCTGCCAAAATGGACAATTTCACATTTTTCCACATTATACTCCATTTGCCAGATTTTTGCCCAATCACAACTTATCTATGTCACTTTGCAGCCTCCTTACGTCCTCTTCACAATTTACTTTCCTAACTTTGTGTTGTCAGCAAATTTGGCAACCATTTCTTCGGTTCCTTTATTCAAGTAATTTATAAGGTTGTAAAAAGTTGAGGTCCCAGCACTGATCCTGTGGCACACCACTCGTCATATCCTGCCAAGCAGAAAATGAGCCATTTATGCCGACTCTCTGCTTCCTGTTAGCTAGCCAATGTTCTATCCATGCTTATGTGTTACCTCCTACACTATGAGCCTTTATTTTCTGCAATAACATTTGATGTGGCACTTATCAAATGCCTTCTGGAAATTAAGTACAGTACATCCCCTTTATCCACAGCACATGTGACTCCTTCAAAGAACTCCAATAAATTGGTTCAAACATGATTTTCCTTTTACAAAACCATGTTGACTCAGAAAAATTCAAGGCAATTGGGCAAAGTGTCCTGCTATAACATCTTTAATAATAGATTCTAACATTTTCCCTATGACAGATGTTAAGCTAACTGACCTATAGTTTCCTGTTTTCTGTCTCCCTCCCTTTTTGAATAAAAGGAGTTATATTTGCTATTTTCCAATCCAATGGAACCTCCCCCAATTAGGGAATTTTGGGAAATTAAAACCAGTGCATCAACTATCTCACCAACCACTTCTTTCAAGAACTTAGGATGAAGTCTATCCAGACCTAGGGATTTGTCAGCCTGCAGCCCCAACAATTTGCTCAATACCACTTCCCTGGTGATTGTAAGTTCCTCCCTCCCTACTATTTCCTGATTTAAAGCTGTTTCCAGGATGTTACTAGTGTTCTCTATAATGAAGACCGAAGCAAAAATACCTGTTTAATTCATCTGCCATCTCCCTATTTTTCATTATCAACTCCCCTGATGCACTCTCAATAGGACCAATGCTCACTTTGTTAACTCTTTTCTCATTTAAATATCTATAGAAACTCTTACTACCCGCCTATATATCACTAGCTAGCTTTCTCTCATACTCTAATTTTTCCCCTCCTTATTAATTTTTTTGTCATTCTTTGCTGTTCTTTATATTGTTTCCAATCTTCTGACCTGCCATCATCTTGGCGTAATTATATGCTTTTTCCTTAAGTTTGATATGGTTTTTAACTTTTTTTAGTTAACCCCACAGATAGTGGGCCCTCTCCATGGAATTTTTCTTTCTCATTAGAATATATATATTCTGTGTATTCTGAAATATCTCTTTAAATATCTACCACTGAGATTCTATTGATACATCCCTTAACCTCTTTGGCAGTTCACTTTAGCTAGCTCTGCTTTTATGCCTCATTTAAGTTTAAAATAGTAGTCTTGGAAGTATTCATTTCTCCCTCAAACTGAATGTAAAATTCAATCATATTATGATCGCTGCTACCAAGAGGTGCCTTGATAAGGAGGTCATCAAGTAATCCTATTTCATTGCACAATATCAGGTCCGGTATCGCCTGCTCTCTGGTTGGCTCCAGAAACTATCACAAAAACATTCTATTAACTCCTCTTACACGCTAACTTTGCCCACCTGATTTTTCCAGTCTATATGTAGATTAAAATCCCCCACGATTATTGCTGTATCTTTCTGGCAAGCACCCATTATCTCTTCTTTTATACCCTGTCCTACTGTGCAGTTACAATTAGGGGGCTTGTACACAAGTGACTTCTTGCCTTTATCATTCCTCATCTCAATCCAAACCACTTCTACATCCTGGTTTCCTGAATTTAGGTCATCCCTCTCTAATGTGCTAATACCATAATTAATTAATAGATCCACCTCTCCATCTTTTCCTAACTTCCAGTCCTTCCTAAATGTCACATACCTTTCAATATTCAGGTCCCAACCTATGTCATCCTGCAGCCATGTCTCTGTGATAGATATCAGATCGTACTTATTTATTTCTATTTGCGCTCAGTTCATTTGTTTTGTTCTGAATGCTACATATGTTTAGATACAGAGCCTTTAGTTTTGCCCTTTTATTATTTTTGTAGCATCTAGCATTATCTGTTGATTTATTCTTAGATTTGTACTCTCTGTCCCTTCCTATCACAGTCTGTTTATTTTCCCAAATTTGGTCCCTTGCCCCCACTATTCAGTTTAAAACTCTCTCTACTTCCCTAGTTAGCCAGTTTGTGAGGACACCAGCCCCAGCACAGTCCTAACAGTACAAATCCCACTTTCCCCAATACTGGTGCCAGTGCCTCACAAACCAGAACTCACTTCTCCCACACCACCCTTTGAGCCATGCATTCATTTCTCTAATCTTATTTATCCTATGCCAATTTGCTCATGGCTAAGATAGTAACCCAGAAATTATTACCTTTGAGGCTCTGATTCTTAATATGGTGCTTAGTTGCTCATACTGACTATGCAGAGACTCCTTCCTTATCCTGCCTATGTTGTTGGTACCTACATGGACCAAGATCACTGGATCCTCCCCCTCCCACTGCAAGTTCCTCTTCAGCCCTGAGCAGACATCCAGAACCCCGGCACTGAGCAGGCAACAAAGTCGTCTGGACTCTTACCTTTTGCTACAGAGAACATTGTCAACCCCCCTTACTATACTGTCCCCTACTAACACTACATTCCTTTTGCTCCCCCCAGATGACAGAAGTGAGCTGACTCAGCAGACATCATTTTAGCCCTGCCTCTAGGTTATTTTATCTATTCCACTATTGACTTTGAGAGCACTAGAATAACTTTGCACCAGTTTCAGACATCTTGTCTGTCTTTAGGACTAGAGGAAGAAGGGGCACACTAGACAGCAGCAAGCAGAAGCAGCCCGGAGGAGTGTGGTGGAGGACACTTTACAGGAGGCCCTACATACAGTCGAGCTTCAAGGAATACTTTTCATACCTGAACCTGGAATAATGTGTTTCAAAGTCCCAATCCACATTAGATCCTAGACATAAGTTGGAAGCAGCATGAGCTGCCATGGATGCTTTCAGAGCTGTCACCTGAGGCTCGATCTCAATTACCATTGTCATGGAAACGACCACTCAGTCCATGGTTGACAAGAATGGTCTCCATGTTCTGCAAGAGTCTCTGAAAAAAAGTTGAATCGGACTCCTGTGTTCGCAATTTGTGGGTGGGCTGCTCAGAACACAATATTTCCTAGCAGCCTTCATCAGTAGTCTAAGCCCTTCAGAGTTCTCAGAGCTAGTATTTGATCTCACCCTCTGGAAACTAGTACCTCTGCTGCCCTGTTTCCTGCCATAATTCTTGTACTCATGCTTGGTGATTCACCTCATGGATCTATCTAACCTACTTTCTAATGTACACGTGATACCAGTCTCTGAACTGCTGCTTGCTATGGTCAGATTGAGCAATACGGTATCTTTTAGATGACTGGTCTCTATTTCCTGAACTGGCACAGGAACCTTGATATTTTGCACCTGAAATATAACAGAACCACATGGGTTATCTTTTGATGTGATGTGTAAGCAGGGAGGCGAGATGCTATTGAAAGCACTGCAACTGTTATGTAGTCTACATAACAGTTGCAGTCTATGTAAGGAAAGGAGAGGTAGAAGTGACAAGGGGAAAAGGGATGTGCCAACTCTGTGATGTCTCCTCCAGCATCATTATTCATCACAGCCATGAAATACTTGCTGCCCATGATATCCAAAGCTTCCTCGAGTGGCGAGAGGGTGCTTTTTCCAATCATTCAGGGGATGCGGGCATTACTGGCTAGGCCAGCATTTATTGCCCATACCTAATTGCCCTTGAGAAGATGGTGGTGAGCTTTCTTGAACAGTTGCAGTCCCCGTGGTGTAGGTTCACCCACAGTACTGTTAGGGAGGGACTTCCAGGATTTTGACCCAGTGGCTGTGAAGGAACGGTGATATATTTCCAAGTCAGGATAGAGTGTAGCTTGGAGGGAACTTCCAGGTGGTGGTGTTCCCATGTGTTTGCTGCCCTTGTCCTTCTACATTGTAGCAGTTGGGGGTTTGGAAGGTGCCTCGGTGAGTTCCTGCAGTGCATCTTATGGTACACATTGCTGCCACTGTGTGTCATTGGTGGAATGAGTGAATGTTTGTGGATGGGGTGCCAATCAAGCAGGTTGCTTATCCTGGAGGATGGAGTCAAGCTTCTGAAGTGCTGTTGGAACTGCACTCATCCAGGCAATTGGAGAGTATTCCATCACACTCCTGACTTAAAAACAAAAAAACTGCGGATGCTGGAAATCCAAAACAAAAACAGAATTACCTGGAAAAACTCAGCAGGTCTGGCAGCATCGGCGGAGAAGAAAAGAGTTGACGTTTCGAGTCCTCATGACCCTTCGACAGAACTTGAGTGACTTGTGCCTTTTAGATGGTGGACAGACTTTGGGGGAGTCAGGAGGAGGTGAGTTACTCGCCATAGGATTCCCAGCCTCTGACCTGCTCTTGTAGCCACAATATTTATATGGTTAGTCCAGTTCTGTTTCTGGCCAATGGTAAACCCCAGGATGTTGATTGTGGGGGATTCATCAATGGTAATGCCATTAAATCTCAAAGGGCGACGGTTAGAATCTCTTTTGTTGGGGATAGTCATTGCCTGCCACTTCTGCGGCATGAACGTTACTTGCCACTTGTCAGCCCAAGCCTGGGTATTGTCCAGGTCTTGCTGCATTTGGACATGGACTGTTTCAGTATCTGAGGAGTTGCAAATGGTGAGGAACATTGTGCAGTGAACATCCCCACTTCTGACTTTATGATGGAAGGAAGGTCACTGATGAAGTAGCTGGAGATATTTGGACCTCAGACACTACCCAGAGGAATCCTGCAGTGGTCCTGGAACTGAAATGATTGATCCCCAACAACCACAACCATCTTCCTTTGTACTAGGTATGACTCCAACCAGCAGAGAGTTTTCCCTTCCGATTCCCATTGACTCCAATTTTGCACTGGTTCTTTGATTCCACACTCGTTCAAATGCGGCCTTGATGTCAAGGGCAGTCATTCTCACCTCACCTCGGGAGTTCAGCTCTTTTTCTCCATGTTTGAACCAAGACTGTAATGAGGTCAGGAGCTGAGTGGCCCTGGCTCCACTGAACAGGTTATTGCTAAGCAAGTGCCTCTCGATAGCACTGTTGATGATCCTTTACATTACTTTACTGATGATCAAGAGTAGGCTGATGGGGTGATAATCGACTGGGTTGGATTTGTCCTGTTGTATGTGTACAGGACATAACTGGGCAACTTTCCACATTGCTGGGAAGATGCCCATGTTGCGGCTGTGCTGAAAAAGCTTGGCTAGGGGTGCAGAAGTTCTGGGGCACAAGTCTTCAGTACTATTGCGGGATGTTGTCAGGGCCCATAGCCTTTGCAGTATCCAGTGCCTTCAGCCATTCCTTGATATCACATGGAGTGAATCAAATTGGCTGAAGACTGGCATCTGTGATGCTGGGGACCTCTGGAGGCAGAGATCAATCATTGACTCGGCACTTCTGGCTGAAGTTTGTTGCAAATGCTTCAGCATTATCTGTTTCACTATGTGCTGCGCTCCCCCCTCATTGAGGATGGGGATATTTGTGGAGCCTCTTCCTCCAATGAGTTGTTTGATTGTCCACCACCATTCATGACTGGAAGGACTGGAATCACTTAGCTCTGTCTGTCACTTGCTGCTTATGCTATCTGACACATATGTAGTCCTGTATAATAGCTTCACCAGGCTGACACCTCATTTTTAGATATGCCTGGTGCTGCTCCTGACATGCCATCCTACACTTTTCTTTGAACCAGGGTTGATCCCCTGGCTTGGTGGTAAAGGTAGAGTGAGGCCTGGCCTTGAGGTTACAGGTTGTGGTTGAGTATTATTTTGCTGTGCTTCATGGTTACCCAGTCGAGTTACTGGACCTCTTTGAAATCTATTCCATTTAGCACAGTGATAGTGCCAAATAACATGATGGAGGGTATCCTCAATGTGAAGATGGGTCTTCGTCTAGACAAGGACTGTGCAGTGGTCACTCCTAGTGATCCTGTAATGGACAGATGCATCTGTGGTAGGCAGGTTGGTGATGATAAGGTCAAGAATGTTTTTCCCTCTTGTTGGTTTCCTCATCACCTGCTGCAGGCCCAGTCTAGCAGTTAGGTCTTTTAGGACTTGGCCAGCTCAGTCTATGGTGGTGCTACCAAGCCAATCTTGATGCTGGACATTGGAGACCCCACCCAGAGTACATTCTGCACCCTTGCCACCCTCCGTGCTTCCTCCAAGTGATGTTAAACATGGAGCAATACTGATTCATCAGCTGAAGGAGTGTGGTACATCTGCAGGTGGCCTTTAGTTTGTCAAGTTGCTGGCTATTGTTGTAAGGTTGTATGTTGTCTCATGAAGAGGTCTAGAGGCTTGTATGGTTGAATAATAACTGTTTAATAACACAACTATGTAAATATTTACAGAATATAGACCAGACAAGGTGCTATCTTCATGCTGACTTCGAACAGGCTCACGACTACACTCTATACTTCCATGTGACTCTCCCTACATCATAATGTGGGAGGTACTGCTTCCCTCATCCCACATTAACCTTTATAGTCCAGGACACCTTAATAGTATATCTATTGTATCATGTTACATCATGCATGGCATTTACCTTCAAGAAATAAGGGACTGTGTTAGTGGCAGTGTTGCATCACCATTTTGAGAAGGTGCCCATTAAGGTTGAATATTGTAGCTGTTGTGTGCAGAATTTGAGGTGATGCTGAAATTGGAGGTGCAGAGTGAGAGGAGGAGGAGAAAGAAGTGGATTATAGTTCAATGATTGTAGGAGAGTGAAAGGAAGGTGAGGGGAGTGTTGTGGTTAGTGGGTCTACAAAAGTTGCAGGTGTGAAGAGACAGTAAATGAGGTGACAGGAAGGACCTTGACAACTCTGGTGAGATTACTGAACTTTATATGGTGTTGTAACCATGTCCTAAGATCTTTTCCCACTGTCTTGTGAGTTGTTGCCTTGAGGACTGTCTGCCCCATCTCCTCTTCCCGTTAGCACCCAAAACCATGACCTGTATTGCTGCATTGGAGAACCACAGTAGCCTCTTTGGACTTCTTGCAGCCATTTTTACAAATGTCCTGCTGTCTGCAGTCACAGTCCCCTTAGAAGAGGTGTTGACTACCTTTAGTGGTGTCAGAGATGACCAATTTCCCAGCCCCCAAGAGAAACACACATAGCGTAACAAATGGCGGATGCCACAAATCTGTCACATTACAATAAGGTTTCACCACCAATTTTCCATGATCCCACTTCTGGGATTTAATTTCCATGCCCCCAAGTTTCACCCCAAATAATCAATCAAGATCTAGAGAGAAGTGGTTTTACTACCCTACAATTTAAAATAATTCTACCATACGAATGTTTGTTTAATGACATGTTCATCATTTACTGGCTGTATTTTCTAAAACTCATTTGTACTGTAGATACTGAATCTCATGAGCTGCTGTTTGTGGGAGAGAAGAATTACATAAAAGATATTTAAAAATTATTAAATTGCTCTACAAATAAAATGGAACTGTTAATTGTGATTCTATGTGTCTTTTTAAATGTGTGACTTAAATACTTAGTGCAACATCCGAAAATTCCTTCTGGGTGGGCCCTGAGGGAATATCTTTGTTTAAGGAGAGGTTTTGAGCATTCTTCTATGAGCAGAATTTATGGAAATGGAATCGAAGATCTAAAGCACACGCAACTTTTCTCCAATTTGCTATAATCTGATCCAAAGAGGCCATGAAGCTGGGCACCAGAAGGATATTTATGTGCAGCGGTGTACATCACTGACTTGTTCCAGTCACTGAGTCCAAGTTGGAATCTAAATCTTTGATCTGTTTCCTAATTTGCACCAAGTTCTGTTCACCCATCACCCCTGTACTTGCCAGCCTCTACTGGCTTGCAGTCTACAAACAATGGGCAGATTTTAAAATTCCAATCTTTTTCTTCAAATCCCTCCACAGCCTCACTTCTGCCAATGTCTGCTACGCAGCTTCATTACTCCAAGAATGTTGTGTTCCTCAAATTCTGGTCTCTTGAGCATTAATTACCCACTTCCTTTGCTCAACATCAGGATCTGTGCCATCAACTATCAAGGCCCCAAGCCTTGTTAAACTTATGTCCCTCTCCACCCCTCAGTCCTCCTTTAAGGAAATCCTTATAACCTAGCTCTTTGACCAAGCTATTCATCAACCACCTTTAATTTAGTGTGAAGTTTTGCCCGATTAAGCTCCTGTGAAACACCTTGGAATGTTTTACTGTGTTGTAGGCACTACATGAATGCAAGTAGTTCTATTAAATTGTAGCTCGAAAAGGGAACCTGTGTAACTTGTGATTAGTATGCATTTCAAAAGTTAATCACTAAAAAGTGCTAAGTGACAGCCCTATAAACTTCAGCTGAAGTTATATTATTGCAATGCAGCATTTTACTTGTCTGTTTCAAACATGATCACAATCGATAAATTCACCAAATATTTTCAGTAAAACACCACACAAGCTATTGTTTGTAGATCAAATAATCCATTTTTAAAATTCAATTTCGTATTGGAAAAAATCCATGGGACATGTGGGATCATCACATGAATACAAATCCTACTGAGATCTTACAGCATCAATCACCAGTTAACAGTTACAAAATTGTAGATTTTAAAGTTAATTCAAAGATTGGCTAACAGGTTGCAAATTAATTGCTCAGCCTTATTTGCAGCCAATCCAAGAAGCCAGATAATTGGAAGCTGAATTAAAATCAAATGGACTACTTTTCGGTGACACCATCTTCTAGGGAAAGATTAAAATCAAAACTGACAAGAAAACGCTTATAATTTTACACGCAGCAATTTCTAAGTCGACTTTTGTAGTGAATTATTTTGCCTGTTAAGAGTTTGAAAGTTAAGTGTCAAACTATTGAGGCGTCAGTCACAAGATATTTATTGAAGGAGCCAGTGGCACTTCGGGGACAGGTTGGTACCAATCCACAACTCCAATCGCATTGCTCTTTCTGGTCTTCGTTTAATAAAGCAGTCGTATTCAGGGTAATTTAAAATAAATAAATGTAAGCTCCAGTTTTTGAAAAAGCAAAACATTGCCAATTGGGATTGGTGCTATGAGTTTCCAAGCAGCCATTTTTTTCAGCTTCTCTGGAGGATACTCTTTAGTCTTGTGACAACTACAGTACTGATTTCTTCCTGTCCAAAACTACTGAGTGAGCCAATTTAATATCATTACCGAACCATTCCGGTTTTTCAGAAACATACCGCAAATGATGTGGCGGCCGGCAGTGAGCTTGCTGAGGCTGTCACTATGGGTGGGAGTTTCTCCTTCTCTCGCCCTCTACCCGCGGCACAGCCCGAGGAACTCGAACGCTCTCCATTCATGTTTGCGGAGTTCCAGCCGCCCGCGGCTGTGGCTGTCCCCACGGGCGAAGCGATCGAGCATGTGAGTTTCAGAAGGCCAGCCAGCGCTTTTTTAAAAAAAAACTCCACAGTCTCCCCCCGGGAGGGAATGACCCTCTCAGCTCCAGGTGAGCGGCTGCAATCTGTCAGAAACAAGCCGCAAAACACTGGAGAATTCGCAAGTTGCCGGCTACAAATTCCTTGCAGCACAGGGATGCACATAAATTGTTTTTTTTTAAGTTGTGTACAAGCTGTGTGTGTTCAATCTGCAGGAGGATCCCACTCCAGCACAGGCTTCACACCTTGGCATGCATCCCTCCTCCTTCCGAGCCGCGCCCAGCTTCCGTCAGGAAGACGAGGAAACAGCTGCATTTAGACAAAATAGGGATTATTTAATTTATTGGTTTAAAATAGGGAGGGCAGGCAAAATGACAGTCACAGAAACAGTGTTAAAGAAGAAAAGAATTCACATAATTTGCAAATTTATCAGAAGTGCAACTCCATTATTTCAGTTTGGATTGTTACAAATCAAAGGAAATGAAAGGATAGCATTCCCAATGGATGCAATTTGTCTTGTCTAATCCTGAACAGAACTGACTGCAGCCCAAATTCACCTGTTGTGCAGACTAATTTTGCCCAACCTGCCAGAGTCATTGTGTGCACATCATTACATAAAATACATCGAAGAAAGTAAAGGGTTCATGCAAATTTTAGTTTGTACACTTGTTGATGGCATACGTCTATCTCAGGAGATGATGGACTGTGCCCAGGGTGTATGCCACTTCTGTATAGAACATTTTCTGTTGTGGTTGTAGAGGCCTATTCGTGAGAGGCAGCAGCCCCTTCTGCAGCTGGCACAGATGAATAGCATTGGCCCAAGATCAACAGGTTCTTTTCCACTATCAGGTCATTTCTTTTGTCCTCTGTGTTTTCCGTGCCCTTCCTGACTGCTTACCTCCAGGCAACCTGGTCAGCAGCAAGGGCTTCCCATGCATTGACTCAGATCCCATCTGCAAATCTCACTTGCAGACATCCTTGTGTCGCTGACATGGATGACCTGTTAGTCTCGTGCCGAAAGCAAACTTGCCATAGAGCATGTCTTTGGGGATAAGCCCATTCAGCTCACATGATCCAGCCAATGAAATTGCCACTGACTCAAAAGGGCAAATGTGCTGGGAATCCCTGTATGCTAGTGTACTTCCATATTCGGCATTCTGTCCTGCAGGAGATGCCCAATATTCATCTGGGGCAATGGAGGTGGAAGCTGTTCAGCCACTTTTCTTGCCTTGCATAAGTTATCCATGCCTCGTTACTGTAAAGGAGGGTGCTGAGAACACAAGCCTGGTACACATGGAGCTTTGTATTTTCGATTAGTTTGCTGTTGGTCCACTCTAGCCTTCTCAACTTTGACATGACAGATGTGGCCTTGGTAATCCTGGTACTGATTTCGGCATCAAGGGATAGGTTGCTGGAAATTGGTGATCCAAGTTATGTGAAGTTGCCAACGACCTCCAGGGTGAGGTTGTCATTACTGATGGAAGGTGGAGTCTCTATGTCCTGGCCCATGACTCTGGCCTTCCTGATGCTGATTGTCAGTCCAAATTCTTTGCGGGCCCAGAAGAACCAATCTACAAACTGCTGCAAGTGAACGTCAGTATGGGACACACTTAAAGCTAATTTAGCATAAGTTCATATGTGCAGCAACAGAATACGTGTAAATTTTAGGGGTTCCTTTTTAACCAATTGTGATAATCAATTAAAAAAATAGCTTTAGTCATCAACAGATTACCATATGAGCCAATGAAGATTGAATTTAGTTGATTTTGTGTACAAAAAAACTGAAATTAATTAGTTTCATCCCTAATTGCCCTTGAGAAGATGATAGTGAGCTGCCTTCTTGAAGCTTACCACCCACCTTGTACCTAAAGCTTTATAAATATTATAAATATTTACAAGGTTTTAACAGGAACTAATGGTTTAGAAAACCTAGGCAATATTTTATAGAACTGATTATGATTGTTTAAAATAAAAGACATTTTCACTGATATTATGCAGTCAGTAATCTGTGAGCAGTAATCTTATATTGCCAGCTACAGCCATCAACTTGATCCACCAATGGGCAATACTGAACTTTCTTACAAAGTGTAAAAAAAGCAAAGACTAAGTAAAGCCACTCACCATTTAGATAATATGCTTCGTTTTATTCTTCCTGCCAAAATGGACAAATACATATTTTTCCACATTATGCTCCAAGAAAAGGAAATGGTTGAGATGAATCGCAAATCAAAATTGATGAGTATTCAAGAGAGACGTTTCATTCAAGTGGAGGACAAAAGCTATCCTAACTGCTTTGAAGTGATTCCCAAATAATAAAATGTTTGGCTTTTAGTTTTATAGCTTTGGCAATTGTGCTTCATACATATTAAAAGCAGATGCAAAAAGAGAAACAATGCTTTGCCTACAGCATTATAAATAACATTATAGCTAAGGTTGCAATTTGCACACTTTCAAATAATTTTTGAACAACGGACTCAAGAATATTATTGTCTTAAGGAAAGCTACTTCAATTTCAACCTGAGCACAGCTACTTTGGGTCAGTAGTATGTAAATGTAATTATTCACATTGGAGATTATCAATAACGACTCTGAACAAGTTGCATTTAGTTTAGGGTTAACACCAATATACTATTACTAGGCTTTTCTGTTGCTAGGCTTTTAGTTTATCAATGCTGATTTAAAAAATAACATTTTTTGTGAGTTAAAAATAAAGCAAACACTGATCAGAAAATTTTAGCCTTATCAGCAAAACAAAAAGCCCCTTGGAAACAAGAAATGTGCAAGGAATTTTGGAAGGAGGAAGGACAGCATCTGAATAAAATAAGAAATAAATAATATACTGAAAACAGAGTTTTTACGTGGGTGGGTCAATTAAGGCCGACCCAGCGTGAGTCTGCTTGGAAGTGCCATGCGCTCCCTGTGCAGAATCGGGGGACTCCCTGAGCTAGGAGTGCGCTCCTGCGGGCATGCGCGTGAAACAGCGCACAGATCTCCCTGAGGCAAAGTGCCACCTCAGGGAAATCACTGGAAGTTTTAAAAATTTGTGGAAGTGTGGAAAAAAATTTCCTGACAAGTCCCCTCATGTGACACTGTCACATGGGCTGGGACATGTCAATTTCTTTTATTTCAACATTTCATAAACATTTTAAAGCCCTCATGAAACCTCATCCTGCCCATGGATGAGGTTTCATGTTTTTTCTAAAGGCCACCTGGCCTCCTCGCCTGCCCGCCAGCCTTAAGGTTGGTCGGGCAGGTCCTTTAATTAGCTTAATTGCTTTTTTAAAGGCCTTAAGTGGCTGCTGACAGCTCGGCAGACGCCGGCTGAACTGAAAATCTAAATGACACGGGTGACATCGGGACACATGCCCGATGTCACCCCATGTCATTTCATGCATCGGCGATCGGGCATCGCTCCCCCCCCCCAAACCCGCTCGCCGACCGGAAGATGCAGCCCATCATCTCCATCTTAAATGGGCAACCCCTTATTTTTAAACAGTGACCCCTAGTTCTAGATTCTCCCACAAGAGGAAACATCCCCATCTACCCTGGCAAGACCCCTCAGGATCTCATATGTTTCAATCAAGTTGCCTCTTAGTCTTCTAAATTCCAGCAGATACAAGCCTAGTCTGTCCAATCTTTCCTTATAAAACAACCCTCCCATTCCAGATGTTAGCCTAGTAAAACTTCTCTGAACTCCTTCCAACATACTTACATCCTTCCTTAAATAAGGAGGCTAATACTATACACAGTACTCCAGATATGGTCTCACCAATGTCCTGCAAACTGAAGCATAACCTCCTTACTTTTGTATTCAATTCCCCTCGCAATAAACAATAACATTCTATTAGCTTTCCTAATTACTTGCTGTACCTGCATACTAACCTTTTACAATTCATGCACTCACACACCCAGATCGCTCTGCAGCTCAAAGTTCTGCAATCATTCACAATTTAGATAATATGCTTTTTTATTCTTCCTGCCAAAATGGAAAATTACACATTTTCCACATACTTCATTTGCCAGATTTTTACCCAATCACTTAACCTATATCCCTTTGTAACCCCCTTATGTCCTCTTCACAACTTACTTTCCTACTTATCTTTATATCATTGGCAAATTTAGCAAGCATACCTTCAGTCATTTCATCCAAGTCATTTATATAAATTGTAAAAAGTTGAGGCCCCAGCACTGATCCTAAGGCAAGCCACCAGTTACATCTTGCCAACCAGAAAATGACCCACTTATGCCTACCGTGTTTCCTGTTAGCTAACCAATCTTCTTTCCATGCTGATATGTTACCCCCTACACCATGAGCTTTTTTTTTGCAACAACTTTGATGTGGCACCTTATCAAATGCCTTTTGGAAATCTAAGTA
Organism: Carcharodon carcharias; assembly: GCF_017639515.1. Classification (NCBI taxonomy): domain Eukaryota; kingdom Metazoa; phylum Chordata; class Chondrichthyes; order Lamniformes; family Lamnidae; genus Carcharodon; species Carcharodon carcharias. The sequence continues at coordinate 62,647,462 of NC_054483.1, read as the reverse complement.
CAGTATCTCCACTGGTTCCCCTTTATCCACAGCACATATTACTTCTTCAAAGATCAGATCCAGTGGCACTATTTCAAAGAGGAGCAGGGGAATTAGCCCTGGTGTCCTGGCCAATATCATCATCAATGATGATGAACATTGACACAGACAACTAGGAGACAACCACTGAGAGCGAAGAACTCTGGAGGTTGACTGTTTGGGAGGGCATTTTTTAAAATCCATTCACGGAATGTGGGCTTCACTGGCTGGGCCAGCATTTATTGCCCATCACTAGTTGCCCTTGAGAAGGTGGTGGTGAGCTGCCTTCTTGAACCACTGCAGCCCATGTGGTGTAGGTACATCCACAATGCTGTTAGGAATGGAATTCCAGGATCTTGACCCTGCAACAGTGAAGGAACAGCGACACACCTCCAAGTCAGGATGGCGAGTAGTCTGGAGAGGAACTTGCAGGTGGTATTGTTCCCAACTATCTGCTGCCCTCATCCTTCTAGATGGTAGTGAGTTTGGAAAGTGCTGTTAAAGGAGCCTTGGTGAATTCCTGCAGTGCATCTTGTAGATAGTACACACTGCTGCTACTGTGCGTCAGTGGTGAAGGAAGTGAAGGTTTGTGGATGTGGTGCCAATCAAGCAGACTGCTTTGTCCTGGACGGTGTCAAGAGGCAAGCAGAAGTGAAAAGCTGAGCTGGTTGAGAATAGGGCCCAGAGAAAACAGAGGCCATCGAATCATACACCTTCTCAGCCCTCTATTCTCCTTGCAGCAAATGCAGCAGAGACTGCCATGCTAAAGTGGGTTCCTGAGCCACACTAAGAGATATTTAAAACAGTTGAACACAACAGAAGGCTGCCACCTAGCCAATATTTATCCTTTAATCAACATCACAAAAGAGATTATTTGGTCGGCATCACATTACTGTTTCTCAGACTTACTGTAAGTAAATTGGCAATCATGTTTCCTACATTACAAATGTGACTGTACTTCAAAAGTATTTCATTGGTAGTAAAATGCTTTGGGATATTGTGAAAAGTGCAAGTTTTCCTTTTTTTTCTCTTTTGCTCTGCAAAAGCGTGAATCTCTCTTTAGTTGGAAATATTCATCTCATTAGAATGGGAAGCAGAATTGAGCTATGCTAATGAAAACAATTATAAAGATGGCCAGAGCAGCGAATAGAAGAGTAAAAATAATGCAGATTTTCACAATCAACAATTCCACATTTTCTAAAAAGCCAGACTCCATTGCTTGGCAAGCTACGGAGAAATAAAACATCTCTTGTTCTTAAATGAAGTGCAGTCCAAAAATGTGTAGGCCAGTAGATTTAATGATATTTGAGTCGGTTTCCTATATCATAGAGATGTGTTCCAGTTTCCCAGTCAAGAGCAGCATGATGGCAGTGACTGGCACTACACCAACTGAATGTTTACAATAGAAGAACCATAGCAGCTGCATCTCAATATTTTGAACAAATCCAACAAGTCAGCATAGAATCCCAGTAGTTCACAAATCACATTTACTGCTTTTGAAACTCTCTCCCAGACTGTGTTGTTGGCTGTAATTTTACCCCTTGGATCAAAAACTCAAGTATAGAGTGTCATCACTTTGCTGGAGTTCCAAATCTTGTTTTGCTGAAGCTACCAGAGTCAATGTGTGAGACATCTGTTCTTAGTACAGCTATGCCTGCCTCCTCTCTGTCATTTAGCTGTGTATCATGCATACACAATTACAAAAAAGCACAGATAAAATACAGGCTTACACATCCATTCACACCTTTGTTAGCCACATCAATCTCAAAGCATTACAGTATGTTTCAAAACACTTATTTTCCAAATGATGCTGTCCTTGTGAATATTTTCGACATGGCATTTTATCTCCTCTCCTTGGTGTGTTTTCTACCCCCTTCTCTCCCTTTCTGATGCACATTGTTCTCTCCCCTTGCCATACATAATATCCTGTCCTCTCCTCTCTTGGATATCTATTCACTACTTCTACCTGATCCTAACTGAGTCCAGTGGCCAATACATTGGACAGGATCCACCTCTATGAAACTCAATGAAGTAATTTAATTTCTTGTTTCCCCCACATAGAGATTGTAATGAAGACAATGTTTTTATATATGGTTAGTAGTGTGTTGGAAGTTCATTTTGCAGCATCAATGTTTAACTCTGCAGGGCAAGGGATGCAGGTTCAAGTCTCTACTGTTTTCTTACCTGAACTCAATGACTAAAGCATTGGGCAGACACATTCCTTCACTTTGCTGACTTGGACTAATATAGATTTCTATCTATCTATTCTGGAGATAGTAACTAGTGTTCCTACAAGAGTTCTTTTCCTTAGTATGCAGAGAATATAGTATGGGTTATTAATACTGAAAATGTACAAGGCATTAGAGCAAGACCTGTCTACTGTTTTAGCTACTGGACTAAGGATGTGTGAGATCATGTGGTAAGGAGATCAAATTTTGAGCATTTCTTTCCTCAAACATGGACAATGCAAGCAGACTTCTGAAGGCAAGTAGGGAGGTGACAAGAATTCTGAAGGATAGAATTCCAGAGAACAGAGTAATAATAATTAACTAACTAGCTGCCAATGGTAGAGTTGAGGGAATGAGGAATGAGACATAGGTCATTGTCAGAGGATGCACACAGTGATCTGTACCTAAAGGAGGTAGCAGCAAAGTTGTGGATGGATTTGAAGTTGAGGATGAGAATCTTAGGATTCAATAGGGTTTGCTGAGGATTGGTAACATGATCCTCTGTGGGTGAGAATGCAGACCATAGCATCCTAGATAATTTATCGTTAATGAAGGGTGAAAGTGGAGAGGGTAGGAGGTGAAAATTGGAGAAAAGCAGCCTTGAACTGATAAGATTTTAACAACAGAGAGAAAAAAAATAGGGCAGAAGATGAGCAGATCATGATCATCATTTGTAGTATTTCTCTGCCCTTGATGGCTCTGGGAAGAAATTACTAATGTGATGTATGGCCAGGGTGACCAATTCTTATGAAATAAAATAAGGGAGACTTTGACTGTGGAACGGGGGGTGGGGGGTGGGCAGGGGGGGGTGGTGGGTTGGTGGGGAGGCTGTGGGGGTGTTGCTGATGACCAATTGAGTTAGTGGGGGGTGCGCTTGATGGTGAACTGGAGAGTGAAGTGGGGTGGGGGAAATGGTGGGACCCAGTGGTTCTGGTGACCATAGGAGTGGGGGAGGGGAGGGGTAGTGGTTTAGAGCAACTGTCACGACCCTTGGCCAGGCCCCCAAGTTGTTGGTAATGTCCAGTTAGGGGCTGATAATGTATTGTTTAAAATAGACAAAGTTTGAGATTCAAGACACTTGCTCAGTTAATAAAGCCATGTGGATCCAAGGATTTTGAACAAGCAAAAATAAATTTTACTGCACAAAGCCAGAAAGATAACACAATTTATTTTATCTATTCTATACTCTAACATTTAGGGTAAGCTTGAAATACATGTGAATTAACAAGCCAACTGTGGTCAAACACACCACATAATGAATGGCAGATGCGACCAAGACAGTCCATGGACTTTTCAACAACCCACCCAGATGTCAGTAAGCACTGAGTCAACCAATCTCCCTGAAACTCTGCCTCCCTCATGACAGATTCCAATCTTCATCGTCAAAGATCTAATCTTGGAATTCTCTCCAAAATTCACCCCAACTCGGAAAACATCTCTAGGGTTTCAATTATGTCTCTCAAGATTCCGTTCCCCTGGATTCCTGAGTATATACTCGGGCACCAACTCACAAGCAGGATTTCAGATCTTCGGCCGTGCCGAGCAGAACATTACTGCTCCAAAGGGGTACCTTTGCTCTAGAGGCCCACAGAACTGAGTCACGAAACTTCAACAGACTTCTTGGATCTTCAGGGCTTCTTCTGAGCCCTCTTTGAAGGCCAGGGCTTCCCTTGAGCCCTCTTCATTTAAAGTCTGCTACCTGCAACCCTTTCCTATTTGGAACCTTGTTTCTCTGCTCCTCTCTTTTTAACTGAACTGGGACCTCTTTCTGTCCCTGTCCCCTCTCTGGGACTCTTCTTTTAGTACTCTCCCTGTCTCCTCTCCCTTTGGGAACCTTTCCCTGCCCTCTGTCCCTGTCCCCTGCCTGGGACTCTTCTTCTTAATGGTGCTCTGCTCCTGGCCACCTGACTTGGGTTTTTGCACCATTCTTTTCTGCTGGCATAAACGCTCTAGGACCAAAGAACATAAAAATGCCAACTGGCGCTGTGCAGCTCTTTCCTGGTCTGTGCATGCACAAAAGCTCCAAGGTCCACCAGGAGTTGAAGTTCCTGACCTCCGCTCTCAACACCAAGGCAAGTCCAGTTTTCATAACACAACCAAAACTTATCTTGTGGAGTCACAACATTTTCATCTCTCCACTGGCCGATTCAGACTAGCAGTCCTGCTCAGACCATTCAGCTGAGACTCCCAGGCTCAGCCTCCCACAGGCTGTCCTAAAGGACATGGGGCAAGCAGTCAAAATAAGGGACACCTCTTAAAATATGAGACAGTTGGTCATCTTGGATTATGGCTTTCTTAGTGTGGTTAAAATAATAAGTAATATAATTATGGATGAAATTTCCTGGTCAGAGCTGGATGCATCATAAATCACTTCACATAAGTAGAGAATTCTAGTTTAGTTTACGGACCTTTCCCCCAATTGTTAAATCACTTCTGCTGCTGCATGCACACTAGTATAATTTAACTCAGTAAGCATGGGAACTAAAAGCCAAAGTTCACAATTATTGATGTTTTACAATGCATCCCTATTTAACCCTGTACACTCACCTTGTTCACATTTTCTATGGTCTGTTAACTTCCAACATGCTGAAACTTGTAACATTCCTTGAAGACTCCATAGCCAGGATTTTATGGCCCCGCTGCGGTGCGTCTCTCCTCCCCCTGGCAGATGCAGTGAATCATTTGTATCTTCATTCAGTTCGGCGGGACCATAATATCCCGCTGGGTGGGAGGGCTGTAAAATCCTGGCCCATGTCCTTTAAGCAGTTGCTGTTAAACCACTGTATCTCCATTGGTGAAACGGTGATTCAGCAGGCTAAGATATGGCCCATTTAGTGGCTAGGAGGATGGTGACATTTTATGTTGAACTGCACTATTCAACATTCCACTTAGGAGGATTTCTTGGCATTTCCTGCCCAGCTAGTGAAGGTCCAAACCTGCACTTCCCAGTTTCCTAATGACCTAATGACCTAGTGACAACACGGGAGAAAATAAATTTAATCCAGTTGGCTCTAAGGTGGTTTAATGGATGATTGAAGCTGGGAACAAATTTAACCCTCTTGTGTCAGACTTCTAAACAATTGGCCCTGAAAATTGACAGACTCGTCTTCCTGGCGTTAAATCATAATCATGCTTGCTGAGGAATTTTGTTACTGAATTCAGTAGATTTTCTAAAGTTGGGCAAGGTTTTATAATTAGACTACATTTGGTCAGTGCCCATGTCTAGGGGAGGGGAGTATGGGGGTTGCCGGATTACCCCTTTCCACAGATTTGGGGCTGGATTTTTACACTCCCCTGCTGGTGGGTGGGGGGTGGGGAGGGAGGATATAAAAGCCAGCAGATAGCCTGCCTGCCACCTACTCACCCACCCTGCGTACACCACAGTTTTACCAATGGCAGGAATGGCATTGGGCAGCCTGCCCACCAGTGGACCAATTGAGGCAATTAGGCAATTAATGCCCATTTAAGAGTCTCTAAATGTTGCTGCTGGGATTTGACTGGTGACCTGAGAGGCATGAGGCTTTTCCTGCATGGGTTGGTGACGGGCGGGGTTGTGGTGGGGGAGTCCCTTCTGAACTGGACACCTTGGACTACCTAAACTGTTACTCCCTCAAGATTCCCCCTCCCCCCATGGCCTCTCAAACTCTGGTGCCCTTCCCCTCTACCCCCCCTCACCTGGGCCAGCTAGCATGGCCCCTGCAAGACCCTCAAACACTTCCCAAGTCCTGATCCAGTGCTGAACAATTCCTGAAGCCCCAAGTTCAGTACTGGCAATGGCCACCGTTCCCAGTGGTGGAGAGCTGCCAGCATCTGATTGATCCATAGCTCTACGAGGCAGGACTTCCTGTCCCGGGGGTGGGGGGTGGAAATACCACCTCTAATCTATCAATAACCAATTGACTGTTACGAGGTGGTTATTCTTCTGTTGGTTGGGCTCCCCTTCTGACTTTTTAGCCAGAGGGGCTGAGACCTGGTGCTATGGCATCCAGCCCATGATGTTGTACATTAGTAAGAGGGCTTTACTGATAAATAACTATACTAAAATAATTTGGACTTTGGACTAAAATAATTTGAGGCTTTGCTCCCTGCCTCGACATTAAATAGGCCTCACCAGCACTACTTATGTTGTTGTCCAGAAGCTAGGTTGCAATGAAGAACCCTGAGGTGAGGGTTCTACTTTTTGAAGTCTCTGCCTTCAACACAAGCAAAACGTTGCAGATGCCGGAAATTAGAAATTAAAACAGAAAATTCTGGAAATACTCAGCAGGTCCAGCAGCACTTATGGAGAGAGAATCAGAGTTAATGTTTCAGGTCAATGAAACTGGTCTGAAGGAAGTATTGACCTGAAATGTTAATTATGTTTCCCTCTTCACAGATGCTGCCTGACTTGTTGAGTATCTCTAGCATTCTCTGTTTTTATTTTTTTTATTCATTCATGGGATGTGGGCATCCCTGGCTAGGCCAGAATTTATTGCCCATCCCTTGTTTCCCTTGGGAGGGTGGTGGTGAGCTGCCTTCTTGAACCACTGCAGCCCATGTGGTGTAGCTGTTAGGGAGGGAGTTCCAGGATTTTGGCCCAGTGACTGTGAAGGAATAGCGATATATTTCCAAGTCAGGATAGTGAGTGGCTTGGAGGGGAGATTCCAGTTTGTGGTGTTCCCATGTATCTGCTGCCCTTGTCTTTCTAGGTGGTAGTTGTTGTAGGTTGGAAGGTGCTGTCTAAGGAGACTTGATGAATTCCTGCAGTGCATCTTGTAGATGGTACACACTGCTACTACTGTGCGTCAGTGGTGGAGGGAGTGAATGTTTGAGGATGGGGTGCCAGTCAAGTTGGCTGCTTTGTCCTGGATGGTATTAAGTTTCTTCAGTGTTGTTCGAGGCTCATTCATCCAGGTGAAAGGTCCAAGGAATACTCTGGTACAAAATTTCAACACTCGGAGTCCAGATGCAATATTCAAGTGGTTCCTTTATTACACATGCGGGGAGCAAATGATGAGCAATCCAGGTGCTTCTCCGCTGAGGTTCAAATGAGCACAGTTTATATATTTTTTACTACCAGTTACAAATTCATGGTATTAGTTAGAGAAACGCCACAGCACAATGACCCCCTGGTGGGCTGATAATTGTGTTCTTGTACAGTAATTGCAGTGCAGAGACTGGGCATTGTCCTTTGGAAGATAGCAAAGAATGTATGTTTGTTCTATACAAACAGTTTACAGGGGCTGACTGGATGTGCTTCGAGGCTTTCAGACATTGTTAAATGGCCTTCCCCATTTCTTGATCAAGTTATCCTGTGTCTCCACCCATGTGTGTCTCCCATTTCCTAATTGCAAATTTACAGCTGAGCTCTTTGTACAGGTTTTTAGCTTTCATGTAAGACTGTGATTGTCTGCGTATGCTTGGCACCCTAGCTGCTGGTCCTGGCTGGCACTTTAAAATAAATCCAAATTTTCTGCACCTTCATAGGCAAGTGGAGGGTATTCCAACACACTCCTGACTTGTGCCTTGTAAGTAGTGGACAGGCTTTGAGGAGTCAGGAGGTGAGTTATTCGGCACAGGATTCCTAGCCTCTGACTTGCTCTTGTAGCCACAGCATATATATGTGGCTAGTCCTGTTCAGTTTCTGGTCAATGGTAACCCCCAGGAGGTTGATAGTGGGGGATTCAGTAATGGTAATGCCGTTAACTCTCAAAGGGTGATGGTTAGATTCTCTCTTGTTGGAGATGGTCATTGCCTGGCACTTGTGTGGCACGAATGTTACTTACCACTTGTCAGCCTAAGCCTGGATATTTTCCAGGTCTTGCTGCATTTGGCTTCAGTATTTGAGGAGTCACGAATGGTGCTGAACATTATGCAATCATCAGCGAACATCCCTACTTCTGACCTTCAGCGATGAAGCAGCTGAAGATGGTTGGGCCTAGGAACTAACCTGAGGCAGTGATGTCTTGGAAGAGAGATGATTGAACTTCAACAACCATAACCATCTTCCTTTGTGCTGGGTATGATTCCAACCAGCGAAGAGTTTTCCCCCTGATTCCAGTTGACTCCAGTTTTGCTAGGGCTCCCTGATGCCAAACTTTCTCTTACTTTCTCTTAAACAACTTAAAGGCTGCATTTTGTCTATTTTCTTACATTGGTGACTAATTATTAAAATCCTTATTATCTTCCTTAAGAAAATTTCTGTGTTTATTTGTGTTCTCTTTTAAAAATTAATGATTCAGGCCTATGGCCAAAGAGAAATGCAGCCTCATGAAAAAAGGTTTGCTGATAGCCAGGAAGCAAGGATTTTGGGAAAGGTGTGTTTCTCAAACTGGAAAGTTTGGAAGTCATGGATCCTCAGGCTTGACTTTTCATTTTGATATCCATAGCATCTGTCTAGGGTGGCATCTGTCACTTGGTTTTAGAGTGTGGTGTGTCTGACCACAGGTTGCCAATTGGTTTACATGGGCTGTACTTACAGTGAACATTAGAGTATACGATTGTTTTTGTAACTTGTGTTATCCTTACAAATCTGCATATATCTGTAAAGGTATAGTTGTGGTTGAAGGATTATTGTAATATAGTTCATCTTTTCTTGTTTAATAAATGTTTTATGCTTTTATTAAAAGTTCATCAGCTGACTCTGGTGACTCTGTTCAGTAGCCCCTCTACACGTATCTAAACAAACAGAATCTGTCAAGCTGAGTCCACTCTAGGATTAGGTTTGTCCAGTGGTAACCTCAGCTGGGGATCATAACATAATGCAGTGTGGTATATTCCAATTTTAAGCGTCCCTTAATGAAATGTTGATCTGTTGAAGCCTCTTAAATAGTAAATTTAAGAAATGTGAAAGGGAGTTCTGCATTTACTGTTACAAGTATGCAATTTGGCTATTTCAAATGCTTTAGAAAAGTGAAATGCTTAAAAGGACATGTGCAAGTCTTCTGTAAGCTGATGTGAACTATCCCTCTGACAAGTATTCACTGCAGATTGCAAACTTGATCTGGATTCAGGTTCAATACCTCGCACATCAGAATTGCTGCTCTGCTTATTAGAACTACTCTACTTATGTTGAAGGATCGACGTAAGTGCAGAGACATTGAAAGGAGAGTTGGGCAACATGCCCGCTATCTGAGCAAGTGAATCAATTATCCACCCCAGAGACTGTACAGGCAAAGGGCGTCATATGAAATGATGTCAGAGGAGCTGTGTGTCAGGAGACTACGCTTCAGCAAGGAAGTGATTAGATGCCTCTGTGAAATGTTGAAGGAATCCCTGAAGCGCAAATCGAAATGCCGCACTGCCTTAACAGTGGAGATGAAACTCACAACAGCTCTGAATTTCTTTGTGTCTGGGTATTTTCAACATGGAATTAGTGACATATGCAACATATTGCCGAATGCTGCCAGGACCTGCATTCACCAGCTAACTGAGGCAAATTTTCGTTTGGGCTTCAGAGTTTATTATTTTTGACATGTCACCAGTAAGGGTGAAGGAGAGGGTCCCTCCCACTCCACAAGATTTTTGGTTTTCCTAAATTAGTGGGGCTGCCCATGGAACACTTATTCCATTGAGGGTGCCAATAGATGAGGCTGTTTCCTTCCTCAACAGGAAGGAGTTCCATTTGTTGAATATGATGATCGTGTGTGATGCCAAAAAGATGATCCTCAATATGAATGCAAACAACTGGGGAAGTGCCCATGACTTATTCGCTCCAGTGAACTCAATGTTGCACTGGACCATTAACAACATCACCAGCAATTACAGGTTTGGGGCTACTGGGTGATAAGGTATACCCACTGAGAATGTGACACCATTTCAGAGGACCACCAATGAAGCACAGGACCAATATACCCATGCACATGTAACAACACGTCAGGCGGTGGAGAGGACAATTGGACTTCTAAAGCCACGTTTTCGATGCCAGGAGAGGTCAGGGGGCACGTTACACTATGCATCTGTGATAGTCTCAAAGATTGTTTAGTAGGTTGTGCATTGCATAACTTTGCCCTCCAGCAAAGACTGAACCTTCACCCTGAAGATGACTTGACACAAGAAAAGGAGGAGCTGGAGGAGGGCAATGCGGAGCCTGATGCAGACATGCCTCCTGGAGCATGTGAGGAGGCCCAGGCTCCAGCTGCCACTAGGACAGCTCCAGATCACTTGGTCACTTCTGCTATTGAACATTGAGCTTTGAAAATTCACAATGTGTACCTCCCCTCCTTCCGTCCTCCCTCCCATCCTTCCAAAATAAGACGAGAACTGTTGTGGTAAAGTTTTTAAAGAAGTTTAATTTTATTTCAAAAAATGTGAAAACATTTATTCAAAATGCCATAGAGCAACTGCTTAAGTTAAAGGTTACCATATTGTCAAAAATTTAAGACTTTGTGTCTCTTATTTTGTGAATAAATGTTTTTCATAAAACTTTACAGACTGCTACAAATATGTTATTACGACATCAAAAACACTGAATGCTTAAATAGAAGGTAACTATAACTGAATAACATAACTCAAATAAACAACAAATATGAACTGGAACATTTTTAAATGAAAGCATAAATATACTAATAAACAACACAAACCAAAAATAAGTCAAATGTAACAAAATACAGTTTAGAGTCAAGTCAGTAGGCAGAAGTGCAATAAATAAGGAACACAAAGCAATGAAAAAACAAAGAAAATATCCATAATGAAGAAATGGGAGTGGATGAGGCAGAGGAAGCAGTGTTGGAGGGAGAGGGGAGGGACCTTAATTCCTTCCACATCACCCCTGGCCCCTTCCCCTTCCATGTGACGTAACCTCCTGTGTTCCACATACATGCCCAGCAGCAGGTTTCTCTAAACTGGTTGGCCGCTGGACAGAAAGTACAGCTGCAGGTGTTGCCATTTTTGTAAGAATCTGTCAAAGGGACTCATTGTGCTGTCTCATAAGCGCATTCTGCTCCTGAGAAGCCTGCATGTGCTGAGCATTGACCTCAGTTAATCTTTGCAGGTGCTGTCAAACATCTCTTAAGGCCCTGGTACTGCAGCCGTGAATTGGTCTCACAGCGTTCCCCCCTCTCTCTGTGCCAGATCCTGATACAGGCGGTCAAGGAAGAACTCAGCATCTTCATCATCACCTGCATGGGCCACAAGTTGCCTGTGTGGCTGTGGAGGGGGGGGAGCTTCTGTTGCCAGTGCCACAGGCTGCTCACCTTCTAAAGGTTCTGAGTGCCCTCCCTCTGACACAGCAGCCATATCATCACAGGCCTCTCCCTCCCCAATCACCATTAAATTTAGGGTTACCACAGAACTTCCCTCAGCATCACCTTCAAAGTCTGAAATCTCACCGTCCTGCAAGGGCTCTCCTTCCTCCGCTGCAGATACAATGTTGCAATGTACTTGCTTCCATTACATCCTGACCCCTTTCAGGTATCTCTACTACTGCACCAAACTCATCTGGACTAGCATCAGTGAGAGCAAAAAAAGCATAATTGTTTTCTGTAACAAATCAACTGTCATCTTGATAGTGTCATTACTCAACTTTTTTTTACCTCCGCTTATCCCCACATCTGGTACACAGCTGTTTATCATGGGGTTGGAAAGACCCATCAGCCTCCATACTTGCTCCTCCTGTTCGACTAGGTCCTTAATGTATGGCTGCCCCGCTCCAGTCAGTGAGCGCTCCCGGGCATTATGAGCCAGCTTTGTGTAAAGAATTTTTTATTAAAAAATCTGACTGTCCAGTCCTGTGACACATTTTACATCTTCTGGAGGCAGATGAAAGCTTGTACCCTGGGGGGCTTTTTGTTCCATGATAAAACTCATGACAAAGTCAGAGCCATCTCCAAGGTAACTGCATTTTACACCTCTTAAAGTTATAAAAGAAACTGTATTGCCTTATCAAGATTGGATATAACTAGTTCAACGTATCTCCACGGCAACTGCATTTTTCACACCTCAAGCTTAGTAGACAGAACAAACATTTCTGAACTTTCTTAATTTTTAAAGTCACAAACTAGGCTTTTAAGTTTCAGAAAATACTTTATATATTCAGATTCATATATATCCTGGCTGAATGCATTAAATCATTCAGTTTCTTGCGGCGCTGATCCACCATCCTCAGCAGAATGCTGTTGGCATTAAGAACTGCTGCAACCTGTTTCCAAGCTATGCTTTGTTGCTTCCTTAGAGGTTTAGATTTTCCATGCCCTGGGATGTACACGCACCTTTCTTCCACCTCATTTAACAGAATATTCAATTCTTCATCTGTGAAGTTTTGGCTCCTCTTCTTCACCAGATTATCATGAGTGGCCATCTACTGAATGCAAAGATATGAGTAATTTTAAGCACACCACACTTAGTCATCTAATAACATTACAGATTTAAAATAAATAAGGAAAACTAAATTCACTTATAAATCTTGACTAAAAATTATATACAATCATTAAAAAAATTAAATAATTACATTTAAAATGAGTCAATAACAACAGCATTAAATGTTTAAAAGAAATAACCAAAAAAAAGGTCGGAAATATCTTTAAAATTATGGAGAGTCCTTGGGTCTTCACCTTGCCTCTTTAAAACACTTCTGTCAAAAGCTGCCCCCACAGGGCGTTCCCTGGGCTGGTTGCATCATTGGGGGGGGGGGCGCGTAGCTTTGCTGGAGTTGCACTTCATTGGGGCCTGGGAGGAGCCCTTCGATGTAGGCCCCAAGCATCTCCTAGGATCAGAATGGTGGGCGTAAATTTGCATGGCAGGTAAGTATGTTTTTTTTATTGTATTTGTGGCAGGCCATCTCTTTCCGATGGTAGTAGGAAATTATGGCCCTTTGGGTTTTATCAGTTGGACAGAGTTCACTAGCAAAGGGGTATGGCTGAAGGGGGAAAATGGTGCCATAGTGGTAATGTCACTGGCTCAGTAATCCAGAAGCCCAGGCTAATGCTATGGGGACACAGGTTCAAATCCCACCATGGCAGCTGGTGGAATTTGAAATCAATTAATAAATCTGGAATATGAGGCTGGTCTCAGTAATGATGACCATAACAACTATCATTGGTTGTTGTAAAAGCCCATCTGCAGGCATTCTCTGGCCCATGTGTGACTCTAGCCCATAGAAAAGTGTTTGATTCTTAACTGCCTTCTGAAATGGCCTAGCAAACCTAGCAGTTCAAGGACAATTAGGGCTGGGCAACAAATACTGGCCAAGCCAGAGACACCCACATCCCATGAAAGAAGAAGGAAAACAGTTACAAGGAAATTATGAAAGTTTTTTGGCAGCACATTAAAGCTATTGAGAATGTTCCATTAGAATTGAAAAAGGTAAGAGATAATAAAGGTTCTTAAAATGCTGAAGTAGTTGCAAGGGAATGAATATTTTCTTCTTTTTGGAGCATGACACCAAACAGTCAGCAAGAGATGAGGAGAGAAACTAGAAAAAAAATTACATCGAGTTATCAGAACATGGAATGCTTTGCAAGAATGGTTGAAACCTTTGAACATTAGGGAAAAAGTAAAGTAATATTTTAAACAGAAGAAAATACAAGGCAGAACAGGATAGTAGGTTTAGTTTTAAGTTTCTCTCCCAAAAAACTGGCATGGATATGATGGCCTGTAGTTTCTTTCCATGCAGTAAACTTCTACTATTTTCAAGCAATGCTGAACTTGTAAAGTTTAATAGGAACACTGGGATTACTATCTTGATGAGAATACTTACCAAGGGCACTAGACAAACTCTTAACTCTTCACAAAAACTCCTCATTAAACAACAGTTTGTTGCCACCCAGTCTATGCCTAGGGGTTAATAGCACCTCAGTATGGCTCACAAGGCTGTGTTACATCAACCAATTTGGGTTATATTAACATTTACCAAACTCCTACAAGGATCTATACACATGCCACTGTCATGTAGCAGATAAGTCAGACATTAGAGTCGGAAACTATCATTTGTTCAGTAATTTGGGATTCTAATTAGCAGCATTTAAGCTTAAACATTGAATATGCAAATAATTAGCAGATAATTAATGGATGAAATAAATAACAGAAGTTGCAAAATAGGTAAATTGGCACAGGGAAGTTATTAAATTTTTTTGGCAGCCCATTATAGAAAGGACATACAAGCTATATAGGGTGTTCCATTAGAATCGAAAAAGCTAAGAAGATATTTAATAGAGGTTCTTAAAATGCTGATGTGGTAACAAGGGAAAGACTATTTCCTCTTCTTGAAGTGTAATTGTCAGTTATGTTACAGTAATTCAGAAATAACTGTTAGCCAATTATAAATTCACAGTTGAGATCAGTGTTTTTGAAATGTATCTAAATTGAGATTAATTTAGGATTAAATTCCTTAAGATATCTGACAAGTTAACAGTATTATTACCAGGTATGTTAAATAAAGGTAAAATTTTATATGCTTGCAATTAGCAATGTTTCTAGAATTAATACACCCTCATTTTTATGAAAGATAAAATGATTATCTCACTTTCTTCTGGGAGGATGCAAGGTCATCTATGCTGACAACATCTGTTGTGCCACCCAAGCACCATCCTGGACTAGATCCTTAACGAAGATGTTACAAAGTTGACGGACTACTGCGGTACACGGCGAATGACATTGAATTCCTCTAAAACTATATCCAATGTATTCTACCTCCATAATGCCAGTGCCAAAAAGATATTTACATGGATGGTCAGAGACTAAAGCATAACCCCAACCCAACATACTTGGGAGTCACTCTAGATAGGAGTCTGTCCTTTCAGGAACATCTGAAGAAAATTGCAGCAAAGGTCAAAACCAGGAACAAGTTATTATCTGAACTTGGGGCACAGCTGCCACAACACTCCAGACCTCAGCACTTGCCCCATCATACTGTCTGGTACAGGTCATCTCTCACACACACACACACACACGCACACACACGCACACACGCACACACGCACACAAGCACACACATATTGTTAACACTCAATTGAATACAATATAACTGGAACTCTCCACTCAACATCCCTTCCCTGGCTTCCTGTCCTTGCAAACATCATCCCTGCCACATCCGCCAATTGATGAAAACCCACAAGCTGAGTGAAAACATCAGTGATGCACCTCACTTACCATTCCACAATGATGTATTCAATCCACCTACTGCCTGCCTTCCATCTCGACTTCCTATATGGAGTAATCTACCTGAGCAAGATCTACCAGCAGGCATTCTTTGATCCAAGGAATGGGAAACATGGGAAGTCACTAATGAGCTGCTGGTGACAAACCCCACCTGTTGAACAGCAGGCTTTGATCTACCTCAGCAGGAGTGGTCCTTGTTAACAGGGTCAGGACAAGTCAGGGTCCCTGTCCAGCCAACCTCCACTGCTGGGGCCTCAGAACAAACCCCTTGCGCATTTGTGGAGAGACACAAACAATGTTGCACATTACCGAGGAATGTCCCCTCTACAGACTAAGTGGCAGACAAATTACCTTAAATTCAGCTAATGAGGAGGCGATCGCTTGGTCCTGGAGATTTGCATTCGCCAAATAATTCTGGGAGGACGGTGTTAGCCTTCTGAGGTATCAAATGATGAACCTCCATCTATAGATGTAATGCAGACAAAATTCAGTAGCAGCTGAAAACAGGTGAGGGGATTGTGATGCAAGATTAATCCATCCCTGTTGCTTCTGATGCTGGCAGCACACAGACTTTGTGCTTCCTGCAGCCAGGGATAAGCATGTTGCTGAATGGCAGTATGCCTGAGCAAGAGCTGATAAATCACCAGTAGCTAGCATGAGTTCAAACTAGCCTATACCACTTAAGGCCAGCTTGTATCTCCAAAAGGGGAGCTGCATTTGGCCTCAGTGATGGAATTCATTGCACAAGTGACTTGGATCTGGGAATGACACAGAGATGGTACAACATGGCAGAGAGGTTCCCAGGGTTCTCCAAAGCAGCACTGTATAAACAGCCTTGGTGCAGGAAGTGGACAGGTGAGAAGTGATTTTTCTCGCAGGGTACCAAGGGATTCCTTCAGACGCCTCTAAGAAGGCACTGGGAACAGATAGCGAAGCAGGTGGATGTCGGAAGTTAGCTCGGAGGACCTGAATGCTGTATTGAAAGAAGTTCAATGATCTCACACAAATGGTCCAGATAGTGAATGCATCTTCAATGTCACATCCCACAAACTGCACCACTAACCTAACACAATTGTCAAGCACACCACATGTTCATTTCTTACTTATCAACAACCACTACCAATTGGGATTCATAGCTCATAGTCATAGTTTCACATCACCCTCACACACTTAGCACTGTTGCAAGTCTCACATCCACCTCACAGCTTTCACAGACTGTCAGCTATTTTAACCATGATGGACATCACTAACACATTGCGTCATATTCACGGACACATTTCCCTCTCTCTTGCCAGAGAAGATGCTGCATAACCACAGGCCATAGCAGCTAACCAGCAAAGACAGGAACAGTTGTATGTCCTCATGCCTAAACACTGTCACTCTTATCTCGCACTCACAGACGCCAGCTCAGACATTGGTGGTGTCCATACCTTAGAGGGTAACAGAGAGGCAAGATGTGCCCTCGGTAAGTCACTGGGCATGAATAGTCTGCAACCAGGACTGTGGGAAAGAGTAATTCAGGGGCCAGCTCACTGAAGGATAAGGTAACACACAATGAGGACTTCAATGGGACAGCATGCAGGAAAAGGCTGATGAGCATGTACTTAGAAATGCTTGGTGCACTAGCATTAGTGCGCCTGCCAGAAAATCTGTGATGACTGTCAGGAAGTATTGGTGAAGTCTGGCATCAGCCTGTTCAGGACTTTATACAGAGCTTGGAGTCCATCCTCTCCAGAACTGAAGTCATGGCCAACTCCATTTGCACATTTATGGATCCAACCATGATGCTGCATCTGATGTCTGATACCTCAGTTTCCATTGCAGCGTAAGCAGAAGCCACCGGAACAGTACTGCAGTAGAAACTAAGACTGAAGTATGTAAACACGGCTTGCTGCCTGGCAAGCTCAGGCTGCTGGCATCATGACTGTGGATACCAGTGTTCAAATGGACCAACCCCAACAGGCAAGCAGACCATCCTCCAAAATATTACTAGGATTGCTGAGATGCTGCCTCGGGAGTTGCAGTGGCTCATGAAGCACACATCTGCTGTCCTGTCTCAAGTTGACAGCCTTTGTCCTCTCACTACAGCTACTCTGCCAGTGTCCTTGCTGTTGCCTGTCAGTCAGCCAGCCAGCCCAGACTGCTGTTACTCAAGCCAAGATGGTGCAGTTCAAAATTGCACCTTCTATGGCTGGAAGGTTGGTAAGGTGTGGGACTGTTGCTGAATAGGAAATTGGGGTTGTGTTCACTGTTACTACAGGTAGATGAGCCAATTACAGCAGCCCAGCCAGAAAAGAAATCCATTGGTTGCCTTCTCCTTCCTGCTTTTCTACCTCCTCCTTCCTTAGCTGTAAATCTGTCACTGTAAATCTGGTGACAAGGGTTGTGCCTTCAAGATGAGGAGGTTGTGAAGGATGCAGCAAACCATAACAAATTGAGACACGCACTCTGATCTTCCAGACCAGCACAGGCACTAGAGGTGTCCTTGCTGGTAGTCCATGTGGTAAGCGTGGTTCACATTATACGCATGTTGCTGACCTGTTCGTGGATTTCGCACTGGAATCAGGAGCCAGTGGATGTCCTCCGTTGCCCAGCAACCACCTTCTGATCTCTCGTGGTGGCTCAAATGATGATCGTGCAGGAGTATAAAGACATCTTGACTGCTGCTAGGGTCCAGTGAATTGACCTACATAATTGCTGAGGGTGGGCACACACCAGGTGCCTATTGAGGGTGTGTAACACTTTGCGGCTGCAATACATCTCTAAATTTAGATACAGTATGAGTGCAGTTAATGGCACTCTGTACCATGGAGAAGCTAGTTATCCTAAAGCCACATGCTTCTCTCTTGAAAGAGAAAAGGCAATGCATTTCCCTCTGTTTGCATGAAGTATGCGAGTTATCTCCATTATTTCACAGTGGCCAGAAAACTGAGAGATGTTAGAGATCTCCCCTGCTCCAGATTGAAAGGAGCAAAGAAGTATTCTTGCATGACATGGATGCCATTTTGAAGCAAAATGGCTCTCATCACTTTGAAAAAAATGGGCATTACGCATCCAAATTTTGTAGCTGGTATCAGATTTTCCTTGATTCCCCTCCGCCTCTTGCTTAATTCACCTTCCATGCTGGTAGCTGTATCATATAAGTGACACTTATAACTGCTTGTTTATGGATAGTATAACCATACGATTTTAAATCCTGTAGCCTTTCGTCTCTTTGTCAGAGATGCAGTTTCCAATTTTACAGAGAAAGCTTCTACCCACAAAAGACACAGACTAAATAAAGAACTTATGGTAATACTAAATTAAGGACTAAAGACTGATACCTGAAGAATGAATACTGAGCTTTATTCTCAAAAAGGCTTTTATATACCCTTAAGGTCTGAAGAAACCGCCTCAATTCCATTGACCAATCTAAATGATGTGTGTATTAAAAAAGAGTTCAGGTCTTTCACGTGTCAATCACTTCTACAGCCCTACTGAGACCCTTGATGACCTTCAAATCAAAGAAGTACCAGCACCTAGACATGCCAGGTTATTTATTTACTCCTGGGCAGAATTTTCAGGTCAGCGGCCGGGCGTGGTCAGTGGCACTGGGAGCAGCCAGAAAATGGCCCTCCACCCACGATTGGCCCCCGACCATGATTTTACGCTGGCAGGCCAATTAAGGCCCGGCGGCCGATTTAAAAACGGCCCAGGCAGCCCCACAAAGGCTGCCACGGAAGGACGCCTGTTCTGTGCTGTTCTGATGGAGTCAAGTGCGGTTGGAGATGCCAGGCAGGAAGGCAGGTCATGAGGGCACTCAGGCCCCTGCTTTTTGGATGAGTGCCTCGCAGTCCTGCTGGAGGAGGTGGCTGCCAGGAGGGACACCCTTGTCCCAGGGATGAAAGGAGGAGACCACCGCATCTCACAAAGACAGCATCAGAGGAGGTGGCAGCGCTGGTGAGCAGCCATGACGTGGTGTGGCACAAGTGGGTGCAGTGCTGGAAGCGGTTCAATGACCTGCTGTGCTCAGGAAGGGTGAGTACTGTGTTGGCATGGGTCAGTGTACAGAAATGTGGTCATCCCCCCCGTGGACCTCAGGGGTGTTAGAATCTGAGTGACAACTGTCAATGACACCAGAGCTGGCCAGGGGGGTGAGCCCTGGCTGCTTGGTCAGAGTGCCTTGCGGTTCGAGTGCCACGACATGGATATGCCCTGCAAGGTGTTCCTCAGCTGGGGTTGGCCAGGTTGCAATGGCGCTGCAGGTAGAGAGTGGACTAATCAATGCTCCTCTGTCCTTTCAGGAGAAGACGAGCCATAACCAATCAGAGAGGTCACATTAAGGCAGAGGTCTGCCCAACCCCTGCTGCATCTCACCAGACTTGAGCAGGACGCCCTAGAGCTCGAGAACCAGCATGTTCCCTGTACAACTGGGCATGGAGGGTGGGGGGGTGGGGAGGGGTGGGTGCCAGACGAAGGTAAGAGCGCAGTGCACAGAGGTGAGAGTTTCGGATTGTGCAACCATTCTAGTGTAGTCTCTTCATTGGTGGCAGGCCCAAACCTGGAGTCCCCATTGATCATTGAAAGATGAAGGCACCACGATGCAGATTTTCACTGCCTCACCAGGGTGCCTGGCATGCACAACGACAGTGTGGTGACTTTAACTAATGACATGTCCTTGCTCTCCCTTTTAGATTCACCAGCTCGCACTCGCTCTCTGGATCACAAAGGGCAACCCCTGACACCGGAGGACCACAGGGCTTCATTTGCATCTGCGTCACACACGCTCTGAGGTGGGCACCAGCACAGATACTAGCACCTCAGTGGGCATAACATCACCATTTAGTCTATCAGTGCACATTGCTGAGTGCACTTCACATTCGCTTGAAGTGCAAGTGGAGGCAGAGAGTGCCCAGGGCACCAGCAGTCGGAGGACTGCTGGGGACCAGGACCTTGCTCAGTTGAAGGCTGTTGATGAGCCTCTGGAGTTATCCATTAGGCGGAAGATGCTGGATGTCCAACGGGATGTGTAGGAGGATCTGGCGGAGATGCATGAGGATCTGCGTGCCATGGTCTCCATTGTGGAGGAGTCCATCCGGAGCATGAGCACTGCATTGACACTTGTGATCGAGCGCACTGCCTCCTCTATTGAGAGCATGGTGACTCTCATGGTGAAGCAGCTCCAGAGAGAGAATGAGAGGTTCCTGGGGTTGCGCTCGGACCTGCAAGCCCTCACACAGGCACTGAGCTCAGGTGGTCAGTATCAGTGTGGGAGATGGATGAGACACCCAATGTCCCAGCTAGGTGCATGTCCATCAGTGATGAGCAGGGAGTTTCTTCATTGGTGGCAGGGAGGGCCAAGCGACCTTACATTGGCGCATGGGCTGCTTATCATCTCTGTGGGTTCCTCTCAGGGCCCTCTGCGTGACGGCAGCAGCTCCTCTGCCCCTCTGCCAGTGACTGTTGCATCTGATGGGGCTGCGATGACTGGGGAGATGCCATCTGTGGCACTGGCTTCTCCCTCTTAAGCGAGGGCAGCACTGGCTCCACTGGCCAGAGAACAACCACCAAGGTCATTAGGCCAATAAGGCACTAGGGTCAGCAGGCTGCCATCAATGCCAGTGCCAGCGATGGGGAGGGGACAGAGGGGCACCATGATGTGGCACTGGCAAACATAAGTTTAAGAGGTGTGAGAGGGACAGTTCATGGGTGAATTTCTGTTCATTTATGCTTGGATTATATGTCCCTTAGTGTAGACATCAACACCAGTAATTGTAATGTCATAATGATTTCAATGTGACGATATAATTAAATTTGCTTTGGTTCTGATGTCCAGAGTATGCTTCACATTTTATTGTTTCTGTTGCAGGGTACACCAGTATGTAATGCTGGGTGTGAGTGGCTGGATAATTTATTGCATTGACATTGAGCAGACTTTGGGTGCAAATGAAAGGGTCATTTCAGACATCTGGGATGGAGGTGGCATCCGTGGCGTGAGGTTGAAGCTGATCTTTGGTAGCCCAGCTGAGGAAGCGTTGGATCAAGGTGTCCCTGCCTTCCTGGAGGTCACCAAGTCTGCCTCCATGCCCTCAGCTTTCTCCTCACCATGCTCCTCTTCTGACTCACTACTGGACTCATCATCTGTGGCCTGTGGAGTTGCCTCAAGATCCTCTTCCTCCAGTGGGTCTCCCCTTGCCAGTGCCAGATTGTGGAGAGCGTAGCATGCAACCATTATCAGTGACATCCGCTCTGGGGGGTATTGTAGTGCACCCCTTGAATGGTCCAGGCATCAGAAGCGCATCTTTATTAAAATTTGAAAAACATCACTCTAATCTCCCTGAGGCACGGAGCTGCCTCAGGGAGATTTCGGTGTTCTTTCACGCGCATGCGCAAGAGAGCGCAGGCCCTGACTCAGCTTCCTTCCCTCACCCGTACAGGGAGCGCAGAGCACTTCCGGGTGAGCGTCATGCTGGGTGGGCCTTAATTGGCCCGCCCACGTAAAATGAAAGCGTGCAGACGATCGCGTGAGGTGATTGGCCGTGCACCCGCGTGCACCTGCTCCCACCCAACCCCCACAGCTCATTCTCCCCATAAAATTCTGCCCCTGAACTTCTTAGGTCTTTCCTAACTAGGGGTCATAAACAGACACAATTAAGGCAGGACATTGTTATATTCTTCTGTTTATGCCATTATCAGGTTAAAATGCAGGCCTGTGGCTTTGATAGTTGGTATTTCTAGTTCTAGTAAGGCGTGTTAATTTTCCATAAGCTTTCATGTAGCATCAGCCCTTTCCTATCATTAAGTTTAACGATTGGACAAATTTAAGGCAAATCAGGTTATTCATTCCACTGTCAGCAGCTCAACTCTTGTAAATTATAATAAATACATTTCTGTATTAAGTTGCCAAATCACAAAGATAAAGAAAAGAGCGAGCAAGCATTTATATAGAACTTAAGTGCATATTGACCCAAAGCGCCTCACAGGCAATGAAGTATTTTTGATGCGTAATCACTATTGTTATGTAGACAAATATGGCAGCCAATTTGTGCACAGAGACTCCACAAGCAATAAAATAGATGAACCGATAATCTATACAGTACTGATAGTGTTGGTTGAGGGCTAATATGTTGGTCAAGATACTGGAGGAATTTCCAAGCTCTTTCTTGAATAGTACAATGGAATATTTTATGTCCACTAACCAAGTAGATGGGAAGACAAATCTATACTTGAGAGGAATGGTTTCCAAAGGAATGCGTTCTGCTTTTAATTTCATAAGTAAAACAGAAAACAAACTGACGTTTTTTTTTTGAAAAGCACAGAGTCAAATGCTGAGAGTGATGGAGAGTTGGACTTAATGATAGCCGAGTACTGAAATAGCAATAAGAAAAAATTAAACATTTACATTGGTTGCATCTAATCTCACCTTTGTCATAACAACACCATAGTATTACTAGCTATTCCAACTAATCAGTCTTCATTTCAAATCATCCACATTACCACAAATACTTAAAGTTGAGGAAAGTGTAAAACACTATGATCGTTAATAACCAAAGTCAATATGTGCTAAATCATAGAACTATAGAATAGTTACAGCATAGATAATTCACCCCATTGTGTGCATGCCAGCTCTCTGCAAGACCAACTTAGCCAGTGCCACACCCTGCCTTTTTGCCATAGTCCTCTAATTATTTTCTTTTCAGGGTTCATCAAATTCCCTTTTGGAAGCCACAATTGAATCTGCCTCCAAAATATTTTCAGGCAACGCATTCCAGACCATAGCTACTTGCTGTGTAAAAAAGTTAATCCTTGTGCCTCTGCTGTTTTTTTTTTTGCCAATCACCTTAAAATTAGTGTCCTTGGTTTTCAATCCTTCCACCAATGAGAACAGTTTCTACCTGTCTACTCTGTCTGGATCGCTCATGATTTTGAACAACTCTATCAATTCTCCTCTTCTCCAAGGAGAAAAGCCCCAGCTGACTCAATCCATATACTTAATACATGTCCTTCCAAGGAACTCCCACGTTTCTTTAAAACCTAATTCTCCAATTCTTCCCCTAAAAGTGAAACAGAAACATTGCTGCACTTTTAATTGTGCTTCATCTTTACACGTACACACTTTTGTACCAAATAGGCAAACCTTTTTTTATTCATTCATGGGATGTGGGCATCGCTAGCTAGGCCAGCATTTATTGCCCATTTCTAATTGCTCTTGAGAAGGTGATTTCAGAGGGCATTTAAGAGAGTCAACTATATTGCTGCTGCTCTAGAGTCACATGTAGGCCATACCAGGTAAGGACAGCAGATTTACTTCCCTAAAGGACATTAGTGAACCTGATGGCTTTTTACAATTGACAATGGTTTCATGGTCAGCATTAGACTTTTAATTCCAGATTTATGTTGAATTCAAATTCCACCATCTGGTGTGGCAGGATTCAAACCCCAGTCCTGTCAGCATTACCCTGGGTCTCTAGATTACTAGTGCAGTGACAATACTACTAAGCCACCATCATGGTTAGAATAAAATGACATACCAGATTCTTACTTCCATTTGTATTTTAAATGAATCTTCCTCCCCCTACTTTGTAGGTTACTTTTCTGCCACTTCTGACACAACATTTCCATAGAAGACATGAATTCCCCAGCAGAGAGAATGAGTAACATATTCTAGAGTCATGTTTCTGTCTGTACAACTCCAAACAGTCATAAAAAAGCTTTAAAGTTTGTGGTAGGTTAAACCACTCTCTGATTCCTTGCTTTGCACTATCAGTACCTATCTTACACAGGCCTACAGAAATTAGAATCTTGTTATTTAGGAAATTATACTAGAGAATCCATAACCATCAATTCTAAAATGCAACTAAAATAAGCTGTTTAAGTCTTTTGTGATGTCACAGTGAGCCATTAATTGATAATAACAGTGGAGTAAAAGATGACTAAGGCAACATCATTAAGATGCACAACAGCTGATAATGAAACAGTTTGTTCTTAATGGAGCTTTAGCTCAATAGAAATCAATCAGATATAATTTGTAAATCTAATGCGAGTTGATCAAATAGGTGTTTGGGCTAAGCAGTTCCTCTATTCTCACGACATTGTATTAAAGGTGTATTACTGTATTATTAAGGCTAAGGGTACACAGGTGAAGGGCATTGATTGCTTAGGTATGCTGGGCAAATATAAAGAAAGACTTGCCTGGGAAGCTAGCTGAAATTGTAGAATGCTTGCTGTGCATGTGAGAGATAGTGGGTTCAACACCCACATCCTCCAATTCTCTTTTGGCTTGGGGCAATTGTCCAGACACAATCAAGGTGTCCAATGTTAGTGAACACTAGTGAATGTATTGGAGGCAGTGGTGTAGTGGTAAAGTCACTGGACTAGTAAGCCAAAGGCTCAGGCTAATGCTCTGGGGGATACAATTTGGGTTCAAATTCCATCACAGCAGCTGGTGGAATTTAAATGTAATTAGTTTAAGCCTTCTGTGACAGGTGGATGACATGGGGGCCGGGGTGCATCATCAGCCCTAGGAATATTATGGGGTGCTGGCTAGTTCAGATGGCTAGTGTGTGATTCAGAATAATATAAACAGTGTGGGTTCATTTCACATTCCAGCTAATGTAGACTTGAGCCTGCCTCCTTGCTCTGCCCCTGAGAGTGGAAGGCAATAGCAAGCCAGCACTGACACAAAACCTCCAAGAAAGCAGCTCAGGATGAAGCACCAGCAGACTTCAGGCAGAACACATGTGATATTTTCAAAAGAGTATAAAGGAAGACATCTGGGACACAGTTTTGACTGGGGAGGAGGCAGTAGTTGTATTCTGTAAATAAATCTATTATCAAGTAAAAATTGGCATCTGGTTTCCTACTTCACCATCTGTCTTCGGAATGAATTACATGGTGGCAGGGGTGAAGGAAACTAAGATTTTTTTTCATACAGGAAATTGTAATCTGAGTTACTTTTGTGAAAAACAGCTGAAAGCAGGCGTAGGTTCGTGGTATGATCACCCACCGATGTTCTCGGAGTCTGAACCTAAGACCCGTAGAAAAGTTAAGTGGATGTGTGGGCATGGGTTATGTCTTTATCAAAGGCAAAACAAGGTATGGTCTTGGCTTTGTAGCTTCCTAGCAAGAGTAAAATCAGGAGCAAATTATTTTGCGAGCTGGTGCCTGTCAGTTGGATACGATGAAGGGTTAAATCTTCTATTAAGCTTCATGGATGAAATTTTTAAGAAAGATGATTTATTAGGTGCCTACGAAGCACGGTTAGACTTTGATAAATTTTGAAAGACGGATGGTCATTCCATAGAGGAAAATATCAGGGACCTTAACAGATTGGATAAAAGATTGCAGAAATTCAATTTGGAGATTCCTTATTCAGTGCTTGCATTTAAATTGCTGGGTTGCGCTAACAGTTTGCATATGGAGGCTCCTGACCTTAACTAGTATTTGGTTCTCAGAAAAAGACAGTCATTTGGATCAAATGTCTGCTGCTTTAAAAACAATCCTGGAAAGCAGTGAATTCCACCAGCCTTTGGCATGGTTCTCAAAGGATGGAGGAGTCGATGATTATAGCATTTCAAGATCATTTGGACACAGGGTAGAGGTGTCAGTACAACAGAAGAGTTACAGACAAAAATGTGGGTGAAGGCATTTTTAACAGAGCTGGCAGATGACTGGACTGCAGTAGCAGGAATGCCTGGAGAACAGGTGTTTCAGATGTGATGTAAAATATTATTATGTGATTAACTGCTCAAAGTGTCAAAATCCCGAACGCCCTCCCCAACAGCACTGTAAGTGTACCTACACCACAGGGACTGCAGCGGTTCAAAAAAGCAACTCACCACCACCACCTTCTTAAGGGCAATTAAGGATAGACAACAAATGCTGGGCTAGCCAGTGATGCCCACGTCCTGTAAATGGATAAGAAAGAAGCAAAACAACAGCTTTTGAAGCGATGTTTGACACAGAATTCGGAAGTTGAAGATGGTAATAATGATTGGTTTGAGGGAATTTACTAGTCAAGTGATGTCTGTGTTACTCACGGATTCATGTAATTGTGCTGTATTAGATAATAGTTGTACCTTGACAGTGTGGGTAACAACTTGGTTAAAATATTACTTAGATTCACTCAGCAGTCCTCAGGGAATACGAAAGTCCTACTTGTTTCAGGTTCAGGGATGACATCACATTGAGATCTCTGAAAAAGACTGATGATTCCATGCAAATTGGCTGAGTAACGCACTTTACTAATACAAATTTAGTCTCTAGTGAGATACCCTTGCTGCTGGAAAAGACATAAATGTAACCGGACATGGAACAAGATAAAGCAATTGTTTTTGGATTATTGCACCCTCTGAACAGAACCTGACATTTCTAATCAATGTTAAAGCAGTGAAATGACATCAGGTGAAAAGAATTTGAGAACAAAAAAAGCAAATTGTCTTAAAGTTACACAGAAAGTTTGCTCACCCCTCTTGTCACAAATTAAAAATCCTACTAAAGGATGCAGGTATGTTTGATAATGCGTATACAAGGCTCTTTGAAGAGATTAGTGGAGAATATGACATGTTAAAAACATCAGAGGATGTTGCCAAACCCCATTAAGTGTTCCACTGACATGAGACTTTAAATCCATAGTTACTACTTAATTAAAGGTGTGGGACAAAGATGGAAACATTTTCATTTTACATTCGTGGGCCAATATACCAGAACACACTATTAACACTCCTTTTTTTAAACTATGTAATTATTTTTATATTCATATATGTAGATCGATTGTAATGTGGCCCTGTGTAGGGAGTTTCAGGTAGTGGAAAATTAAACATCGAGGTGAAAGAAGAACCCAAGACCGAAAACGTCGAAAGAACTGTGCAGTATGGGCATAGAGAAAAGTATGATGGTTAATTTAGCCAAGACAAAGCCTTGCTAGAATTAGCAAGGTCTGCAAAATGAATAAAACTGCAGAAGAGCTTGCACCAAAAATGATGCAGAATGTACCTCGTTAAGGCGAATAAACAAGTTTCCTCTCAGTTTGACGACTGATAAGTGTTAGGGATAACAAAGCGGAGTCAAGCTGGCTTTATTACTTCAAGTCTGGCCTTGAAATTCCTGTAAGAGATATCTGGAGAAGAAACTTTAAATCCACTGACTTGTATGGGGAAGGATAGTGAACCTAGGGAAGGATATTACAGACCAATTGAATGCATTAAAAACATCTTATGTGGCACAAGGCCAGAGTCAAAAACAGTATAAAGAAAGAGCACACAAAGACATTGTTGCTACAGTGATTAGGGTGACCTGGTCAGTCACTCGGAAGTTGCATTTGGAGGGCTCGTCAATGCATTGACCACTGAGATGGACTCTGGCGAACAGTATTATTGTGAACATATACTATTGCTTAGTGGCTTAATAAAGGCTTACCACATTTAGTGGAACAATATCCAAGTTATTATGTGCCCTTGCTACCAAGGGCAATGGCAAGTACCTTTAGACTAGGTAGAGGGTCTTAAACATTTTATGGGCATGGCAACTGGTAAGACAAGGTAAGGAAGAAAGGGTGATTTGAATATAGTCATGGGAAAATGGACAGGGACCAGTCTGGGAGCATTGGCTAAATTTCTGACTGACGATGGGTGGAATTTACTAATGATGAGTTTAGAGACATGTGAAAATATGAACATTGTGGTCATGAATACAGCAACTGAAAGTCCTTTCAGCAATGGACTCTGTGAAAGGGATCATGTGGAGATTGATGAGGTGCTGCATAAGGATTTTAGCTGATCAACTAAACTGCAGGTTAACAACTGCCTTGGGATGGGCAGTCCATGCAAAGAAGTCACTTCAAATGGCTGGGAGTTAGAGTTCTTATCAATTGCTCTATGGGAGAAATTTGGAAATACCTTATGAGCTGTATGATAGGACCCCAGCCCTAGAAGGGACTACAATTAGTTCAACTTTTTTCTGCATACTTGAATGCTTTATATGCAGGAAGAAGGGCATTCATCAAGGCAGAAATGTTGGAGAAAATTTAAAGAGTTCTAAGAGTTATAAGACTGTTGTAATACTTGAACTATTACAAGGGTTCAGACTTGAATAGAATAAATCATGATGCTGGGAAAAGTATAGAATTATAAAATTCTCAAACTATTTTTCAAAATCCCAAGGATATGGAAAGCACACTGATAGCTGATGAATAGGCAAATAGCATCATGCAGGATCTATTAATGAAAAACAAAACTTACAAATCCATTTCTTTCAAATAATTTGCATCTTCATTATATTAATACATTACAGAAACTGAATTTGCCCAATCCAATTTGTGTTTTACCTTTTAAACTACAGGACATCTGGCCTCTTTCATCCAGCTCCCTGAATTACTTTAAACTATGAGATCAAAGATTTACACATCCAGTTTTCTGGATGATATGCACAAAGCTGAATCTTCCACACAGACCCCAGCCTTAGCTTCAATCTCTTTACATTAAGACACAGAAACAACTGGCATTCCCCTCCAGCTCTCTGCTTTAGCTCAAACAGGAAACTAAAAAGGTTACAGGGTCCCTGAACGATACTCATAATTCCCTCAGTCCCTGTTCACACCTGGAGTGCTGATCAGACGGCCAGAGGAAAAGATGTACATTCTGACGCATTGGCCTACATCCGACTGTGCAGTGAAAGACAAAGGAGAGGTATACATTGCTTCTACCCCTCTGTATGTGTGTTCAAAGCCTATAGTGACCAGGGACTAGTTACTCTCTGCTTGGTCACTCTGTGAGTGGTCAAAGCGAATATCACTCCCCATGGATAGAGTCCCTATGCACTCTTTATGACTGTTACGAGACCTCTAAATATTCCACCAGGTTGATAAGCATCATACAGGTGCACCTTCATACTGTTTCAAGGCTTCTCACTTCCCTGAATACGATGATAACCCCATGAAATCAGAAGTTTTCAAGATTGCCTTAATGAGGTCCATCCTGTTAGTGCTTTGTTATTCATAAGCATTGGTACCATTGGAATGTTTCCTGACCCCTTATACTTATAGGTTCTTAGTCATTTTATTGCCTATATCCTGCCTGTAGGAATGCAACACAAAACACCACACGCTGATTTTCTGTTAAGTTCTTGCTTCACAGGTGAAGGGGCCTTTACTATTTTTTTATTCCCTTAACCCACAAAGATTAGGCTATATAAATTCAATAGAGGCCAATTTGACTTAATCAATGTCATATGTACATTCTCATGGCATAACAGACATAACTGTAGTCATAATGTGCAACTGAAAATTGATCAGTTACACCATCATTTCAAACTTTTCAATCCATTTTACATTGCCTGAGATGAACTTTAATCCTGGGGATTTAGTATACCATAAAAGAGAGGGTCATGAAGAATGGAAAGGTTTGGGATGGTGTTAGGGGGTGATGGTAATACAGTGGTTCTCCAACATGGTAGTCATACTATTAAGGTCCATTCATATTAGTTAATTGGGATTGATTACAAACTTTCAGAATCTGAGTAAATAAAAGAAGATGATGAGGCACATTATACTTCACATACTCATGTTTGACAGTAATAAGGAACAGAGTACTGTAGATAAAGTGCTGGATGGCAATAGACAGAATGATACTAATGCACGAAACAGGACTATCGTATCCAAAGGACAACTGCCTGGAGTGGGTTCTTGGGTGACATACATGCCAGAAGGGTTCAATGAATGGAAGGACTTGACTAGTGTATTGAGAGCAGGGAAAGCTACCAGCTGGTATTGGCTGAATATCCAAGATGATGGACAACGTAAGATCTATGCACTGGCAAAATGGGATGAAACATTGGAAAGCAATAAAACACAGTGCAAATTCTCATAGGGGATCTGGGAATGACTCTTGCACTAGGAAATGATTATGTAATGATGTTGGAACCTCTGACTATGGTAGGGAGAGCTTCCAACAAATTAGAAGATAATTTAATAAGAGAGGCAAAATAAAAAGTGTTGGATAATTGGGATGAATTTGGTGTCGACTCTGAACTGCTAGATAGGGGACAGCCAGCCTTATCACAGATGAAAATCCTCCCAGCTGGAACTTAAGGCTAAAGCAAGATTAGTGCCTTGGGATTTCAAAGAGAGACTTGGAGATCAAGATGTTAGAGCGGGAACCGCGTGGGGGGCCGGGGGGAGAAGTGATCCTGAACATTTTCTTAGTTTTGTTGGCCACATATTTGTGGAAATGTAGGTCGCATTTTTGCAGGGAGAGAATTTTCAGAGAGAAGTGGTTTTGAATGATGTTGAAAGGAAGCTGTGTAAATTAAACAAATGCTTTTATGGATTGAATGGTGTATGGAGGGTATGGTGTTTCACAGTTAGGTCTGTCTTGCTGAAAATAGGCTACATTCAACTGAAAGCAGATCCAGCAATATTCCACTGGTACCACAAAGGAAACTTCTCAGGTATCTATATAATGTTTGCTGATGATTTTCTATGGAGAGGTTGTGTGAAGTTTGTTATAAATAAGATTAAAGGGGAAATTAAGGATAGAAGTCAGACTTGATGGAGGGATGGCGCAGTGGGGTGGGGTCATGCTAGCTAGTCACAAAAAGATGATATTGCCTCTAAAGAAACAGATCAGTTAAGAAGCTTGTTTGGGCAGTTGAATTGGTTATGGACCCAGGCAAGATCAGACGCCAGTCTTAATGTATTAGAACTAAGTATTATGAAGAAACACACAACAATTGAGAATGTTTTAAGAGCAAACAAAATATTTAAAAAATTAAATATGAAGAAATGCATACTCAAGTTTCCAGCCTTGGGGGACCTAAAGGGCATTAAATTAGACCTTTTTAATGATGCTTCTCATCTTGGTGTATTTGAGTACAGCTGGTTTTATAATTTTTTAGTGGGTGAAAATAGAAAATGTTGGCCCTTGGGCTGGGAATCTGAGAAAATAAAAAGGGTGGTTAAAAGTATTTTAGCTGCGGAAATACTGGCTTTTGTAAAGCAATAGATATGGGGTTCTACTTATCAAATATTTTAGGGGAAATTCTACATAAGGGGCATTCTGAGAATAGCTTAACCATTGAATGCTTTATAGGTAAACATTCCCCAAGGGATAATGTACATTTGACAAAAAGTGTGACTGAAAAAAGGTTAAGGATTGACCTTGCTAGTATAAAACAGCTGTTAGAAAGAAAGTAATCTCCAAGATCAAATGGGTTGACGCAAGTCATCAATTGTCGGATTGCTTTACAAAAAGGAATGCTCACACAAAGAGACTATTGGATCTCTTAGAAGAGGGGCCTTATATTATGATCTGTTCAGAATATGGAAAATCTTTATATTCTCTTTTCTTTTGAAATATTGTTTGTTTGTTATAATGTTTTGATTTAAAGAAAATTGGGGACCTGTTAATGGCATGTTAATTGTATTATTAAGATTAAGGATACGCAGGTGAAGGACATTAATTGATTAAATTCCTTGAGGACATACGTAATGTTGCGTTCTGTAAGTATTAAGTGAAAGATTGGCATCTGGTTTCCCACTTGACCATCTGGCTTCAGAATGAATTAACACATTGCACTGCTTATAATATTTTGAAATGCTTTTAGAAGCAAACAGACATACCAAACATTACTGCCAAATAATCATATAACATGTGCATCACAGTTTCCAGTATATATATGACCAGAGTCTTTTGTTAAAATAAAAGTTAACATATTACCACATGCTCTTGAGTTAATCCAATATATTACAAACTATTATGACTTATTACACACTTTGATGTTCTTCTCAGTAAATGTTAACTGTAGGGTGCATTTTCCAGCCGGAGGATTGTTATCACTGGCAGGGAATGAGCAAGTCAAGGCTGGGAAACCTGGCAGAGATCCCTATCTGTGATCTTTCTCTCAGTTGTGCAAAGCTTAATTTTCCAGCCAACCTTCTTTGTAGGAGCTTTATTTTCTGCAAGTCCCTTGGAAATTATATTTAAGACAAGTTATTGTGCAATTCCCTGCTTTTCTCACATATTTTGTGCTCAGCTCATCCATATAAAACAATGAATACCACGCATTTGCCAGGGTTGAATGAAGTTTGAGATTAAAGCTTGAAAACTGCTTCATTCTTCGCAAGTGGATTTTTAGCTGGGTTTTTTTTTTGCAGACTCTTCACTGTTATAGTCAACAATTAAGTCGTAAAACTGCCTGTGGATGTTTGTCTTACAATTTATTTGAAAGTAAAAGTGGGTCAAAGAAAAGATGAAAACCAAGTTTGCTTCAACAGAGACAGACTACCCTTACCCAGGCTGCTTTGTGAACAGACAAGAGTGCAACTATCTGGGAATGTCCATGGCTAACTGCCTTTGAAGGACCACTTCACCAGGGAGATAGAAGTGGAGTTGTGCCATCTGCTGGAATCTATCCTGCAGATAATTTCCAAAGCAGTGGAAATCCCCACAGCTATGAACATTTGTGGCTGCAACTCCTGTACAACTACCTCAGGGGACATCAGCAATATCAGTCAATCAAGATTTCACTGATGCATTAATCAGTTCACTGATGTATTGTTCCCAGGACAACCTTTTTTACTTTCTCCACAAAATCCAATGGCAGAATGAGAGGCTACCAACATATTTTCAAATTGCAAGGTTCTCTAAAGTAAGGTGTTATTATTGCCATCCATGTGACTAAAGTAGCCCCAGTAGATGATACGAACATATGAATTGGGAGCAGGATTAGGCCATTCGGCCCCTTGAGCCTGCTCTGCAGTTCAATACGATCATGGCTCCCGTCTACCCTCGATAACCTTTCGCCCCTTGTTTATCCAGAATCCATCTAGCTCTGTCTTAAAAATATTCAAAGACCCTGTTTCCACTGTCTTTTGAGGAAGAGAGTTCCAAAGGCTCACAACCCTCTGAGAGAAAAAAAGTCGCCTCATTTCTGTCTTAAATGAGTGACCCCTTATTTTTAAACAGTGACCCCTAATTCTAAATTCTCCTACAAGAGTAAACATCCTCTCCACATCCACTCTGTCAAGACCCCTCAAGATCGTAAAGATTTCAATCAAGTTGCTTCTTACTCTGCTAAATGCCAGTGGATACAAGCCTAGCCTGTCTAACCTTTCCTCGTAACACAACCCGTCCATTCCTGGTATTAGTCTAGGTATGGTACCATCATCTTCAGGAACTAGAATGTGCTCTACTCCATCACTGATCAGTCAATGGCAACCAAAGATCGTGCAAGTGAAAGTCTGTTTCTGATGACATCTTCATTTCTGATTAGTCCTCTGATTTTGGGCTATTTAAAGAAGAAAGGCTGGAAGGTGGGCTTCAAGGTAACTAAGAATACCTGCTTCAGCCTTGAAAAACAGCTAAGTGATGATATATGAGGCCAGTAAAATCACCACAGACACTATTCAACACTCCATAGTTATTCTGAAGCCAAACTTCATCTCCATGATCACTGTCTGTTCCATGCTGCACATCATCCAGAGACCTAACCATGGAGTAGGTGGATGTGGCAGTGAAGGCTCATCTATAACTAAGGACAGAGTAGACTCACCCAGAGAGATACCTCTGCTGAAACATCTATGCAAACATAAAGAGTTACGTGCCAGGTTCTCATAAAGAAGGCCTGATTTGTCCAATGATCTATTAGTATCTTATTTTAACCAAACAAAGAAAATGTCCTGGATAAAGTTAAGAAAAAGTGTTAGCCTTTCCTCAAAACACGGGAAAGCCTCCATGTCTAAGCATTTCCTCAGAGGTAGCACACTCATATTAGAGTCAGATGTCATGGAGTCAAGCCCCACTCTAAAGACTTCTGCACATAACCTAAGCTGAAACTTCAGAGAAACACCAAAGGAGTGCTACACTGTCAGAGTTGCTGTTTTTTGGATGTTAAAACAAGGCCTGGACATTTCCCAGGCCCGCCAACCTGACCCGGGAAAAAAAGGCCCAGAAGATTGGAATTTCTTTCTACAGGGGTGGTAGGGGGAGGCTGAGTTAGAAGTTGGGCTCACCGCCTCTGGAATGACTGTGGAGGCTGTTGGGTGCAGAGGCAGGCTGGGCAGAAGTTTGAAGTTATTAAAAAATGATTAAAACAAAAACAGGCCTTCAGCCGTCACCCCTCACACTCTTGACCCCTCCACAATCTCCACATGCCTTATCCATGCCAACTTGTGCCACCTCATGCCCCATCGACCCCCATGGCCCCTCATACCACCTTATGCAAACCTATGCCCCCAACTCATCACCAGGACCCTTTATAACCCCTATGCCAACTTAGTGCCAACTCATGCTAACCCATGCTCTCCACCCACCACTCTTTTCCCTTATGCCCTGCATGCCAACTCAACTAGTAACTGCCATGGGCAAACCACAGGAACCAGGCTGACATAAAATAAACCTTTGTGTTCTATTGATGACCTCACTATGTGAAAAAAACTCTACTTGATAAAAAAATCAATACATTGAAATTCTTTCAACTAATCTCTGATGCAAACAAATATTTCACTTAAGTACATAATCTCTTAAGATAACAAGCATTTCTGTTCTATAACCACTTGGAACTGTCAATCAAACCACTCACTTAACAGGCACCCCACTGTGATAAAGTTGGGTCGTAAAATCAGTCATGCAGTACAAATCATTTAAAGCTAGCCCTCAGACTTAAGTCAACAGAAGAGTGAAATAACAGGCGCTGTTTTTTTTTAAACTCCACACATTTCAATTTTTTTTAAATTTAAAGCCCAGCAAAATTAAATCCCTTGACAACTTTGACAGTACCAATGAGCTTTGACAGTTCCAATGAGTTTTGAAAGCTTAATAGTTCTTTGACAACTTTGACAGTTCTTTGACATCTTGACAGTTTCATGGGTTTATGCACTTCTTACACACAATCATGTGTGTTTTATTTAACAATCCCTAAGAGCAGGTAACCTATCCCAATAAGTGCCTTACCTCTTCCAAAGGTGACCCTATCCAAAGGAGTACCTTACCTGTCCAAAAGGGTACCCTAGCTATCCAAACAAATCCATGAGGTTCAGACCTGCTCTTCCCAGGTCTAATCTGCACATTTCGGGTTTTAGACACCTACCTCACCAGAATCACACATGGAGGCAGCTGCTGATTTATATGGGAAGCTGCCTCAGTGAACCACAGATGTGTGATTTATAACTCTCTCTCATCCCCCCCTTGCAAAAAAGGAGATTGGGTTCAGGGGCAGGACTTCTGGATTTGGGCCTCTGTCAGCATTTTCGTGCAGACAGAGAGCCTCTCTATCTGTGCAAAAATTCAGGCCCAAGACTCCTGCGCTCTCAGGTGGACATTATCTATTTCCTGGTTTGCATAAGCAGACAACTTGCAGCCCAAACCAAAGAATTGGGTATTCTACCCTGACATTCTCAACAGAAGTAACACTTGGGATATGAAAGTGATAGTGCATAATTTCCATAAGTATTTCTCTATATACTGTAACAGTTTGTCTTGATATTTCCCTGAGCAATGGGCACCATACACCATCAGAATTCTGAGAAGAGGTAAAGATTAAAGCACGCTGTGACCCAAGTCTTTAAAATGCCCAAGATAATATAGACCTAAACAAATTATTTAATATCACTTGTGATCACAATCTAAAATTACAAACCTCATGCAAAAGTAGGAGAATTATGCCTCTCACAGAAAATTGTAAAGGTTAAAGGGCAAGAAAGGACACAGATGTTCAACACTCCAAGAAACACAAATTATGGGACAGTTGAAATATCACCTATGGAATTCAGCCAGGATTGAATCTCATTTCATGCAGTGGAGAACAGATATAGTGGTTCTTTTAGGAAACAGGAATATAGGAATTAGGAGCAGAAGTAGGCCATTCAGCCCTTCAAGGCTGACAATAAGAATTGGCATTTCAGAAATAGAGAGAAATTTTGCAAGCCAGTATAATCCTGTGTTCGTAGGCTAGACAAATGTATAAAAAGTCATAGTTTTATGGTGGGAATTTGTGTGTCCAAGCTTATACAGATTGCATTCAATTTGCCTGTTAATTGGAGAAAATAACACTTTAAAGGGAATTACCGAGCCCAGTAGTGATAAAAGTTATTTGTGTGAAACTAATTGAGGTTGTTAATTGCTCGTTAATAGCCATTGCAGAAACTTTATGAGATCTCCTGCTGTTTTATGAATCATAAGACCTGTGCAAAAATCTTTCAACTACAATGTTGGCAGTACAATAATATTCAGCTGGCTGAGTGATTTTAAGAGGCATATTGGTTTTTGCTTATTCCTGATGGATAATTTGTTTTCTTCATTTAGCAGGCATCGCCTTTTGCTGTAACCTGCACCTTATTTTTTTATTCTTTGATGTATTTTTGTTGATATTCTCCAAAGATTTAAATATCTCTTCTACCTCCTCCACTTGTTTTACTGTTTGAATGTACAAAGGCCACCAATCCAGGTGGAATATGTTGCTGAAAGAAGGCAGCAGGGGAAATTGGGCTCCTTGGGAAGATGTAAACAATCTGCATTTAACATTAAACCACCAGCGAGCGTATCATCAACATCAGAATTACCTTGATATGTGGTGGGAATAGTGCTCGAGAAGAAGCTGTGCTGACCCACAATTATCCTATGCAGGCTTGCTTGTAGCCATACTCCACCATCTTCATGGCACTTCCAGTACTAGTTATCCTCAACACTATCCTTAGGTTTTTTGCTTCTGGCATCTTCTGATTCCCTCAGTGATATCTGGAATAAGCCAACTTGTCAGAGAATTGTCTGATACTTCTTTGCATTCATTCAGAAGATAACCATTTTAACCAAATGTCTGGGTTACCCAAAGGTCCAGGGAGTGACTGATTTCACCCATGTAGCCACCAGCAGTAATCAGGGATGTTTTTGTCAAGTGCAAGAGATTTCCTCTCCTTAACAAACTAACGGTTTATGACCACCAGCATCAGGATCAGACATCAATGCTTAGTCCCTTAGAAGTTCACCTTCATTTTGTGATAGCTCTGTGAGCCTCCTCTTTTCAGTGGAAATGAGAGGGTGGCTCCTGGAGATATTTGTCGTACTTTGGGTTTATTTGCGAACTAGAGAACTCTTGTATTAAGGGGGTGCTTTACAATACATCCATGAAGATATTGGAAAAACTGTACGTAAATTGTATGTCTTCAATGCTTGTGAATTAGCTTATCCACACAAAACATTAAGAGCACCATTTCAACGATTGCGAGTCCAATGTTCACTTATCTGCAGTGTTCAGAGGAAATAACTAGAGGAAAATTTGGAGAAAATTTCATAAAATAGAAAAAGCACCTAAATGAATATTTTTAAAAATGATGCAGCTGATGTCCATGACATATTTCTTGGACTAGAAAGTGCGCGCTTTGTATACGTCATCTGTCATGTTGCTTACCGGAGTGTTTGCACCTGGGTGTTCACAGTTGTTATGATTTCATTTGTGTCTACAGTTCAGTACAGAATCTGGGAAATCTTTAAATATCCATTATTGAAAAATGAGTGAATCTGAACCAATCAGTAAACGTCCTAGGAAATTGAGAACACTTGCTGAAAAAGTGACAATATTTAGTAGTTTGAAAAACGGTGCTAGTGCTACTATGTTGGCCTGGGAATACAGTGTCAATGAATCTACAATTAGGTACATGAGGCACACTGAAGATAATATAAGCGCCAGTATTAGTGTTTCTGGTGGTCATACTGCCAGGTTAACTTTGTAAGTGGGAGAGATCCACACTTGGAAGAAATGGAGAAGTTAGTTGATGTGTGGGTAGAACACCGGCATCAATAAAAGATCTCAGTTAATTATTAGAAATAAGGTGCTTCATTGTACCAGCACATATAAAGTAGTAAAGTGGATAGTGCTGGTTTGTCTGGTATCAATGAAGAAAGGTCCTCTCCTTCGCCTTTCAGAGTTTCTGAGCACAGGTTGGTTTGATCACTTTAAAAAGCATTTTGGTCTTCATAATGTGAAGTTGGTGGGGGAGGCTGCAGCTGACCATGCAGTTCCAGGACAGTTTCCCAAGGCACTACAGAAATGCATTGATGAGAGAAAGCACCAGCCAGACAAGGGCCGGGATTTCCCATGCCTGCCAGTGTCGAGCATGCTCGGTGGCATGAGCGGACAATATGCGCAATCGGTTTCATGACGGCATGAAACCAGTTCCCGATTGTCCGCTCAGCCGACCAATGGCAGACCATGTTTCCTGCCATTGGACATCAGGAACCTCACTGTCATACGTTGGCATATCATTATCAGGCCAGCCTGCTGGAATCGCTTCACCCTCCTTCCCGTCCACACCAGCGGGAAAGCACGCCGACATTTTTCACAGCAGCATATAAAATGTGTGCACTTAGCAGGCTGCACCTTGGGGGGGAACTCGGAGGTGAGTACACAGCAATGATGTGCAGCACTCACCAGGGTCGCCTGTTGTACTTCAAGCTTGAGGAGTGTTGTGGGGGGGATCAAGGGCATCCCTGCTGTTGAGGTGACTTGCGGTGGAGGGGGCAGGAAGAGCAGCCCTACGGTTGAATATGGTGCACAAGCATTCAGGCTGGGGGATAGGGTGGGCGAGAGAAGCAGTCATGCAATAGGGAAACCTGTATAAAGTAAAAACAGAATTACCTGGAAAAACTCAGTAGGTCTGGCAGCATCGACGGGGAAGAAAAGAGTTGACGTTTCGAGTCCTCATGACCCTTCCACAGAAGGGTTCTGTGGAAGGGTCATGAGGACTCGAAACGTCAACTCTTTTCTTCTCCGCCGATGCTGCCAGACCTGCTGAGTTTTTCCAGGTAATTCTGTTTTTGTTTTGGATTTCCAGCATCTGCAGTTTTTTGTTTTTAAACCTGTACAAAGTGACCATTCCTCTGCAGCTGAGACAGTTCCGCACAGCCACATTGATATGATTAGAGTTGGGCTTCTGGCTTATCTGTCCATTCAAGCAATGCAGAGGCATCAAAGTGCCACCAAGCGCTCCAAAGCTTTTCACCATCCAGGCAACACCCGCCCCCCCCCCCCCCCCGCCCCCGGCACAGGCTGCAAAGTCATGAGCATTTTATTAGACTGCAGGAGAGTTGGATGACTGTAAACATTGTACAATCTCCTCGCTAAAGCTGGCCATAGAGCAGTCACTGCTGGAGGTGCGCACAGACCCTTGCAATGTCAACATCCCGGTTTGGACCAGTTTCCCCCATGGCTCAAGCTAACAGTGCAGCCTTGCAGTGTGGGTTAGGAGAATGTCTGTGCCTGAGCAGTGGAGTTGGGTGGGGCTTCGGGTAGCCATGCAGCGCACTAATCTCTGGCCATCCAAATGGTGGCCAGCGCTCTCCAGGATGTTTTAAAGTGCTTTCACACTTAACCAGGACAGGTTCTTAGTACACACATGCTAACCACGTGTCTCTCTCTTTCATCCTGCAGGAGTACATCAGGACCATGGAGCCTGGTGAACTAGCTGTATGCCTGATGGCCTACAAAAAGCGAAGACGACAGAGGAGAGAGCGACTGAGGCTCCTGGCTGCGCAGAGGTAGGAGCAGCAACCTCTGGAAGAAGGAGCAGCTGGGGCTCCCACACATGCTACCCAAGAGCCACAGCGAGCCATCACTGATAGGCAACTAGCGACACCCAGAGTCCACAGACGCCGCCTTTCATTCCTGCAGATGATAAAGAACCAGTGTCACTGAAGACTGCGCATGTTTAGGGAACTGGTCAGTCACATCTGCTAGCTACTGCAGGATTTGGCGCCACAGGGACATGGAGAGCATCCACTGCCAGTGACCATGAAAGTAACTGTGGTGCTCAATTTCTATGCCAGTGGCTCCTTTCAGGGCTCCACAGGTCACCTCAGTGGGATCTCACAAGCCTCCACCCATAAACGCATCCATGAGGTCACGACTGCTATCTTTGCGAGGGCACACAACTTTGTGCATTTTGCCAGGGACCAGGACAGACAGGATGCAAGAGCGATTGGATTTCCCCAAATCTTGAGTTTCCCACAGGTCCAGGGTGCATACTGGTGTGTGTGCTCAGATCTCCATCGAAACCGCAAGGGCTTCCACTCACTGAATATGCCGCTGGTGTGCGGCCACCAGAAACGCATCCTGCATGTGTACGCACAGTTTCCAGGGGTTTTGCACGACTCCTACATCCTCAGTCGGTCACAGATCCCTGAAGTCTTCCAGGTTCCACAGAAGCTGCAGGAATGACTCCTCAGTGACAAGAGCTACCCGCAGAGGCAGCCTCAGACTGCAGCAGAGCGACAGTATAATGAGGCTCGTGCTGCAACTTGCAGTTTGGTGGAGCAGACCATTAGGATGCTGAAGATGAGGCTCCAGTGCCTGAACCGGTCTGGTGAAGTCCTGCAATACAGTCCGCAGGGGGTGTCACGCATCATCATCACCTCCTGCGCCCTTTACAACCTGGCACTGCAACGGGGAGAGGAGCTGGCTGAGGGGGAGATGGAATAGCTGGAGGTCTCTTCCAATGAAGAGGACGCCAACAGGGATGAGGGTGAGGAGGTCCTTGAAGGCGATAATGATAGAGATGAGGCCCTTGCATTGGCTAGGCCAGGCAGGTGTGCTTGGAAGGCCCTCTTAGCTGCTAGATTTGTGGAGGATGATGACGACGTAGAGTGAAGTGACCCCATAGATCCTCACGTTGCATCTGTGAATGTTTGACTCCAGTCTGGCCTATGGCCAGAATACCCTCTGTGTGAATGCTCCTGTCATGGAGACATAGTGGAGGCCCAAATAGTTGCTCGAATGCAGGAAGTTGATGACGACATGCAG
Source organism: Carcharodon carcharias (assembly GCF_017639515.1). Classification (NCBI taxonomy): domain Eukaryota; kingdom Metazoa; phylum Chordata; class Chondrichthyes; order Lamniformes; family Lamnidae; genus Carcharodon; species Carcharodon carcharias. Next base: position 62,606,378 of record NC_054483.1, on the reverse strand, counting down.
TGAGGATGCTCCATAAATCTTCATATAGCCTCTCAGAATGTCTGACTCCTGTCTGGCTGAGGGCAGCTCACTTGTGCTCTGTGATCAGCGTTATATCATAGAGATGCAGCCATGAAACTTCAGAGGCATCCGATGCTTTGTCCGCCTCCAGCACCTGAACCCTTCAGGAGCACAGCATCACTGGTCACAGATGCTAAAAAGATGGCAGCCAGCTCCACCTTAAAGGTGCTGAGAGCACACAGAGAATGAGAGAACTCTGTGGCACCTGTCCACTACATTCTGGCAGCAATGACCAGCACTGCCGAGGTACAGGCATCAGTAACATGTCCAGGTAGTCTGAGGCCGGACTATCACTTTGGTCAGAAGGCTGCACAGAGCACAAGGAAGAGGCCATGGACTGAGATACCTGCCTTTATCTTGTGCAGAAAGGTTTCACATCTGAGTGACATGAACACTGCTCAACAGAACAAGAAGCTATAAACAGGGAAGCATGCTTGGGAGTTTATTGACAATAGTGAACAGTATGTACTAACCCTGCCACTACACCTTGATACTCCCTGGAGGTGGAGGCAGCCTGCTGACTGCACTGTTAAGCCTGTGATGATTTTAATGGGCATTCTCTGGAGGGCTGAGACTTGGAGGGCCCTGGCCTGCTTTCGGGGTCCTGCTGTGTGCCAGTAGCACCCTTCTCGTCCTATGGAGTTGGAGCTGCTGAGGTCACAGGAAGAGGGGGTTCGGATGGACCGGACACTCCTGGAGTCACTGCTGATTCTCCTCCCTATGGGTGTCCGAGGGCCCCATGCTGATTCCTTGAGGAGCAGGGGTAGCTGGAGTGGAGCTGCCTGGCACCCCTCTCGTGTACACACTGTTAGAGGCCAACTCTGGCATCAACGATGGAGTTGAGCCCATGCAACAGTGCAAGACCAATGTCCTGCACCAAGGTCTCCATGGTGGTAGTCATCCTACCAGTGTTGACCTCAGTGCATTGGCATGCCGGCGCTATCACCTCAGAGTGAAGGCAGACGGAGTCCTCCATCATGCCGTGCAATCTGAGGAGTGCAGCAGACATCCCTTCCTGTTGTTCCCTTGTTTGCCTTTGCAGCTCCAGCAACTGTTACATGATCAAGTCCAGAGGCTCATCATCTGACTCGTATTCAGCAAATTTCTGCCCTCCAGCAGCCCTCCAAGTGCCGGGGACCTGGGAAGTCCCTGCCTCTGCCTGCTGTGGATCAGACAGTGCAATGTGCTCACCAGATTGTGATCCTGGGGCTACTGTAAAGCTAGGTCCCACCGAGTGTGTGTCTCTGTGCTGGTGGAGGGTGTGGGTGAGCGCTGTGACAGGACTTCAATGAGGGTGCCTCCAGATTCCTCTTCAGAGGTTTCTTTGGGGCTTGATTGGAAGCCCTGGGTCATGGATTCTGTCAGCTGTTTGTCAGATGTGCCTGCGAGAGCAAGGGGAGATAATTAGTGCATGGCAGTGGCCTGTGAAAGAGAACACATCACTCATGACATGGTTGTCTGATGGATGATGCACTACTGGACCCTCACTTGGTAGAGCACCACCGACCTAAATGTCAGCACAGGACCAGTCCAGCTCATCACCGGCCAGCTGCCTGGCTCTGTTTTCAAAGTCCATGAGGACCTTGATTTCAGGCATCACTCCACAGGTCTGCGGCCTCCCCTTGTAGTTGTGAGCCAGCTTCTCCTGCATGAATGCAGATGGGGAGAGTGTAAACGGTACGCCTGCTGGGCTAGATGATAAGTATGCCAGGCATGTGTGGGTGGTGAGTGGTCCCATGGATTGGATGAGGACAATGAAGATGAGTGTGAGAGAGTGAATGGTGATATCTCTTGAACCGGCAGTGAGTGAGGGCCCTGTGGATGTGTGATGCGGTTGTGAGTGAGTGAGCTGAGAGTGATGAGAAGAGTGACTTACCCTGACAGAACCAAGATCATCATTCACCCTCTTGCGGCACTGGGTGGCTATCCTATTTTGAATGGCATTGGCACTGACCACAGCTGCCACCACCTCCGAAGCTGTCCATCCTGCAGCTAGAGCGGGGGTAGAGGACATCCCGGCGGGCCTCTATCGCATCCAAAAGGTGTTTAAGTGACGAGTTGCTGAACCTGGGGGCTGCAGTCATTTTGCCTTTCATGGACTTCTTCCCTGCAGCAGTCATGGGCTGAAAGTGTGCACGTGGCTGGACTTTAAATATGGCGCCCAACATGATTAAGCATGGAGGTGAAGGCGGGTGGGTGAATGAGAGCCTGCTTGCCATGGAAAAGGCCTGTTTCATGGGAATGCATAAATAACGTGGTGGGTTTGGGATACTAAGATGTGAAAACCCATCATCGCGGCCGGCAGGCAAAACATCGCTTAACTCGCCCGCTACCACACTTAGTGCTATTCCGCCCCAGGTCTTTAATGCAGACAAAACTGACCTGTTCTGGAAGAAAATGCCAAATAGGACTTACATATTCAAAAAATAAAGGACAGCATCTGGTTTTAAAGCTGCAACGTTTCAACAAACAGAACTCTCTCCAGAAGAATTGGTCAAACTGATGAATGTAAGGAGGAAGAGGAAAAATAACCTAAGCAGAATTTACACTAAGATGATGGCAGACCTCATAGGATCAGTTGAAGAATTAAAAAAACAGGCAACAGGCTATGACACAAACATTGAAAGAAGCATTGTCTTTTGTAGTGATTGACACTGCTATTGCTCCCTACTGAGAACTTTACAAGATTGAAAAGGAAAAGGCAAACTGCCAAAAATAACATTGTCTCTTTTATCTATTGCCACATCTACATCAGCCACTTCACCCATTCCCTCCAGTTCCACCTTCTAGTAAGCCTCCATTAACTTCACCTCCAAGCCCATCACATTCTCCTGGAGAGCCTTATAAGGATAAATGTGATTAATATATATTTATTTTGTTAAATAGCAGGACATCTTTACATCTATTAAAACATTGTTTATATTGTCTTTGATTCTCCGTTCAGTGCAAATGCTTGGTTGGTTGGAACCTATCTAATTGACTCCCATTATAAAATAAGTTCACTGTTTGCGAATTTGCCATTTGCAGGGTTTTCCAAGAACGTAACCCCAGCGAATAGTGGGAATTCATGACTTCACTGTAGTAGCCAATTGGAGCTACAGAGCACTGGGAAGGATAGATGAAATGTTTTGGTGGGGCACTATGGTTTAAACAGAAAGGTGCTAAGGAAGACAATAAGGATAATGAAGAGACAGCAGCTGGAGGATATGGCATGATGTAGGGAAGATGTGTTTCCAAACGGTGGTGAATGATGTATCTTACAATAGAATGCAACAGCAAACATAAGCTTTTATATGTTATGCTTTTTCCCCATTTCACTTGAACATTCCACAATTATCATTCCTTCCAAAATATCTTAATGTTCGTCCTGGGTTCCACAATTGTCATATGAACAATAATATTCTGTGATGCTGCTTGAAGGTATATCAGTTGTACACAATAGCCATTAAATGAATGGTATTCCTGACAGTAACACCCAACTTTTCCTAATCTAAACAATATTCTCAACAGTTAGCCAAACTCCTTCCCTTCATGGTTTACGATAACACACTTCAAGTAAACATGATACGCTTGATAATGAAGTACATGAAACAGACGTTATTGATATCCAGGATGTTTTCGGTTGCTGGCTCTATCTTTCAAGCTATCCAAAGAACTGTTGAAAACCATGGTCCTTTATACATCCTATTTTGCCTGCACTAAATGTACATGTCACAGATAAGACCTCACATGAATTTGTTCCTGAATCCCTAGGAATCAGCCTATTTAATAAACAGTTGTAGTTTAGTTTAGAGATATTTCTCTCAAATAAGAATTCCTGACCTCATTGTTCTTGAATCATCTGAGGAGTAGTTTCATTAACTTGTCATCTTTCTATACTATAGTTAATGAATCCCTCTGCCAATGCTTATTGTACTAGCCACTAAATTTGTACTTTAATAACTCATGCTCCATGTCTTCCTAGTTACTTATTTCCTTGCATATATAACACTTAGACATATAAAAGGAAATAAGCCATGCTTTCTTCTCTTGCCACTTCAAAGCCATCCTGTACATATTTGGGAATGTTGTTCCAAGATACAAGGAACTTTGATTATTAACTTTTAACCATCCAACATATCCAACATACAAATCTCCAGGATGTCTAACAAATGTGCAAATCCACAGGTGTCTCCACATCAGCTTGGCCACTTAGCTCCTAAGTAATGCTGTGTAAAATAACAAGGCTTAACACTGTATTTATGTGAAAATAATTTGTCCTCTATTTTAGCAGTGACCTTGATATGCATTTCTCCCATGTTACAAACAGAAAAATGCAATGCTGGCAAGTTTAGCAGTGAGACGGCCCAAACCCAAAAAGATCGTGCATTTGGGCCACCAATAAATTCAGTGTCATAGGTGACGGCTTAAAACAGACATTAGGCCCATTGCATGTGTTAATTAAGGGCCTAATGCACGTTGAAGGAACACCCTGTTTCCAATGAGTGCAACAGGTGTTGGGCCTTCCCCACTCCACTGTCAATGAAAGCTACATTTTTTCAAATGATGTTTTTTTAAAAACCTTCCTATGGAGCAGGAGTATTTCACCTATGGTCATGATTCCCCCCTTCTGTTGCCCAGTCAAACACTGTTGCCATATACAGGCCAAGACAGCTCACTGCCACTTAATCATTTAATATTTCTGGCCAAAGCATTTCATAGGAATATGCCAGTGTGAATTGTCTGACTTATTTATTTAGAAAGGAATCTAAACACTTTTGAGAAAAAAAACTGAATAGATTATCTTGAGAGGATCAGTGGACTGTGCACTGTCTGGTCTGAGTTGGCAGTAGCTCAGTGATGTCCAGAAAGGAGGGCAAGCTCTTAAAGAGTCTGAAGAGGAACGTGCTACCTAAACATAATCCAAAGGTTTAATGGCTATGCTTAATGTTACTTTAAACTAGTAATGTAAGCGGTAAAACAATTTTTGCTATAGAGCAACAATTTTAATACAATCCTTTAAGCTTATATTACTATTAATATTGTGCTAGATTCAAAATACTCTCTGGCCAGACACAAGATTAATTTTGGCAGATGTTAAAGATGTACAATATGATATATCATTATAAATTTCTTCATTGGCAAAAATCTGATTTACAAATTTATGTTTGTTTTGGGTTTTCAATACCCTGATGCTCAATGGAATAAGTGCTGGAGAGATAGGAATATAGCTTCAAAAAGTTGTGGTAATTACAATATTATTGTTTAATAGTAATATTTCTGGAATTCTTCCCCCTAAACATAACAGAAACATTTGATATAAGCTTCTTTCTAATCTCCACCAGGTCTGAATGTCCCAATAATTACTAGGACAGTACAGTAAGCAGAAATTTAAAGGTGCAACTAGAGCAATTAATAACTAGTCAATCTCCCATGATAAAAGCAAAATACTGTGGATACTGGAAATCTGAAACAAAAACAGAAAATGCTGGAAAAATTCAGCAGATTTAACATCATCTGTGGAGAGAAAAAAAAGAGTTAACGTTTCGAGTCCTTATGTCTCTTCTTCAGAATCTCCCATGGTGTCGTTCAAAGTGAATCAGAAGATATGCTGCTTTATAGTGGCAGGAGTACGATACATGTAATGCACATGATATGGATATCTAAGTATGTTATTGCAATATATGCTATCAGACAATAGAGATTCATAGGGCAGGATTTTTAATTCGGCAGGTGCCCACGGTTGGCAGTTCCGGGAGCGCCTGGGGAACGGATCACCAACCACGATTAGCCCCTGACAGCAATTTCCTGATGGCTGGTCAATTAATGACCAGCCAGTATGAAAGGTACACTGAAATGGTCAGCGCTGCCTGGGTGGGGGCGGGAGGAGGGCAAGCGTGAAAGTCAGCGCAGGCAGGGGGAAGAGCAGAATGAAAGCTCCCTGAAGGCAGAGAGCTGCCTCAGGGAGCTGAAGAATTCAAAGCAATAAATAAAGATTTTAAAATGCAGAAAAGAGTGTCCATGCATCAGAATCAGTCACCTGAACATATGGATGATGAAAATTCTGTCCATACATTTTTTGAAAAAATTAATAATGGAAACCTCATCCCGCCATTGGATGAGGTTTCTTCAAAAAGGCAAAGGCCCCCTGGCTGATTCACCCGCCCGCCAACCGTAACGTTGGCCAGGCAAATTAAAAATCTCCATTAATTACAATGTTATTAGCCCTGATTGGCCTCTTATTTGTCAGCGGGTGTGCTGCCAATTCTCGCGCGTGCCCATTGACCAAAATATCGCGCGAGTGCATGATGATGTTGGGACACTCACCCGTCATCACGCATTATTTCACACTCGAGTGGGTCAAGCGCTTGGCTGCACGCCGAGCGAAAAATTCTGCCCATAGAGAGTTTGAGGACGATGGTGAGGCACACAGCAATGAGCTGATGAGGTGGCAATGCTAGGAGATATAGAGGGTCATAAGTTTTCAGGGATACAGTGCAAGATGTTAGAATGCACATTACACATTGAACAATCACTCACCTCTATACACACACAAAAGTAGATGGTGGTATATTTCAGTGTACCAATGGTTCTCAGCTTTGTGGTCAGTTATTTAGCTGAAAGCAACATTGATGACAATTGTAGTGGAGAGTAAGGTAGGTCATAATCATAGTGTTGGCATGACCCTCCCTATCTCTGTGATGTCCTCCAGCCCTACAACTTTCCAAGATATCTGAGTTCCTCCAATTCTGCCTCTTGTGCATCTCCAATTATAATTACTCCACCATTGATAGCCATGCCTTCAATTGCCCAAAGTTCTGGAAGACCCTCCCTACATCTCTTTGTCTCTTTACCTTGCTTTCCTCTTTTAAGGCACTCCTGTAAACTTAAATAAAAACAAAATACTGCAGATGCTGGAGATCTGAAATAAATACAATAAGTGCTAGAAAAACTCAGCAGGTCTTTGGAGAGAGAAACACGGTTAATGTTTTGAGTCCAATATCAATCTTCCTCAGATTAGTTTTGTTTTTACTCCTTTGAACTTTCCTCTTTGACCAAGCTTTTGGTCATCTGACCTTATATCTCCTAACATGGCTCAGTATCATACTTTGTAATGCTCCTCACAGCAGCATAATCAGAGGGAAACTGACACTGAACCAAAGAAGGAGAAAGGTGATCAGATGCTTGGTCAAAGAGGTAGGTTTTAAGCAGCCTTAAAGAGGGAAGAGAGCGAGATGTATGAATAGGTTTGAGGAGAGAATTCCAGAGCTGAAGCCACGGCCAACAATGGTGGTGTGAAAGGAGTGGGGAAAGCACAGGAGGTGAGAATTGGAAGGGCTGGGGGGAATTGAACATGAGGATGAGAATTTTAAAATCGAATTGTTGGTATACGGGGAGCCAAAGTAGGTCAGTGAGCACAGGGGTGATGGGTTAACAGGACGGTTCAAGTTAGACATGGGTAGCAGGTAACCATTTTTCCCCAAACCATCTTTCCCTAGCCACCATTCCCATAGCATATAGATATGAAGGAAAAACATGAAAATATGCAAAATACTTAAAATGACTGGTGGTCCTTAGATAAATCAAAAATGCTAAAGTTGTAATCAGAAAAAGGGGATATTGCATTTACAAGGCCAATACTTCTCTTTATTTTCAAGGAGGCATTAATTGCTGCAATAATTTCACAGACGTAAAAAGTTCTTAACCCCAATGAGTCTGCTTGAAATGGAATGGTCAGTCAACATTTAACTGCATTAGAGTAAAATGATCAAGGGAAGATAAGCCTGAGATCTTTATCAGTGCAGAATTTAACTAAAGGCACTAGAGGAAATTTTGGAAGATCATAGAATCATAGAATGGTTACAACACAGGTCATTTGGCCCACTGAGTACACCCCAGCTAGCTTCAAGGGCATCTCATTTAGTCCCACTCGCCCTCCTTTTCCCCATGGCCCTGAATTGTTCTCCGTTCAGATAATTAATTCTCTTTTGAAAGCCACCATTGAACTTGCCTCCGCCACACTCTCTGGCTGTGTATTCCAGATTCCAAGCACTCGCCACATAAACGTTTTCCCTTATTTTTGCCACTCATCTTAAATCGGTGTCCTTTGATTCTCGACCTTGTCGCCAACTAAGTGTTGTATGAGGCAGTTCCCACACACGTCTTTTAACCTAAGAAGATGTCCCAAGATAATGTTGGTCTTTTTTTATAATTGTGTAGTCTGTAATGACTCCAGAATAAACACACTGTAACACTGAATCTGACCCTCATTATTTTTATTATTTCTGGCCAGTGAAGCATAAACACATTTCTGAGTTTAGTAATCTGGATTGAAGCATACCAATTCTATTCTTTTCATGTAATATAACGATTCTGACCCAAGGACAACATTTCCCTTGCCAAAGAGTGACGCAGAGATCAACCATCCACTAAGATTGCAGTGGATTTTACTCTGGGGCCGCTACTGAGACAGATTCCCTTCCAATAATCAAATAGCTGAGAAACCTCAGGCTCCACACCCCTGTAGCACCCATGGTATGTAATTGCCCCAGAGCTTTGGCGGAGCCGGAAATTCTTTCGCGGAACTTAAAAAAAAAGGCGTATTTGCCGAAGTTATGGTGGCGGAATAGGAGAAATCCTAAGGAAATTCCTGGGATTTTGACGCGTATATTAACACGGTCATCCAACAGAGGGAGCAAAGCTGCTGCAGTTGATTTGGACATTTTAGATGGATACAGAAGCGAGACCGTGCAAGAATGTGCTGAATTTATCCATCGATCAGCTGTGCAAATGGTACAGACAGTAAAAATATGAATCATAACATTATATTTGTATATGATGTCACACTGTGGTTGTTGACAGCAGATTTATTACTGTCAGATCCAACCTGGCAAATTACTGCGTGAGCATTTACCATATCAGGACCGCCACTTGCAGTCACTTGCTGAAGCATCTCTTGCGGGCAATATGAGAATGGCAAAAATGTTCACTCAAGCCATATCGGAACCTAGACCGCAGAGTCACTCTGACTGCTTATATAAGATATCTCATTGTATGAATCATGCTGTAATCCTCCGAGACCTATTGCACCATTTTTTTAAAAATAAAATAAATTTGCATCTAATTCCAGCGGTGCGGGATTAATGTGTCGCAATGTATCCGAGTTACGTTATCCCCTGGTCATTTCTGAAAATAATTTGCTTATGATCTAGGCGTTCATACATTAGAATGTGAAGATTATTTTCAGTAATTCTGCACCCCCGACGCCAGACTCTTCTCTCTGGCACCGGCTATGTCACGCACCAATTATCCTTGGTTGCTGAGCCCATCTTCACCTGTGCAGTCAGCTCACCCTGAACTGCCATTCAGTGAAACACGGCAGAAAGCATCTTGCGATATGATACTGATATGAAGTGAGGGCGGGTGGAGTGGTCATTGGTCAGGGACAAATTAAAGGCACGTATCAGATCCAGGGTCCTTCAACGATAACCATTTTTGGTGTTCCAATCTCCATAGTTTAACATTTTGTTGAATTAATCCACATTGTGCCTGGGGAATCTGAGGGGGCAGCTCGCTTTACCTCTTCAAATGTCCTTGCTGCAGGGATGGCTTAAAAAAGGGTCGTTCAGCCTGGCCTGTTTGTTCTCGAAGCTGAGCAGGAGATCAAGGAAATTTCATAAGAAAAACCTGGAACTCAAAATATCTCAGCCTGTCACCATTTATTCTGGTTTCTTCTTTCCATATGCAACATTCCTGGGCTTTCCTTCTTACTTTTGTACTCCCACTCTGAGTCAGCATGGATTTTGTGTCCAGGACTTTGGAGTGGGACTTGAACCCACTGAAGTCCCACTCTGGGGACTCAAGCCCAAACATCAAGGCTGACCCTCCCTCCAGTGGGGTACTGAGGAAGTGCTGCACTCTCAGACATCCATCTTTCAGATGAGACCCCCTGGGCCCTCTCAGGTGGATACAAAAGATCCCATGATACTATTTTAAAGAATGCTGCATATGGAAAGAAGAAAGCAGAATAAATGGTGACAGACTGAGATTTTTTGAGTTCCAGGGTTTTCTTATGAAATTTCCTTGATCTCCTGGTGTCCTGGCCAACATTTATCCCTGAACCAACATCAGTAAAACAGATAATGTATCATTTTCTGGCTTTGGGGCTTTGCTATGCACAAATAGCCACTGTGTTACCTAGATTGCAAGAGTGACCACACTTCAAAATTACTGAATTTGCTATAATTTGGAATTTGGAAAGTCCTGAATGCATGCATTTTCTTTTAAGCCTGAATTGTTTTGTAGTTACATTTTAAATCCTAATCTTGTATCTCTATGGCAACAACCTGTACCTCATTTGAGAATTCTAGGATTGGACAGAATCCCTGCTCTGTAAACAGATTAAGGCCTAAAATTTATGTCAACACTTTCAACCCAGAATTTGGCCCAATTTAAGGTTGCAAGATGTACATTAGAAACACTTCATGAGAAATGCTCACTCCTTACACAATCTTGTAGATAATCTTAACTCTGAATTCAAAATCTTTCGCTGTATTACGGCATAACAACATATAAGCTAGAAAGAATAATCTCAGAATTATCTTGAAAACTAGGCGTAACAGAATTGATAGTAAACTCATAGTGTAACATTTCTGAAGAAAGTTTGACAGACAATTGTACCAAACTACTGATATTACTCATGGTTCAGGTCATAGGAATCTTGATAAGATCAATAGTGATTCAGTGCTGTTAGGGAATAAGCAACCTGCAGTCTCCCAATATCTTAACCCGATCAGTATATCCAAGAAATGCTTCAATGCTTCACCTCCAGTAATAAAATAGATAACCACATCTTACACAGTTTTGAGCCGTAATGAAGTATTGCTTTGAAATGTCAACATACATGTTAATTCCCATCTCAATCCTTTCCAAGTAACCTGTCCAAGTAGCCAAAAACCTGGAATTTAGTCTGATATCAATAATGACCAAAATTCATTGCAGCACTGCCTCGCTGTTGGCCCACTAGTAAATCTGAACTCTGTACGAATTGAGAAAGTGTTTAAAATGCAGCTTCTATTTACCTGCATTCCTCTTGTGGTTACCCATATTTTATATTTTACAATTAGGAAATCAATACTCTAATCCAACCATTCCAACCTCAAACTAACTTTAAAGCAAAATACTGTGGATGCTGAAAATCTGAAATAAAAGCAGAAAATGCTGGAATATCTCAGCGGGCCTGGCAACATCTGTGGAGAGAAAAATGGAGTTAATGTTTCGAGCATGTATGACTCTTCTTCAGAGCTGAAGAGAGGTAGAAATGTGACGGGTTTTGTCCGTTCAAAAGAGGGGCGGAGCAGGTGGAGCAAAATAAAAGATCAGGAATAGGTTGGAGGTCAGGAGAGATTAAATGACAAAGATATCATGGACACAGATCAAGGGAGTCATAATGATAGTATTAGAGACTAAAGCAGATGTTAATAGGGGCTTAAAGATCAGCCCTGTCTGAAATCAAGATAGTGGTATGCATTAATAGCAGAATAAGGGTCAGCGCTTTCTGAAAGCAATACATGAGAACAAGTTGCAGACTGCACTTCATGTGGGTGGGGGGAAGGAGGGTGGAAAAAATCAAAATGGAGGACAGAGTTTATGGCTTGAAGTTGTTGAACTCAGCGTTAAGTCCAGAAGGCAGTAAACCTAATTGAAAGATGAAGTGCTGTTCCTCCAACTTGCGTTGGGCTTCATTGGAACAATGCCGCAGGCTGAGGACAGAAATGTGAGCAAGATGGTGAATTGAAATGGCAAGTGACAGGAAGATCAGGGTCATGCTTGCAGACTGAGCAGAAGTGTTCCACAAAGCAAGTTGGATCAGCAAATTTGCTGATGACACTAAGATTGGAGGCATTGTGGACAGCAAGGAAGGCTTTCAAAGCTTGCAGGGAGATCTGGACCAACTGGAAAAATGGGCCAGAAAATGGCAGATGGAATTTAATGCGGAAAAGTGTGAGGTATTACATTTTGGAAGGTCAAACCAAAGTAGGACATACACAGTAAATGGTAGGGCACTGAGGAGTACGGAGGAACAAAGGGATCTGGGAGTTCAGATACATAGTTCCCTGAAAGTGGCATCACAGGTAGACAAGGTTGTAAAGAAAGCTTTTGGCATACTGACCTTAATAAATCAAAGTATTGAGGATAGGAGTTGGGATGTTGTGGTGAGGTTGTATAAGACATTGGTGAGGCCAACTTTGGAGTATTGTGTGCAGTTCTGGTCGCCTAACTACAGGAAGGATATCAGTAAGATTGAGAGAGTGCAGAGAAGATTTACTAGGATGTTGCCGGGTCTTAAGGAGTTGAGTTACAATGAAAGATTAAACAGGTTAGCACTTTATTCCTTGGAGCGTAGAAGAATGAGGGGAGATACGATAGAAGTTTACAAAATTATGAGGTGTTTAGACAGATTAAATGCGAGTAGGCTCTTTCCACTTAGATTAGGAGAAATAAACACGAGAGGACATGGCTTTAGGGTGAAAGGGGAAAGATTTAGGGGGAACATTAGGGGGAACTTCTTCACTCAGGGAGTGGTGAGAGTGTGGAACGAGCTACCATCTGACGTGATAAATGCAGGCTCATTCTTAAGTTGTAAGAATAAATTAGATAGAACATGGATGGGAGAGGTCTGGAGGGTTATGGACTAGGTGCAGGTCAATGGGACTAGTGGAATAATACTTTGGCACAGACTAGAAGGGCCAAATGGCCTGTTTTTCTGTGCTGTAGTGTTCTATGGTTCTATGGTTCTAAGCGGCCACCCAGTCTGCATTTAGTCTCTCCACTGTAGAGGAGACCACATTGTGAGCAGTGAATGCTGTAGGCTAAATTGAAAGAAGTACAAGTGAATTGCTGCTTTGCCTGGATGAAAAGTTTAGGGCCTTGGATGGTGAGGAGGGAGGAGGCAAAGGGGCAGGTGTTACAGCTCCTGCGATTGCATGGGAAGGTGCTGTGGAAAGGAGATGAGGTGCTGGGAGTGATAGAGACGTGGACCAGGGAGTCATAGAGGAATGTTGACAGGGGAGGTGAGGGAAAGACGTGTTTGGTGGTGGCATCATGCTGGAGTTGGCGGAAATGGCAGATGAAACTAACTTGTTTCATATAAAATGAGTTTGTTGTTGTGGTCACTATTACATTCTGCTTGAGAAACTTTCGTTATGGCGCCCACATGGATAATACTGTTATTAGTGAGGAAGTAATCATTTGGATTTATTGGTGGTGATTTTCCTTTCTTTTGCAAGGGGGTTTGGGGATTTTTCATGAAGACACCCTGCAAGTTGGGCAGGGGTGTGCCTGGTGGACTGCTGGAAACCTGAAAGTAAGTGCAATGTATCTTGCAGTGGCCTTTTAATCCAGCCATTCCATTTACATCTGACTTCCGGGTTTCCCCATCGATTAGGTTGAGCAGGCGCGATGACTACCTGAGTGAGTCAATTTCAACTCTAATATTTAAAGAACAACTGCAAAGATAACAGTTGATGGATTCTGAAGATGGGAAATCAAAAGAAAGAGCTGTCAGAATAGAGTCCCAACATTCCTGGACTGTGAAGAAGAGTCATACAGGCTCGAAACGTTAACTCTGTTTCTCTCTCCACAGATGCTGCCAGACCTGCTGAGTTTTTCCAGCATTTCCTGTTTTTATTCCTGGACTGTACCTAGTTTTGATGATACCGTTCCTGGATGTGAAGCTGGGGCTGTAAGAGCCACAGGGAAAATGTATTCTTAATGACAGGAGGAGTAGCTCAGGAGGTGAGCAGCAGGATTGTGATGCCACGCTCATGGGTTCAATGCTGAAATGCCCTCACTCTGCTTTCTCAAGCTTCCTCCAACACATCACTCCTTACATCACCTTACCTTATAGGTGCACCCATCTGTCTCTGTCAATGCTCTTCCCCACATCCCCCTCTGTGCATCCAGCATACTCGATCTCATCTTTGTGCAATGCTATTCCGCTTTGCATAGTCACACTCAATAAATGTTCAAGCATCTATTCAACACATTCCGTTATTCTCTCTCATAGGTCTCTTCTTTTCTGCCTTCCAGGAGAAAACAGCACAGACACTCTATGGTCAGAATTTTACACTCTCCCTGGGAGTGGGCTGGCAGGCGGATCCAAAAAAATCAAGTGGGCTGGTGGGAGTGTTGGGAAGGGGGAGGCGGTAGTCGCTGTGCCCATTGCCAATTAATGTCCACTTAAGGGCCTCCTTCCACTGCTGGTATCTTACTATGCCCAATGGGATCCCCTCAAGGATGGAAAGGGCCACCTCTGCTTGTCTGCCTCTTGGCCTCCCGACCATGGCCCTCCCCACCTCCTCCAAGCATCTGCCTGACTGGCCCTGGTGAAGTCTTACCTTGTTATCCAGCCTCCTCAATAGCCCCTTATTGGGGACTGATGGTGCTGCTGGGATTGGGGCGCTGCTGGCCTTCTGATTGGCTAGCAGCTCTTGGAGTCAGGACATCTTCCCACATGGAGGCAGAATCCGTGACCTGAGGCCGATGGAGGTGGGACCATCCCCAAATTTTCAGCCATTGAGTGGGGCCACCATCTCCTTTAAAAATTCCAGCCCATGTTTCTATGTAGAGCGCCAGGGGGAGGCGGAGAGCTGGAGGCGGTCCTCCATCAATCTCACAATTAACATCCGTAGAGGAGGAGGCATTGGATATAAGCAGAGTCTTGATATGCTTGGCCATCAGAGGTGGGATGATCGGGACCTCCCAGCTACCTAGTGACAGATTTGAATATCACACAGCCACATGACATATAACACTTGCTCATGCAGACTTGATGTCAGCAGCCAGTGAAAAGTGATCATGCAAAAATTCATAAATTAAAATTGTCTGTACGCAACCTTAACAGTTCTAAATCATGCCTTTAATCTCCCACAGAGTCTTCAAATGTCCTACAGGAGGTGGTCCACAAGAACAACAAATACTCACAGAATAATAGAATCATCAAAATTCATGACACAGAAGGAGGCCATTTGGTCAAACGTGTCAGTGCCAGCCAAAAAAAAAATGCTCCCCAGCCTTCCAGCCTAATCGCACTTTCCAGCTCTTGATCTGCAGCCTTATAGGTTGTACCCAAGAGGGTTGTAGGTGCTCCATTGTTGAATACATTTAAGACTGGGATAGACAGATTTTTGATCTCTCAGGGAATTAATGGATAGGGGAATGGGTGGGAAAATGGAGCTGAAGCACATGATCACCCATGATCACATTGAATGGTAGAGCAGGCTTGATGGGCCATGCGGTCTACTCCTGCTCCTATTTCTTGTGTTCTTGTACAGCATGTCAAGCACATACCCAAATATTTTTAAAATCCAATGTGAGTTTCTGCCTCTGCCACCCTTTCAGTCAGTAAGCTCCATACTTCCCCCATCCTTTGGATGAAAACATTTCTCCTCAACTTCCCTCTCATCCTTCTACCAATTATCTTAAATCTGTGGTCCCTGGTTATTGACCTCTCTGCTAAGAGAAATAGGTCCTTCCTATCCACTCTATCTAGGCCACACTTAGTTTTATTCATCTCAGTTGCATCTCTGCTCAACTTTTTTCTGTTCCAAAGAAAACAACCCCAACTGATGATTCGCATAGCTAAAATGTTTCAGCTCAGAGTTAATAGCATAGAGTTAATGTTGCTGGATTAGTAAACCTGAGGCCCAGGCTAATGCTCTGGGGTCATGGATTCAAATCCCACCATGGCAGCTGGTGAAATTTAAATTCAATTCATAAAAATATGGAATTGAAAGCCAGTCTCAGGAATGGTGACTATGGAGCTATTGTCAATTGTCGCAAAAACCCACCTGGTTCACTAATGTCCTTTCGGGAAGGAAATCTGCCATTTAGTCTGACCTAAATGTGACGCCAGATCCACAGCAATGTGGCTGATTCTTAACTGCCTCTAAAATGGCCTAGCAAGCCACTCAGTTCAAAGGCAATTAGGGATGGGCAACAATGCTGAATTTGACAGCGATGCCCACATTCTATGAAAGAATAAATAAACCCCTGGTAAATCTGCTCTGTACCCACTCTAGTGTGATCAAAACTATAGGCAGTACTTTAGCTGTGGGCTACAGTTCTGGCATTGTCTCCCTGTTTAAATTCTATGCCTTGGCTGATAATGAAAACCATCCTTCTTGACCACCTTTATCTTTCTGTCTCACTACTCTCAGGGGTCTATGACATGCACTTCAAAGTCCCTCTGTTTCTCTACACTTCTCAATATCCTCCCAATTATTTTGTATTTTCTTGTCTTGCTTGCCTTCCCCAAATGCATTACTTCACACTTCTCCGGACTGAATTCCATTTGCCGCTTTTCTGCTCAGTATATTGATATCTCCCTGCAGAAATAACTTTATTGCTCACTAAAGAGTACCAGTTGCAAACTTTTTAATCATGCCTTCTACTTTTAATTCTAAATTATTAATTTGTGCCATGAAAAGTACTGAACCTGCCAAACCCCACTAGAAACTGCCTTCCAGTCACAAAAACACCAGTCAACCAATACCTTTTGCTTCCTATCACTGAGCCAATTTTCAATCTAATTTGTCACCTTCCATTGGATCCCACGTCCAGTCTGCTATTTGGGACCTTGTCAAAAACCTTGCTAAAATCCATGCAGACTGCATTAAGTGTTCCATGCTCATCAACTCTCCCTACTACCTTCTCAAAAAATTCAATCAAGTTAGTCAGACAGAACTCCTCAGAGGAAGTCACACACTCTAAGGGTGCACTGTCACAGGACTCATGCACCAGCACAGATACTCATACCATGGTAGGACTGGTAAGGAAGATAGTTGGGTTTTCACCTCGTGATTCACACATTACAACTGAGGAAGAGCAGATGATGGAGACAGGGACAGCAGTCAAGAGTCCGCATTGCAGGATACAGAATAGTCTAAGCTCTGCTAGATGGAGATACTGCAACTTGAGGGCCATCAATGAAAAGGATACTTCTGGAGCAGCTGTAAAGAATGTGCAATGTAGTGGTAGGCTTTTTATTTGCACTGTGCATGCTTGCAAAGAGAATGGAGGAGTTTGTCTCAAGCATCAGTGATGTAATGTAGGAGGCATGTTGCCTTAATTCATGGAAAGAGTGGTCACCAACATGGAGCATAAAAAGCAGCAATCAAACAAGTGTATCGTGTCCCAGTGGCTGAGTCTGCCTCTGCACTGGTACAGTCGGAATCATTTTAGGCAGGGCCCTCACAGGCTCTGGAATCCAGAGGATGTCAGCCAAGAGGATTTCAGTAGTCAGAGCAGGGATCTGATCAGCGTGTTGTTACATCTGCTGAAGCCACATGGGTTGGACCACATAGAAATGCTAGGAAGAGGATCAGTAAAAATTTGCACAATGGTATGCACATAGGTGTATTACACAATGTTACTGTTATGTTTCTGTTTAATTTTTAAGCCAAATCAATCTTATTTGTTTCCACAACTTTCCCATCTTGCCCATTTTCCATTGCTGCCTAGCAATTACCTTTTCAGTTGTGATGAATGGGAAGATCAGACTTAATGCCAAGCAATGGGCGGCCATGAAAGGAATGTTTAATTAATTTCAGGACTGCTTTGTGATGGGGAAAGGGGGAAGAGGGTTTAGCATCTGGTTGCCAGGTGGGTACGCTGGTAGAACCTAACTGAATCTTGCCATTAGGAGGGCACTCCAGGCATCCTAGGCAGAAATGTGCACTGTTTCTGACTCATTAGCTATACCATTTTTTTCCTCCTCCTGAGGAGGACAGACTTTGTGTTTGGTGTCTTGCTTCTCTTGAATGCCCAAGCCACACTGCTATGCAATATTATGTGCAGATCGACCACAATCATTCTGGACATTCTGGCTGGTGTGCATTGAAGAGCATTGGCTGATCTGTCCAGGCACCTGAAGTGCATCTTCAACATGCTGATTTTGTGCTCAAAGGCACACCTGGGTTTCATATGGCTTTCATTGGAGTGCTCCTGAGCCTCACTGAGTTCCTCACGAATGTCTGCAACTATATTTCAAGTGGGTGTCCCTTGTCTCCGAGCAGACGGCCAGTGCTTCAAAGTTTGAAATGATCAGGGAGGGTGGACTGGTGATGGATGAAAGCATCAAAGCAGCTTCCTGGGAACCTTGAGCACAGCTGCATGAACATCTCTTTATGGTGTTGCCTCCAGTTGGACACTGATGGAGTGGAAACCCTTGCAGTTGATGAACAATCCTGGGTCATCTGGGATCTCTTAATTGCCACTTGTGCAGCCAACAATGCTTTACACCTGTGGGAAGCCAACCAGAACCTCAAACCTGAGTGCCCACTCATTCTCACTGGCATGGATGGTGGCAAAGTGTATATAATTGTCTACCCTTGCAAACTTGACATTAGTTACCTGTGTCATGCCTTCATGGGTAGCTGACTATGAGATCCTGCAAATGTCTTTGGCGGATCACTCGAAGGAGCCAGAGGCAACTTTGACAGTCACTGGTAAATCCAGGCCACCACGTTCTCTTGGCACCAGGTCTTCTTCCAGCAGGCTGCAAGTATCTGCTCCTATCTGACACAAGACCCAGAGTCTTCTGAAACACTGGTGTTCCGACGTGTCCAAGAATTCGATCCTCTGCCTGTACAATGTGTGTTCCAGGTATCACCTTCTATGAGCTACGTCTCTCTGCTCATTCTGTGGATGACAGATCTTTGAGAAGAAGGCTTCATGATGCTCGTGCTGGAGTCAGTGGATTGGAGCTGGCTTCCCAACACACTGTCAATTTCATGGCTCTTAACTACCCATCCGCTCCCAAACCCACTCGCTCTTGCAAATAAAAACTCCCCCCATGTCTCTGACCCATTTATATTTCAAGTGTGCCTCTAGTTGCTTTCCTAAGGATAATTGGAATGTTCCAGCTTGCAACAATGGTGAAGTATTCAAATGGCAGGACTGATATTAACATCTTTCCTGCTTCATTTTCCTGGGCTTCTAGTTGGCAAGTGCAGCAAAGTCAGCTTGCCTATTGCAATTGGGTTCTTAATGTCATTCTAGACCCTCAGATTGCAGGATCTGAGAAAGGGCTTACAGATATCTGCCCATACTTCAAAAGAGATAACCTTTTTTACCTGTGAGAGAGTACAAGAAGTGTCATCATAGTTCAAGATCGTATCATATGTCCTTGCAACCAGAAGGTCAACTAACAGCCATTGCTCCCTTGCAATAACCACAGCAACTTATATTTATGAAGCGCTATTGACATCATGAAATATCCTTTGGCTTCTTCACAGGAGCATTATAGAACTAAATATGACACTGAGCCACATAAGGAGATATTAGGTCAGATGACCAAATGCTTGGTCAAAGGGGAAGATTTTAAGAATTATCTTAAAGGAGGAAAGTGAGTAGAGAGGCAGAGAGGTGCAGTGAAGGAATTCCAGAACTTGGGCCCTAGGCAACTGAAAACTTGGCCAACAATGGTGGAGCAATGATAATTGGGAATGCACAAAAGGCCAGAATTAGAGGAGTGCAATTAACTCGGAGGGTTGTGGAGCTGGACAGATAGGGAGGGGCAAGGGCATGAAGGGATTTGAAAACAAGGATGAGAATTTTGAAATCAAGACGCTGCTTGACCAGGAGCCAATCTAGCTCAGCGAACACAGGGGTGATGGGGAACGGGACTTGCTGCGAGTTATGACACAAGCAGTAGACTTTTGGATCACCTTAAGTTTATGGAGAGTAGAATCATCCAGGAGTGAATTGGAATAGCCAAGTATAGAGGTGATGAGGGCATGGATGCAGGCTTCGGCAGCAGATAAGCTGAGACACTGTCGAATTTAAGCAATATTACAGAGGTGGAAAAGGGCCATCTTAGAGGTGACATGAATATGAGGTTGGAAGTTCATCTCAGGATCAAATGTGATACCAAGGTTGCAAACAGACTAGCTTAATCTCTGACTTATGCCAGAGAGAGGGATGAGATTGGTCGTTAGTGATTGGAGTTTGGAGCAGCGACTGAGAAAATGGCTTCAGTCTCCCCAACGTTTAATTGGAGGAAGTTTCTTTTCATCAAATACTGGATGTCGGATTTAGCAACCATGGAGGAGTCAAGAGAGGTGGTGATGAAGTAGAGCTGGGCGTTGTCAGTGCACATGTGAAAACTAAAGCAGACCCACAGCAACGATCCAAGAGACTTGCCTGCAAGGAGGGAGTTTTGGTAACAAGCCAAAGCCACCAATACAGATGGGTTCCGGTATCCAGCACAATTGAGGTTCACTCAACCCAACCCTGGCAAAGGCAGGGGGAAAATTAGCCCTTTATTGTTTTCATTCTGATTTTCAAACATGAGCAAATTATTTCTGGCATTGTAATAATTCAGCTACAGTTGATACCAAATTAAGGAAAATAGTGAGGGGAATTCTCCTCCAGAACAAGATCCTCTATGCAACTGGTTTGTGTTTTTCAAATTATACAAAGGTGGTTTAATTCTCCTGGATGATTAATAATTCAGTAAAACAAACATCCACAATCATTTGTAATATTCTGTGACCTACATTGTAGTACATCAGTATTCTACATTGCTGGAAATTGCTACAATTTTAATGAAAAACTCCCTGCATACCAGAAGTGTAGAGGGTGTTACCTCCGGGAGGGTGATAGTGGAGTCCATTGTATGGGTTTGAATTTCTTGAATGTTGTTTCAGTTGCATCCATTCAAACAAGTGATGAGCATTCCTGACTTTGCCTTGTAGATGGTGAAGAAGCTGTGGGGTCAGGTGATGAATCATTTGTCACAGAGTACATGGCCTCTGTCAGCGTCTGTAGCCATCGAATTCATATGCTGGTCATGTTAAATTGCTGGCCAGGAATAATCCCAAGCTGGTGGTGTTGTGCAGATCACAGGGAAGAGGTTGGGATTTTCTTGTTGGAAATAGTCATTCACTGGCATTTCTGTTTTCCAAATGTTACCTGTCACTTGTTATCCACAGTCTAGATATTGTCCAAACACTTCTGTAGGCTGGCATAGCTTGCATCATAATTGGAAGAGCTGTGAATGGAGCTGAACACTGTTAAATCATCAGTGGCAGCTCTGTTCCTGACCTTATGATTGTTAATGATAAATATCAGCCTTAGATCAATGATGAACACTCATCACTGAACCAAAAAAACATGCATTCAAGCCCCACTCTAGAGATTTGAGCACATAGTCCAGGCCAGCATAAATAGGCTGCCAAATTTCTTACATCATAGCTGTGGCTGCATTTCAAAAGTACTTCACAGACTGTAAAAGCACTTTGGGATATCATGTGGTTATGAAAGGTCATAAATGCAAGTTCTTTCTTTCCTCTTGATGAGGCAGCTTAAGATAGTAGAGCTTCAGCACTGTCTTAGGACTGTGAAGACTGGCCTCCAGTATCAATGACTACCTTCCTTTGTGTCAGGTATGTGCACAGTCACTGGAGGAATTTATCTTTGACTCCCATTGACCTTGGTGTCATCATCAGTTAAATGCTGCCTTAATGTTTTAGGTCAGCTACTCTCATCTTTCTGGCATTCAGCTCTTACACAGTGTCTGAATTAAGGTTGTTACCAGATTTGGAGCAGATTGGTTCTGACAGAGACTGAACAGATTGGCTTGTGTGCCTCTTGATGGCTAACTTTCCTGACTCTTTCCACTTCTTTACCAATGATTGGGAAGAGGATGGTCAGGCCTTAATTGGTCACACTAAATTCAACAGGTGAGAAATTGGGATCATTTGTGCCCATTTTTGGGTACTACCATAGTTAACAGATGGGACATGCTAATATATGACATATGCGATGGTGTAGCACTGACATCAGTTTGTCATGTGTTAGACTCGAGAGAGAGAGAGAGAGAGAGGTTGGAACACCATGTCCAGGAACAACATGCCTACTCTGTAACCTGTGTAAACGTAGCTCTAATAAACAAGTGTTAAGCAAGTACCAGATTATGACTAAAGTCTGTCCAGTAACTAAGTACCAAGGATCATCTCAGCACATGGTGGCAGCAGTGAAGATGCTGATGTATAAAATACATCAGTGTTATTGAAGGAATCACAGAGTGAAGGAAAATTCAATAGTAGCTCATACTACAAATCAACGGAAGAATGAGGCACACTGAAGTAAGGTAACAGTGACTGTACCTGGTGAGTTGTCCCTACTCCTACTCCATTTGACTGTCTTAAGGCCCCAGAGAGAGGCCAGAAGTGGGGATTATGGAAACGCCATTACCTCCAATATCGAGCAGCATTGGTTCTTCATACTAAAGAGCAGAAACACCAAGTCAGTTCCTTTCTTTATGCTGTAGGTCCAGTAGCAGATCCATTCTCCTGAGGCAGGGAAGGGAGGAGTCCTCCTCTGACTTTGAGCTCATTCTCAAAGCCTTTGAAACTTATTTTAGCCCGAAGCAGATCTTACTTATAGAATGAGCATGATTTCTAACTGACCTATATCGCCTAGCTAGTTCTTGTGGATACAGGGCACTGAAAGATGAACTAATCTGTAATCACATAGTTGAGGGTATCCGAGACAAAAAACTTTGTCTTTCTGCAGGCTAAAGATGAACTTACTTTCGATCGAGTGCCCCAGCCTATGTGATGCAGGCTGAACTCAGAGAAAGAAACTGGGATATAATTCGGCATGTCTCCGAGGATTCGCATTGCTCTGTTGACTGGATAGCCCCATGGGCAGCAGATTCACCCCGTAGAACTGCGCTACAATGTAGAAACTCTACATTGGCAGCCATTTTGAGAAGCTTATGTTTTGGCACGAAAAACCAATAAAGACTCCAAGACTGCATAGCAGGGGGCATGGGATACTTCCTGTGCAGCAAAACTGGACATTTCAAGCTGTTCTGCAAATCCAACAGCCTTAATTGAGGTAGAAGCCAAGATATTTATGAAATACATTTCATTCAAGAAATTGGAAATCAAGATAAGGATAAAACTGCAGAATTTCTGGGAGAATGTAATAGTTTTGGTCCAGACTATTGGTCAGTTACAGTGCAAGTTAAAGGCTTTGATACCATCATTAAAATTGATACTAGATATACTGTTAACATACTAGCAGGTAGTCTCAACTGGCTTCAGCCAATACCCCTTCATCCATCAGACATCAGACTACAATGTCCAGGCAGCACAGACATTCCAATTAAAGGCAGGGTTATTGCTCCCTTTTGTTACAAGGGGTGAAAGATCATTGATTCTCTCTCTGTTGTACACAATCAATGCACATCCTTACTGAGTGATGATGTTGGCATACTTCTAGGAATCCTAAAAAAAAACAGATGATGCCCAGTAATTGAACAACTCAATCTCGTTCATGGATCAATCTTCAACCTTTTATTTAGAACCAGTGGAACTTCAGCCTACAGCAGCTGAGGAAGCTTATTCAATCAGCAGTAAGTTCCTTTTTTTCACCAGCTGGACCTGAATTGGCTCATTCCAGAGGAAAGTGATGAAGAAGAAGTCATTGCAGCACTGCATGATCAGTTGGAGGTCAGGTCCTGGAGATTGGACTGTCTTTCCAATTGATTGGCACATCTGATGCCTTTTTTGAAGAGTCAGTTGTGTTTCTAGCAGCTGAGTAGCATTCAAATCTTTGTTCCACTGAACCTACCAATATAATACCTAGTCTGTCTCTCATTGTCCATGAAGAGTCTTCCAGAGTGAACACCTTGCCTGAGTCTATACTGGAGTCCACAGAGGATCATGCTGCCAAGGAACAGGTAGTTTCCAGGTTTAAAAGTCACACTAGTGCTTCAGTCCCAGCTGAAAGTCTTCTTTTCTCTAGAGCTGGATTTCAGCACAGAAGCTGCTGCAGAATCTTTAGCACTTCTGAAGTTGCGGAATCCTGTACAGCAATCTTGTCCCCAAGTTAATCGTCTACAGGAAATTCATCTCATTAAGAAGATGAGGCTGTCTGGTCTCCATATCTTTCTTCCCATTGCCCAGACTGGAGTAGCGTCAAGCTGACAAAAGTGTGGTGTTCTTACCACATTCTTACCAGAAAGTAGACAGTTCTTCTGAAATATCATTGGGAAATCATTTCTTCATCTTTTTCTGAAAGACTTATAGGAATTTTGTTGTTTTTTTCCCTCCGTTATTTATATTAATTGAAATCTCAGATTTTCTATTCCTTTATAGTCTCCGATGCAGCAGTGAATGATACAGCTGGAGTTATGATCATTCCTTCTTCTGAAGGTCAGTCCCTGTCTGTTTCAGGGGAGCAACAAGTTCCTCGGAGAACCCTGAGTTCTTCTATTCTAGTCCCAGAGGGTCCAAAGGTGGTTGCTTTTCAGTCTTCTTTCTCGGATCAGTCTTTCATTGAAAAAACCTCGTTGTCCCTGCCGTTCAGTCATCCTGCAACTTACACTCTGCTTCCCAGCAACGCTGCTAAAGTGCTGTCCTATTCTGCAGATGTAAAATCCTACCAGATGCAGGAAAAAGCCTTCATGTCTCCAGGATGTCTTCTCTAAGGGCTGCGAATACAATGGGAGATTGAGTCCCCCAGGGCTGTGACATCGGGAGGGGGAAGAGTAGGAATTGGAGTTGGGTAGAATCTATAGTTGTAAAAAGGGAGTTACAGAAATGCAATGTAAATAGTTAATGATATAGGTGGGATTTTCTGGCCCTGCCTGCTGCCAGGATCATCCAGCCCCACCGAAAGTCAATAGACTATTGGCTGGCCCGCCGCATTCCACATGGCAGGTCCCATTTTGGCAGGGCCGGAAAATCCTGACCATGGTTTCATATTGTTGCTGAAAATTGGATAGTATACATGGGAGTGGTGTAGTATAAAGGGTTAACAGATGGGATATGCTAATGTGCGATGTAGATGATGATGTAGCACTGATGTCAGTCTGTCACTTGTTAGACTATAAAGAGAGAGAGGTTGGAACACCATACCAGGAGCAACAAATCTACTCTGTAACCTGTGTAAGTGTAGTACTGATAAACAAGTGTTAAGCAAGTACCAGACAATGACTACTCTCTGTCCAGTAGCTAAGTACCATGACTAGTGTCCACAGATAAGATAGATCATCTCGGAACAGCTATGAGTGCCCTTTGAGCTCCAAAAAGCGCCTATGGCACACATGCACTTTCTGGGATGAATCACACTAGATTCTATAAGAATGAAGGCATTAGTATGCAAGCAGGGAACATCTGCTGGAAGTATGCTCAGCAAGCAGATCATGGCACTAATTAGCTTGCAAAACTGATGTCAGTGCTGCCATTTTGGAGCTCAACACGTCAGTTAATGACATTTTTTAAACTTTGTACAGATGAACATGAGTCCATTGGAGGAAGGACCCCTCCCCACTTCCAAACAGCACTATTTAAAGGGATCATCAGTTACTTATAGATTAACTGCTGGTTGATTTCTTCTAGCTTGTTGCTCTGATTCTACAAATATTTGGTGATTTCTATAATTGTTCAAAGATGCAGAAGTTGACAGGTGCTGAAGGAGTTTTGGTTGACTTCAAGGCTTCTACAATCCAGTTGCTTGTAGGCATAGCTGGACTAGTACTCATTCCCCTTGGAATACATCATGATAGAGTAAATGAATGAAACCCATATAGAGAAAGGTAAGCTGCTGTAAGAAGGAGGATGAGAAGATAGAGAAGGGCTCTCGGTAAGAGGCCAAATCCACCCAATGTGTTCAAAGAGTAATTCTCAGCAAGGAACAGTGGCCATGGAATTCAGCCTGAATCTCAAAAGATGTTAGCCAGAATGTTTCTTGCCACTTCCTGCATGGCTAACACAGTGTGCCCTGACTGTAAATGTGCTAACGCGTGGGCCAGGAGAATGACGACTAGATGGATTTTGGTGTCAAATAGCCCCTAACACTAATTTGGCTGGTGGTCTGCCCCTTTGCATCTTGAAAGTCCTGTTAATGCCCTCTGTTAACCGCTCCCAACTAAACATGCATTCAGCTGCATGAGGGACTACCCACACCCCCAACCCCTGTCATGCTATTTGAAAAGTTAACCAAGAAACCACCTGGTGAGGTGCTTTTGAGTTTTTTTTTTGCTGGGGCAGAGTAAGTGGAAGTACTGTGCTGGATGTTATTACAGGTTTTTTGCAGCCATTTTGGATTTACAAGGGAGTGGTGTTGGATCTTGACAAAGAGGTCAAGGATGTTTGATGGCCTCCCAGGAGAAAACCTGCTTCAGTCATGGGCTATGGTTGCTCTACCTCTTAAGCTGCAGCATAACTTGGAGATGGATCAGAGGCAATAGAGAGGGGAAGCTATAAGCTATGCACAGTGGGAGGAGGAGGAGAGTACTTAATAGCGGACCCTACCAAACAACAGTCTTTAGGGAGCACTTCTACCACCAGCTCAGCAGTGGTTGCTTCTGAGGTGCTGGCGTTTCTCCAAGGAGTTGGTGACTGAACTGTGCCACCTGCTACAACTTGACCTGCTGCCTCACTGCAGGGGGAGGACAATGCTAACAGTGGTCATGAAGATCACCATGGCCCCCAGTTTCTATGCCAGTGGATGCAACCAGATGCATCTTTAGCAATGTCTCAGTTTGCTGTCCATCATTACATCAGAGAGGTGATGGAGTGCATTCTACAGAATAAAAGGGAAGCACATCTCTACTCATTGACCATAGGAATATAGGACTTAAGTGCAGGAGTAGGTGATACAGCCCTTCAAGCCTGCTCTGCCATTCAGTAAGATCGTGGCGAATCTGGCTGTGGTCTCAATTCCACTCTCCTCTCTGTCCCGGCATAACCATTGACTCCCTTGTCTATTTAAAATCTATCTAACTCAGCCTTGAATAAATTCAATGACCCAGCCTTCACTGCTCTCTGGGGAAGAGAGTTCCACATTCTAATGACCCTCCAAGAGAGAAAAAAAAAATCCACATCTCAGTCTTTAAAGGGAGACCACTTATTCTTAAACTGTGTTCCCTAGTTTTAGTCTCCCTCACAAGTGGAAACATCCTCCCAGTATCTACCCTGTTAAGTCCCCTCAGTATCTTAAATATTTCAATAAGATCACCTCTCACTCTTCTAAACTCCAATAAACTCACAACCCGTTCAACCTTTTTTCAAAGGATAAGCCATTCATCCCAGGAATGAGTTGCGTAAACCTTCTCTGAACTGCTTCTTATACAATTATATCCTTTTTCAAATAAGGAGACGAAAACTGTACACAATACTCCAGATGTTATCTCACCAATGTCCTGTACAGCTGCAGTAAAACTTCACTGCCTATATTCCATTCCCCATGCAATAAATGCCAACATTCCATTTACCTACCTAATCACTTACTGTACAAATGTTTTATGACTCATATACCAGGACATCCAGAGCCCTCTGTGTTCTTCAATCTCGCTCCATTTAAATAATATTCCGATTTTCTATTCTTCCTGCCAAAATGGACAAGTTCACATTTTCCCACATTATACCCCATCTGCCAAACTCTTGCCCACTGACTTAACCTGTCTATATCCCTTTGCAGACTCTCTCCTTCTCTTGACAACTTACTTTCCTACCTATTGTGGTGTCATCAGCAAATTTAGCCGCCATACATTTGGCCCCTTCACCCAAATCACTGCTGTAGATTGTAAATAGTTGGGGCCCCTGCACTGATCCCTGTGGCACTCCATTACTTACAGCTTGCCAGCCTGAAAATGAGCCATTTACCCTACTCTCTGCTTCAGGCAGAGAGAACACCTGGATTTGCCAGGGTAATGGGATTCCCAATGGCACAGGATACATTTGACTGCCACATGTGGTTCTGCAGACTCCACACAGGGAGATGTAGTGCAATCGCAAGGACTACCACTCCAAAATTGCACAGTTGGTACGCACAGAAAATCCTGTCGAAGCAGCCATGATATCATCATCATGAGGTTGTTAGCTGTGCCCACCATCTTTGGGCCCTTTGTTGATCTGCCTCTGGTAATCCTTTACCATCTTCTTTCTTTGTTCTGTGCTTCTTTTCCCAGTGATTGGGAAGTTCACAAGCTCTGCAGTTTGTTCCATATGTGGGATATTTCCTCCTGTCTGTGCACTCATGTAGTCATCCACACCTCTTACACATCTTTCTCTCTACCCTTTAGTTGCTGTTTCACTGCATCAAGCCTACTGCCTTTACCTTGACTTGACTGAAGGTTAGCCGTTTGGGTAGTCGGCGGCTTCACCTGTCTGCTTGTGAATTCTTGTGCTCTGGTAGTTCCAGCAGCCTGTGATATTGTGAGCTTGTCTTTTCCAATCAGTATTTTTTGTACATCACGGTGTGCAGAGTCCCAAATGAACTGATCTACCAGCCTGCCTTCTGTTTTCTTGGAATTTATACTAGCTGGCTACATTTCTCAATCTCATTATGAAATTGTCAACAGGCTCATCTGGTTCTTGCCTCAGGCTCTAAAATTCACATTGATCGACCTGATGGTTTGACTTTGGTTGGAGACTTGGGCTGAATTTCTTGAAAATGTTCATTGTTATTTTTGCTATTGTTCTCACTCATTTCCCAGCTATTGAAAAGATCTAAACCCATTTGTTCTATCCACAAGAGGATGTAGCTGACTCCTTCCTCTTCACTAGTGTCTTTTAGAAAACCACTGGATGTCAATTACCTGCATTTTTGTTTAAAGTTCTCAAATGCCTGTACGATATCGTCAGCCTCCCAATTCAGCAGGGGCTGGAGCTGCGTGATTTCATTTTTACACGATTCACTCAGCTTTTTCTCTCTCCCCGCACTAACTTGGGTTGATTTTTCTCTATCTAATTCAGCATTTATTTTGTTTATATTGCTTGTGGAATACTCACAAACACCTGTTGGCACAGTGTTATGTCTTGTGGTTCCCAGAAGTTTGTACTAATCACATGTTTAGACACAAATATTAAAGCTTACATCAGGTATATCTTTTCCAGATCTCACCATGTGCTGCAGAATGATTGTTGGATTAATACACAGACAGTAGTGAAGCAGTGAGGGATATGGCACTCTGAATATACATATATACATACATATGACAATGAAGTTCCTGAATCATTTTGGAATAATATAACAATATAACATGTCTGTTTTTTCTGCAGATTAGATTTATCAAAGCAATGTTCCAATAATCAACTAGAAATGGAGTTAGAGTTGCTTGGTCTGGGTCTGTCAGGGAGGGTTGGAGGGCCAATTCTAGTGCAAAGGTCTTCAGAACTGCAGCTAGGATGTTGTCAGAACCCATAACCTTTGCTGTGTCCAAATGTCCCATGGGATGTTCTGAACTAAAGTGGCTGGAAACTGGCATCTTATGATGGTGATGACCTGGAATTGGGCAGTGGTTGAGTAGGATTGTGCCGACAGAACTGTTGGCTATACACTTCAGTTTTACTCTTTGAATTATATGCTGCATGGCACCATGCATGGAGCATTCACTCAAGCTTGTTACCATTGTGTTCACAACTGTTCACAGCTGAAGTGGCAGGACTGTTCCACTTTGCTCTAATTGTTTAGTCGTAGGACTACATGCTCTATCTAAAACCTGCCGAGTTTGGGGCTTAGCATGCAGATGGCCCTGCGGTGTGGCTTTATTAGATTGGTGCATCATTGTAAAAAGAAGAAAAAAGGGAGACTTGCAATTATATAGCATTTTGGGACATTGGAATTCCCAATAAAACACTTTATAGCCAACAAAATCCTTTTGAAGTATAGTTGCTGTTACAATTAGGAAACTCAGCAGCCAATTTGCACATAGCAATGTGATAATGACCAAACAATCTGTTTTTTTGTGATGTTGAGAGGTAGCTATTGGCTGGGACATGGGGATAACTTCTCTGCTCTTTTTCACAGTACTGTCACATTATATTTTAGACCCACTTGAATGAAAAGGCAAGGCCTCAGTTTAGCATCCCATCTGAAGGATGACACCTCTGACAGTGCAGCACTCCATCAGTACTGCACTGAAGTGTCAGCCTGAACTATAAAGCCCATGGCTGGGATTTTGTCAGTGTGGCAGTGGCCCTGATGATGGGCTGGAAAGCCAGAGGGAAACACTGCTTCAATTGCTTCAGGGAGCTCTGATTGCTTTCTATGTCCATCAAACAGCTGATGAGCTGCCAATGGGGCTGCCATCTATTTTAGGGAGGAGGTGCCTCCTCTGATAGCTGCTGGCCAATCAGAGAGCAAGCAGTTCATCAGTACCAGCAGAGCGACTGCAAGTGATGGCCAGTCCTGGGAAGGCAACTGCACCCAACCCATTGGAATAGCTTGGACGCTATCTTTGGAATAAGCTAAGTGGGTCAGGTTTACTGAGGCCTGTCAAGTAGGCCCTGGAGAGGAAGGTATGGTTGGTGTGGCAGGCTGAGGATGGGGGAATGGGGGTGGTGTGGCGTTGGTGCAGGGGCAGCCATTTCCACCCCAGAGTGCTTATTTAGGAGGGCCCCTGCTGAGCAGGCAGGGAGGCCTCCTGGGTTTATCAGGTAAAAATCCCAGCAGCAGTAGGAAGAGGCCCTTAATAGGCTACTTATTTCTTTATTCATTCATGGGATGTGGCTTTCACTGAATGGGCCAGCATTTATTGCCCTTGAGGAGGTGGTAGTGAGCTGCCTTCTTGAACACTGCAGTCCATGTGGTGTAGGTACACTCACAGTGCTGTTAGGAAGGAAGTTCCAGGATTTTGACCCAGCAACAGTGAAGGTGATGTATTTCCAAGTCAGGATGGTGAGTGACTTGGAAGGGAACTTCCAGGTGGTGGTGTTCCCACATATCTGCTGCCCTTGTCCTTCTAGGTGGTAGTGGTCATGGGTTTGGAAGGTGCTGTCTAAGGAGCCTTGGTGAATTCCTGCAGTACATCTTATAGATGGTACACACTGCTGCTACTGTGCGTTGGTGGTGGAGGGAGTGAATGTTTGTGGATGTGGTGCAATCATGCGGATTGCTTTGTCCTGGACAGTGTCCAGCTTCTTCAGTGATGTTGGAGCTGCACTCATCCAAGCAGGTGGGGAGTATTCCATCACATTCCTGACTTGTGTCTTGTAGATGGTGGACAGGCTTTGGGGAGTCAGGAGGTGAGTTACTCATTGCACGATTCCTAGCCTCTGAACTGCTCTTGTAGCCACAGTATTTATATGGCTAGTCCAGTTCAGTTTCTGGTCAATGGTAACCTCCAGGATGTTGATAGTGGGGGATTCAGTAATGATAATGCCATTGAGCATCAAGGGGCGATAGTTGGAATCTCTCTTGTTGGAGATGGTCATTGCCTGCCATTTGTGTGGTGCAAGTAATACTTGCCACTTGTCAGCCCAAGCCTGGATATTGTCCAGGTCTTGCTGCATTTGGACATGGACTGCTTCAGTATCTGAGGAGTGGCGAATGGTGCTGAACATTGTGCAATCATCAGCGAACATCTCCACTTCTGACCTTATGATGGAAGGAAGGTCATTGAAGAAGCAGCTGAAGATAGTTGGGCCTAGGACACGACCCTGAGGACATCCTGCAATGATATCCTGGAGCTGAGATGACTACCCTCCAACAACCACAACCATATTCCTCTGTGCTAGGTATGAATCCAACCAGCAGAGAGTTTTCCCACTGATTCCCATAGACTCCAGTTTTGCTAAGGCTCCTTGGTGCCAAACTCTGTCAAATGCTGCCTTGATGTCAAGGGCAGTCACTCTCA
Source organism: Carcharodon carcharias (assembly GCF_017639515.1). Taxonomy (NCBI): domain Eukaryota; kingdom Metazoa; phylum Chordata; class Chondrichthyes; order Lamniformes; family Lamnidae; genus Carcharodon; species Carcharodon carcharias. The sequence continues at coordinate 62,574,679 of NC_054483.1, read as the reverse complement.
CCTCACTTCGGGAGTTCAGCTCTTTTGTCAATGTTTGAACTAAGGCTGTAATGAGGTCAGGAACTGAGTGGCTCTGGCGGAACCCAAACTGGGCATCAGTGAGCAGGCTATTGCTAAACAAGTGCCACTTGATAGCACTGTTGATGACCCCTTCCATTAATTATCTGATGATCAAGGGTAGACTGATGGGGCGGTAATTGGTCGGATTGGATTTGTCCTGCTTTTTGAGTACAGGACATACCTGGGCAATTTTCCACATAGCTGGGTAGATGCCAGTGCTGTAACTGTACTGGAACAGCTTGGCTAGGGGCGCGGCAGATTCTGGAGCACTAGGCTTCAGTACTATTGCCGGAATATTGTCAGGGCCCATAACCTTTGCAGTATGCAGTGCCTTCAGCCATTTCTTGATATCACGTGGAGTGAATCGAATTGGCTGAAGACTGACATCTGTGATGCCGGAGACTTCTGGAGGAGGCCGAGATGGATCATCCACTCGGCACTTTTGGCTGAATAATGTTGCGAATGCTTCAGCCTTATCTTTTGCACTGCTGTGCTGGGCTCCCCCATCATTGAGGATGGGGATATTTGTGAAGCCCCCTCCTCCAGTGAGTTGGTTAATTGTCCACCACCATGCAAGACTGGATGTGACAGGACTACTGAACTTAGGTCTGATCCATTTGTTGTGGGATCGCTTAGCTCTGTCTATCACTTGCTGTTTATGCTGTTTGACGTGCAAGTAGTCCTGTGTTATAGCTTCACCAGGTTGATACCTCATTTTTAGGTATGCCTGGTGCTGCTCCTGGCATGCCCTCCTGCACTCTTCATTGAAGCAGGGTTGATGCCCTGGCTTGATGGTAATAGTAGAGTGGCGGATATGCCAAGCCATGAGGTTACAGATTGTGTTTGAGTACAATTCTGCTGCTGCTGATGGCCCACAGCGCCTCATGGATGACCAGTCTTGAGTTGCTAGATCTGTTTGAAATCTACCCCATTTAGCACGGTGGTAGTACACATAATACGATGGAGGGTATCCTCAGTGTGAAGGTGGGATTTCGTCTTCACAGAGACTGTGCGGTAGTCACTCCTACCGATACTGTCATGGACAGGTGCATCTACGGTAGGCAGGTTGGTGAGGATGAGGTCAAGTATGCGTTGCCCTCTTGTTGGTTCCCTCACCACCTGCTGCAAACCCAGTCTAGCAGCAATGTCATTTAGGACTCGGCCAGCTCGGTCAGTAGTGGTGCTACTGAGCCACTTTCGGTGATGGACATTGAAGTCCCTCACTCAGAGTACATCCTGCGTCCTTGCCACCCTCTGTGCTTCCTCCAAGTGATGTTCAACATGGAAGTGCACTGATTTATCAGCTGAGGGAGGACGGTATGTGGTAATCAGCAGGAGGTCTCCTTGCCCAGGTTTGGCCTGATGCCATGAGACTTCATGGGATCTGGAATTGATGTTAAGGTCTCCCAGGGCAACTCGCCCCCAAGCATATACCACTGTGCCACCACCTCTGCTGGGTCTGTCTTGCTGGTGGGGCAGGACATACCCAGGGATGGTGATGCTGGTGTCTGGGACATTATCTGTAAGGTATGATTCTGTGAGGATGACTATGTCAGGCTAACTTAAGTGGCTCAGTTGGTTTCTGTGCAGGAAGGCCATGAGCCACCTTCTTCCACGCTGGCAGAATATCAAGGCAGTGGGAAGAAGGCGGGCACACCATTCCCCATCCTCCCTCCCGATTTTTCACCTGCTCCCACTCCTTGGCCCACTTTACAGCCCCTGTAAAATCCTGCCAAGCATCTGGAGCTGTACTTGAACCCACAACGTTCCTACTCAGAGGCAAAAGCATTACTAGTGAACACCAAAGCTACACCTGTTGCTCTCCTGGCACAACTTCCCCCAAGCATGGCTGAATTATGAAGTGAGGAATGTTCTGGACCGTGAGATCCTGGCTTATTTTAGGATTTTCTGACCATGTCATCCCACGACCCCACTCCATTTTTAAACTGGCACGTGGGATTGGAAAATTAGTCTTACAGTGCAACACAAAGAAATCTGACCATAGTTTCGAAATCTTTCTACCATGTGACATGTTTAATGGACAATAAGAAAAATATTTAAATTCTCATTCAGAATAATTAAATTAATTTTTTCACAACCTTTTAATATCATTTCAACTTAGCTATCAGGCACATGTCAGAGAAAATGCAGGGAATGTATTTTGGTTATATTGTGTAAATCATCCATTTTTGCTTAGGTGAGGTGTTTGAGAGGCAGGCATGAAATCACAGTGCAAAATTTTTTTTTGCCAATTCATTTGAATGCAATCTTTAAAAAGGATCGTCTATTAGTTGGAATGGATTAGTTGTTTCAGTGGTCATTTTGAATTTTTGTGGGTTAAGAACTAAGACCTGATATGCATCTGATTTGGATCTGAGAATTCACACCTAAAGGTATTTTTACAGTATAGCATCAGCACCAACGCTAAAGCCATTTTGCACAAATATCAATGTCATGGAGTTAGGCCAGACCTGGGCCTGGAAAGAATAGTCTCAGCTTGTTTCATATTATACCCAATATGTTAAAAAATCAGGTATGTTCTGTAGTATAAGGGACTGACACAAACAGGGTTAATGTGAGACTGATGTGCCCGCCGGTGTCGGGCGTGTTTGGTGGCGTGAGCTGACAATATGACGCGATTGGTTTCACAATGGTGCAAAACCAGTTTGCGATTGTCTGCTCAGCCCGCCAATGGCGGGCCACTGTTCCTGCCATCAGGTGTCGGAAACTTCATTGTAATAAGTCAGCATATCATTCTAAGGCCAGCCCACCAGATTCACCCCCCCACCCCCGCTGGATCATCCGCCACATCGGTGGGAGAGCACACCCGTGTAGAACACGTCTTGACAAGTGTGACATGCATTAGTTAGGACTTACCACCACCTTGCTTATGTCATGGATATCCGAGGAGCAGAAGATGCTGGAGACCGACAGCCCAACTGGAGGAATACCCATGGTATGCTGGGTGGATTTTCATGGACACGACTCTGCTGCAAAGCAGCTCACGGAATTTGGAAAGTCACCGTTGATGTTCACGATGGATGATGGTCGAGGGGGTGAGAGAGGAATGTCTAGGATTGGCTGGGAGATGAAGAGGTGCCGGGGGTGAGGTTGGGAGGGGGGAATGAAGGTGTCTGGGGGAGGGAGTATGGGATGTGGAGGAGGTTACGGGGGAGAAGGCAACAACTGGGGAGGTAGGTGTAAGGCGGGGTGGAATGTGTAACGGAAGGAGTAAGGAAAGGGGAAGGAGTGCCGAATGGGGAGGGAGTCCAGAGGGAGGAAGGAGCATGGACAGGGGAGGGAGTAAGGGTGGAGGAAGAAGTAAGAGTGGAAAAGGGAAGGAATAAAGCTGGAGGAAGAAGTAAGGGTGTCTGAGGAGTCAGGAAGGGGGAAGGAGTAAAGCTGGAGGAAGAAGTAAGGGTGTCTGAGGAGTCAGGAAGGGGGAAGGAGTAAGGCTGGAGGAAAAAACGAGACTGGAGAAAGACATAAGGCTGGAGGAAGGAGTAAGGAGGGGAGCAAGACTAAGTGTAGCGGAGAAAGTAAGGGTGGAGGAAGGAATCAGGAAGGGGAAGGGACTAAGTAGGGGGGAGTCTGGGGGTTGGGAGGGCTAAGTGGGATGAAGGGGTTCTGGGGGGAAAAGGATTTCAGGGGGGTAAAGGGGTGCGAAGTGGGCAAGGAGTGTGAAGTGGGGAGGGTGTGGGAAAGGGGGAGGGATGTGCAGGTGAACGTGCAAGGGAGGGGTCAGATAGGTTCATTTCTGCCTCCTGGGGAGTGAACTGACAGTGGGCCTGGTATGAGGGAATGGTGGGAATGACTGAGGATAGAGTGAGGCAGTAGGGTGGGAGGGTGAGGGTTCGATGGTAGTGGTAGAAGGGACAGCAAGGTTAGTTGGTGGGGACTTGGAGGCAGGCATGGACCCTGGGGGTGGGAAGGAGGAGGTCGGGGATATTCATGTGGATGGGGGTGGAATTTTCAGGAAGGAAGGGAATGTGCATGTTCACTTGAACATCCCCAAAAGGTTGTGGCTGGTAGATCATGGAGGGAAGGTGGAAGGCGATGCTGGTGGTGGGGGTGGGGGGGTGGGAGCACGTGGTGGGGAGGTGGATGTGGTCAACTGTGATGGGAGAAAAGAAATGGGTGACTGGGGAAGGGGAAAATGTGGGGGAGCGCATGAGAATCAGAATCCAGGCCATGCTGTCCAAATCGAAAGTGAAACGAGTCATGGTGGGCAAGATCAGGTGCTGCCTGGGAGTGTGAACTTTGGGTGGGAGGAGATGCAGGTCAGCTCAGATGGACAACTGAAAGCGAACCCCAGCAGGCAGCATTCAAAATGCTAAGGACATTGAGGTGAGTGTGATACATCAAGGATCCGTGTGCATGTGAGAGTGCTTACATGAGGCTCTGAAAGGCCCTGCCACACACACGCACTTTTCCCTCCAGAATCACTCATGGGGTGACTGTCCCCTCTGTGGTGACAGAGTTTGGGGTTGAGCGGCTCACAGGCAAAGGGGACTCGGAGGGAGAAGACAGCCTCTGAGATTCCTCAGTGGATGATCCAGGGGTGTTCAACTGCTGCTCCACTTCCCTTCAGGTGCCTAGGGGCCCCGGCCTGACTCCTTGAGGGGAAGGAGCACCTGGAGGGATGTTGAGGTGTCCCATTTCCCTCTTGCATTGTCCCGCAGGAACTCACCTATGGCTCCCATATTGGAGTGCAGGTCTGCACTCATCTCTGCGTCCTGCTGGACCAGCGTCTCCATGGCATCTGCCAGCCTCCCCATGGAGACCTCCATATGCACATGTGGGCACCACTTCATAAAAGAGCAGGTGGACGTACTCCTCCGACTCACGAGCCACTCTGTTGAGGATTTTCAACAGCTCTGCGTGATGTTCCCATGCCTTCTGCTGATTATCCAGGATGAGTTGGAAGGCCAAATCTAACTCGGACCTCACAGCTGCCTGATCCCCGGCCGTCCTCTGAGTGCCAGGGAGCTCGCACGAACTTGCCCACTCCTGCAGCGGACATGTGTCCGGGTAGTGACCACCAGATTGTGAACCTGACCCTGCTCTAGATCTAGGTCCCACCGAGATGTGTCTCTGCGCTGGGGGTGTGGGTAAGCGCTGTGATGGGTCTCCCAGGCTGCTTATTTCCAGCTCTTCACTGGAGGAGGTGTCCTCTTGGCTGGACCAGATGGAGCAGAAGCTGGCTGGCTGAGGGTGTCGGTCATCTGACAGATCTCCCTGTGAACCAAAGTAGAGATAATTAGCACATGGCAGCAGAGTCAAAAGTAGGAGAGAGAGCACTCACATTTGTATTGAGAGAGGGATGATGGGGTGCAGGATCCTCACGTGGGTGTTCAACGCCGACCTCACAATCACAGCAGACACAGCCCATATCCTCACCAGTAAGTGTGATGTCACGCTCCTCAAAGTGAATGAGGGGCCTAATGTGGGCCACTCCGCCCCTGGTCTGGGACTCCTCCCTGCTGATGTGAGCCAGCTTCTCCTGCATGAAAACAGATAGGGAGATTGTGAGTAGGATACATGGCACTACTTTGTGTGGTAGGTGGAACCATGTTCGGGATGAGGATGTGAGTTCCAGAGGATATGAGCCTGATGGAGATGTGAGGGTGTGTGTGAGAGTTAGTGGTGTTGTCCCTTGAGGTGTGAGATCCCTGTGGATGTGTGATGGGTTTGTGAGTGTGAGAGTGATAAGAAGAGTCAATTACCCTGGTGGAACGGTTGAGACCGTTCATCCTGTTGCAGCACTGGGTGGCTGGCCTCGTTTGTAGGGCATTGGCACTGACCATCGCTGCCACTGCTTGCCATGCTGGATTGGAGATGCTGCTGCCCATCTTGTGGCTAGAGCTAGGTAGAGGACACCGCGGTGGGTCTCCATGGTGTACAAAATGCATTCCAATGACACATCATTAAACCCGTGGGCTGCAGTGTTTTTGCCTTTCATGGACATCCGCCCTGCAAGAGTCGTGGGCTGGAAGCACTGAGATGTATGCACACAGCTGGACTTTAAAGGCTTGATGGAGCAGCGAAATGATGGTGTGGGAGGTGAATGAGAGCCCGCCCGCCATTGAAATGGCGTGTTTGCCGGGAATGCATAATTAATGTGGCGGGTTTGGGACGATGCGGTGTGAACAGCCACCCTTGCAGCTGGTGGGTAAGGCGTCATTTTCCCTGCCCACAACCGCACGGGGTGCAAATCTGGGACAATTCCACCCTGAGTAGAGTACCACCCATACAGTGATGTAATAAGACACATGACCCATACATCATGTCATTGTGGTGTTGTGCAGAGATATGTGGAGACCCAGACATCGAGATGGTTCCTTCTCTGTACCCTTTACTGTATATATGTATATAGTTACGTGGTTAGTAAAGAATTTCTGTTAACATACTGAAAACCATGAAGACTTCTTTTAGAGACACTATTCTGTAATCAACACCCTCCCAACTTGCTCTTTTAGCAATTAATTTAAATATTTAGGCAACTCTGCCGTCTATGCTCTAAATACTCTGGCCTAAAATTATGTGTAGGCCTCATAGCAGATTGCCTGACAAGGAACTGTAAAAAGGGCAGAATTGAGCTCTACAAGGATTCCATCCCATTATTTAAATCAAGCTTATCCAACGGCAGCCTGCGGGTCAGTTGTGGTCCACAAAGGCCCCCAATGTGGCCCCTGGAGGTAGTTTTCAAAATGCCAGTAAGTGAGGTGGAAGATTCTGAAAGAAAGGAAGATGGCTGAGGTTGTTGGAGGTCAATCATCTCAGTCCCAGGACATCACTGCAGGAGTTCCTCAGGGTAGAGTTCAAGGCTCAACCATCTTTGGTTGCTTCATCAATGACCTTCCTTCCATTATAAGGTCAAAAGTGGGGATTTTAACTAATGATTACACATTCAGCACCATTTGTGATTCCTCACATAATAGAACAAAGAACAAAAAAAAGTACAGCACAGGAACAGGCCCTTTGGCCCTCCAAGCCTGTGCCAATCATATTGCCCGTCAACTAAAACATTTTGCACTTCCAGGGTCCGTATCCCTCTATTCCCATCCTATTCATGTATTTGTCAAGATGCCTTTTAAACACCACTATTGTACTTGCTTCCACCACCTCCTCTGGCAGCGAATTCCAGACACTCACTACCCTCTGCATAAAAAACTTGCCCCACACATCACCTTTATAGTTTTCTCCTCTCACCTTATATCTATGTTACCTAGTAATTGACTCTTCCACCCTGGGAAAAAGCTTCTGACTATCTACTCTGTCCACTCATAATTTTGTAAATTTCTATCAAGTCGCCCCTCAATCTCCATCGCTCTAGTGAGAACAATCCAAGTTTCTCCAACCTCTCCTCATAGCTAATAACCTCCAGACCAGGCAGCATCCTGGTAAACCTCCTCTGCACCCTCTCCAATGCCTCCATATCCTTCTAATGAAGCAGTCCATGTCCAAATGCAGCAAGACCTGGACAATAACCAGGCTTAGGCTGACAAGTGGCAAATAACATTTACGCCACACAAGTGCCAGGTAATGACCATTTCCAACAAGAGACAATCTAACCATTGCCCCTTGACATTCATTGGCATTACCATTGCTGAATCCCGCACTATCATCATCCTGGTGTTTACCATTGACCAGAAACTGAACTGGACTAGCCAAATATATAAAACGTGGCCACAAGAGCAGGTCAGAGGTTAGGAATCCTATGGCAAGCTTCCTGACTCCCCAAAGCCTGTCCACCATCTACAAAGCCTAGGTCAGGAGTGTGATGGAATTCTCCCCATTTGCCTGGATGAGTGCAGCTCCCACAACACTCAAGAAGCTTGACACCATCCAGGACAAAGCAGCCCACTTGATTGGCACCAAATCTGCAAACATTCACTCCCTCCAGTGTGTACCACCTACCAGATGCACTGCAGGAACTCACCAAGACTCCTTAGACAGCACCTTCCAAACCCATGACCACTACCACCTAGAAGGACAAGGGCAACAGAAGATGGAAGTTCCACTTGGAAGTTCCTCTCCAAGTCACTCACTATCCTGACTTGGAACTTTATCGCCGTTCCTTCACTGTCTATGGGTCAAAATCCTGGAACTCCCTTCTTAACAGCACTGGGGGTGTACACCACATGGACTGCAGCTGTTCAAGAAGGCAGCTCACAACTACCTTCTCAAGGGCAATTTAGGGATTGGCAATAAATACTGGCCCAGCCAGAGACACCCACATCCCATAAATGAATTTTAAAAAAGGCTGTTCTTTTCCCACATTAGTGGGAGAGAAACAGTGTGTGATTGGAGGAAGAACAACACTGGCGGCAGCAAGTGTGCTCCGGATAAAGACATATTGGCAGGTGGAGAGAGAGAGAGGCTGGCTACTGGGATGGGTGGGAGAGGGAGATGCTGGCTGCTGAGGGCGGAGGAGGCTGCTTGCCCTGCCGGGTTGGGGAGAGGGCTGCTTTGTTATGATGTGCCATGTCAAGTCATTAAGGAGGCAGCTGGGTGCAGGAGGAAGCTGTGGTGTTTGGGAGGAGACTGCCATGCTTGCCGGGCCTCTCCTCTTCTCCTTGGGTGAGGGAGGAGACAGGCTGCTCTGCTGAAAGAGGCTGGTTGTGATGGGGTTGCCGGGTTCAGGGTGGGGCTGCATGGTGAGAGTGAAGACACTGGTTGACTGGGGGTCTGGAAGAGAGAATGACTGAGTGAGTGTGGAGAGAGAGCGAGAGAGAGTATGGGAGAGAGAGAGAGAGTGAGCCAGTGTGTGAGAAAGGGAGTGTGGGAGACAGAGTGAGGGAGTGTGGGAGAGAACAGGAGGGAGTGTGGGAGAGAGAGGGAGTGAGAGTTTGGGAGAGAAATAGAACCTGTGGGAGAGAGAGAGAGAGAGAGAGTGTGGATGAGAGAATGGTTGAGTGTGGGAGAGAGGTGAGTGTGAGTGAGTTTGGGAGAGAGGAAATGAGAGATTGTGAGAGAGAGTGGGAGAGACAGAGGGAAATAGAAAGAGGGAGAAAAAGTGAATGTGGGAGAGAGTGAGTGAATGTGGGAGTGCATGCGTCTGACTCATTCACAGTCTCAGGATTCCCCCTCACCCTTACCCCACATAGCAACACACAATCACACATACATACACACACACCATGGGTAAGGGTGAATGAGCATCAAGAGATTGGGAGTGAGCCAGACAAACAGACTCTGTCCCTTTTGCACTCTAATGGTGATCTTCGTTAATTACTCTTTTAAATTATCAATTAATTGCTTTGACACTGCTTTATCTTTTCTCAGCAAGTTGTTTCTTTTCTTCATACCTCAACTATATTTTAAAAATCATGGTTAATGCTGTGCCAAACCCCATCTTTCTGAAATTTTCTCATCAGCCTCAAGTGAGGAGGAAATGGAAATGTGGCCCACCTGACAGGAAAGGTTGGGCAGGCCTGATTTAACTGATTTTCCAGCAGCAAGGGGGAAAAGAGTTTGAATATTCTGTCCCTCCCCTCAAATTTAGTGGGATGACCTGGACATCCTGGACACTGTGATGCAGTGGTAGTTTTGCTGGGCTAGTAATCCAGAGACCCAGGCTAATGTTCCGTGGATGTGGGTTCAAATCCTACCGCAGCTGGTGGAATTTAAATTCAGTTAATAAATCTGGAATTATAAGACTAGTCTCAGTAATGGTGGCCATGAAGCCATTGTCAATTGTCCTAAAAACTCACCTGGTTCACTAATGCCCCTTAGGGAAGGAAATCTGTCATCCTACATGTGACACCAGCAATGTGGTTGACTGTTAACTGCCCTCTGAAATAGACCAAGAAGCTACTAAGTTTAAGGGGATGGGCAACAAATGCTGGCCTTGCCAGTAACATCTCATGAAAGAGAAAAGGGTGTTGCCCCTACTGAAAGCTGGTGCAACTTTGACTAAAATTCCTAGAACAGGCTCTAGTACTGTCTTGTAGGACTGTATTTTCAGGCCCCCTTGAGATCAAATACATGCCGGGTTCCCAGCACTGGCCCTTTCGGCGAAGGCTGCTTTGGAGCCAGCAGGCTACCCAGCAGCCAGAATTATGCTCATTAATGTCTGAGTTGCCTGGCTGCTTACTCTGTTTTTTAAGTAAAGATTTTTGAACGTTGGTGAGAGGGTGCCTCCATGTTGAAGTGTCCTCTGAGCTCCTTACCATCCTTTTCAGGCTGCTGCTCCTCTCAAACTGGAAAGCCTCTGATGGGTCCTCCAGCTTTGCGAGCCTGCCCAACACCCTTAATTGGACAGAGAGTCTGACTCCATGTCAGTTAAGGGGGCCCTTCTGTAAAACTCTCTGGTCAGTAACTGTTTCTCTCCAGGGGCAGGTTTGAGACCCTCGGGGCAGAATCTCCAAGCCTGTTGGCGTTGATCGTATTTGACAGCATGAACGGACAATATGAGATAGCCAAGAACCGGTTTCACAATGTCATGAAACTAGTTTGCAATCGTCTGCTCCGCCTGTCAATGGCTGCATTTCCCACCATCAGACGTCAGGAACCTTGTTGTAATGTATCTGCATATCATTATAAGCACAGCCTGCTGGAATCATCCCCCCAACGCTGGATCATCCAAGCATGTTGGCGTGATTGCACGCCGACGTGTTTCACAACAGCATATATCAGGCGTGCACTTGGCGGACTGCACTTCGAGGGGAACTCGGAGGTGACTGCACAGTAATATTGCACAGCGCTCACCAGGGTTGCCTGTTGGCCTTCAAGGTTGAGGCGTGTTGGGGGGGCAAGTGCTGCCCTGCAGTTAAGGCAAATTAGCAGGTGGGGGCGCAAGAGCTGCACTGTGGTTGATGGTGGTGCACACATATGTGTGGGGTAGGTGGGAGGGAAGCAGCCACGCATTAAGGAAACCTTGAATAGAGTGATTATTCCTCCACAGCTGAGACAATTCATATGCAGCTATATTGACACGCTAGGAGTCGATTGTCTAGCTTATCTGCCCACTCAAGCAACGCAGAGGCATGAAAGTGTCAACAAATGCTCCAGAGCTTTTCACCCCTCGGACACAGAGTCAAACTAGCGAGCATTTTAGTGAACTGCAGAACAGTTGGGCAACTGTGCACGATGTACAATCTCCTTGTGAAAGCTGGCCGAGGAGCAGTCACTGGTGGAGGGGCTTACAGTCCCTTGCAATGTCATCATTCAGGTTTAGACCAAGCTAACACTGCAGCCTTGCAGTGTGGGTTAGGAGAATACCTGTGCTGAGCTGAGAACACAGCATGCAGTCCAATGGGCAAAGCTGCCGCCAGTCGGTCAGATGGAGTGAGGCGGAGGTGGGTGGGATACCCTCCATTGTGTTGTGTGGCACTACCACCTTGCTACCACCTTGTTTCAAACAGATCTAGCAACTCAAGACTGGGCATCCAGGAGGCGCTATGGGCCATTAGCAGCAGCAGAATTGAACTCGAACACATTCTGTAACCTCATGGCCTGGCATATGCCCAATTCTACCATTACCATCGAACCAGAGGATCAATCCTGGTTCAAGGAGGAGTACAGGAGGCCTGCCAGGAGCAGCACCAGGCATCCCTAAAAATGAGGTTCAACCTGGTGAAGCTACAACATAGAACTACTTGCATGTCAAACAGCATAAGCAGCAAATGATAGACAGAGCTAAGTGATCCCACAACCAATGGATCAGATCTAAGCTCTGCAGTCTTGCCACATCCAGTCGTGAATGGTGGTGGGCAATTAAACAACTCAGTGGAGAAGGAGGCTCCACAAATATCCCCATCCTCAGTGATGGAGGAGCCCAGCACATCAGTGCAAAAAATAAGGCCGAAGCATTAGCAACAATCTTCAGCCAGAAGTGCCGAGTGGATGATCCATCTCAGCCTCCTCCGGAGGACTCCAGCATCACAGATGTCAGTCTTCAGCCAATTCAATTCACTCCACATGATATCAAGAAACAGCTGAAGGCACTGGATACTGCAAAGACAATATTCCAGCAATAGCACTGAAGATTTGTGCTCCAGAATTTGCTGCGTCCCAAGCCAAGCAGTTCCAGTACAGCTACAACACTGGCATCTACCCAGCTATGTGGAAAATTGCCCAGGTATGTCCTGTACAGAAAAAGCAGGACAAGTCCAACCCGGCCAATTACTGCCCATTTAGTCTGCTCTTAATCATCAGTAAAGTAATGAAAGAGGTCATCAACAGTGCTATCAAGTGGCATTTGCTTAGCAATAACCTGCTCACTGACGCCCAGTTTGGGTTCTGCCGGGGCCACTCAGCTCCTGACCTCATTACAGCCTTGGTTCAAACATGGACAAAAGAGCTGAACTCCTGAGGTGAGGTGAGAGTGACTACCCTTGACATCAAGGCCGCATTTGACTGAGTGTGGCATCAAGGAGCCCAACAAAACTGGAGTCAGTGGGAAAACTCTTCGCTGGTTGGAGTCATACTAGCACAAAGGAAGGAGGTTGTGATTGTTGGAGGTCAATCATCTCAGCTCCAGAACATCACTGCAGGAGATCCTCAGTGTAGTGTCCTCGGCCCAACCATCTTCAGCTACTTCATCAATGATCTTCCTTCCATCTTAAGGTCAGAAGTGGGGATGTTCGCTGATGTTGGACAATATTCATGTTTGGGCTTACAAGTGGCAAGTAACATTCGCGCCACACAAGTGTCAGGCTGTGACCATCTCCAACAAGAGAGAATCCGACCATCATCCTTTGATGCTCAATGGCATTACCATCACTGAATTTCCCACTATCAAAATCCTGGGGGTTACCATTGACCAGAAACTGAACTGGACTAGCCATATAAATACTGTGGCTACAAGAGAGGTCAGAGGCTAGGAATCATGTGACGAGTAACTCACCTCCTGACTCCTCAAAGCCTGGCCACCATCTACAAGGCACATCAGGAGTGTAATGGAATACTCCCCATTTGCCTGGATGAGTGCAGCTCCTACAACACACAAGAAGCTTGACACCGTCCAGGACAAAGCAGCCCAATTGATTGGCACCACATCCACACACATTCACTCCCTCCACCACTGACGCATAGCATCCGCAGTGAGTACCACCTACATGATGCACTGCAGGAATTCACCAAGGCTCCTTAGACAGCACCTTCCAAACTCATGACCACTACCATCTAGAAGGACAAGGGCAGCAGATAGGTGGGAACACCACCAACTGGATGTTCCCTGCCAAGTCACTCACCATCCTGACTTGGAAATATATCGCCCCTCCTTCTCTTTTGCTGGGTCAAAATCCTGGAACTCCCTTCCTAACAGCACTGTGGATGTACCTACACTACATGGACTGCAGCGTTTCAAGAAGGCAGCTCACCATCACCTTCTTAAGGGCAACTAGGGATGGGTAATAAATACTGGCCCAGCCAGTGAAGCCCACATCCCGTGAATGAATTTAAAAAAACAGAAAATTGAGGGCACAGATTTGTGAGGTAACAAGATGTTGAAGAATTGAGAGGACAAGGAAGTTTGAGATAGTCTACCGGTCTACAAGGACAGAAGGTTTTGAGGAGAGAATGATGATGAAATGGACTTATGAAAAGGAGTGAGACAATGCTTAAGGAGAGGGAACCATTTACAATGTCAGCTAGCATGGAAGCCATCAAGGGTAGTTTAGTCAGCAGTTTAGTGGGATTAGGGTCAGGGAAGCACAAGAGGTCAAGAAGGGACATAGGAGAGAAAGGATAAAGGTGCATATTCAAAGTTAATGGAGGAGTGGGCGGCTGTCCTTGGTGTGAGTTTTTTGCAGTGGACAAGGAAAAAGTGAAGAAAACAGCAAAGGCAACTGAATGGATGCTCTATATCTTTGTGATGAAGAAATCTACGAGCACCTGGCACTTGCTGGAAGTATGGTTGACGGGTGGAGGGGAGAGTGGTTCAGGGAAACAGCTGGTAGTGGAGAAAAACATATAAACATATTGTATGGCTGAAAAAGGCTTCCTAAAAATTCGCTATGACTTGAAATAGCTGGAAACCTATTAACTCCTAGTAATGCAACTCAATATGTCATAAAATAATAATACTTCTGCACCCAAATTAGATTTTAGCTTGTTGAAATATGGCCTCAGTGTGTTGACAAAATGAGCCAAAACCTATGCCAGTATTTCTTTTTTGTACGTTAAGTAAATGATAAATAGCTGTTCTGACAGCTTGAAAAAATTTGTAGCTGGTTGCTTTTCAGTGTGACATCATCTGTATTTCTTAACGACAGCTGGAGTTCCATGAAAGCATCCTCATAATATCAGCAGGTCAGAGGTGAATGCGGTATTCAGTTGCAGCACATGTTGTTCAAGGACAGAGACAGCAATGACCTGTAAAAGCCACAGAATTATTTTTTGAAACCGGGATTTGATTCAGAGATTGGCGCAATAAACGCCATTTCTTTGCATACAGATAAATGAGATGAACTCAGTTCCAAGAATGGTTTAAGAATGTTGGATAGCTTGTTATAAACTTACAGTATTCCAATATCAGTTACATTGTCTTGTACCTTTAGATTGAACATCACAATTAGCTTCATAACTTATTTACCTATATTGTGCCGCAAACAGCATAGAACCACACTGAATCTATTTCCCAATTAGAAAAGTAGGATATTCCGCCAGAAAAACTATGCCATTTGTAATTAACTAGCTGAACAAGATTATACACAAAGATGGAATCAGGCAAAGGCAAAATCTGCTTTCAACCATGGAGTTACTGTGCTGGAGTGAAACTTGAATCTGAAAGAGATGTGGTGAGGAGAAAAAAGGGCTTATTTCAAACACAGTACTAAGGAACAGGTAATTGCAGTTTTAAGTGGTCAACAACATTGGGCCAGACTACAAATAAATCCAGGTATTGGGCACAGGATGATGACAAGCAAATAGCAAACAGCCTAAAAATGTAAATGTGCCTGCAGCTCAAAACAAGATAGGCACACATTAGTCCAGAAGCCCACCCCTCTCCTCCTGAACAGACAAACTCACATGGGACTCAAGCCAATCAATAGCAATCTGCAACCCAACCAAGAGCACGAGAGAGGCCATATTGATCTGTATGCTTCACTTCTTTACCTTGGAAAAGTCCATCCCAGATGAGAATGGCCATTCCATTCTGAAATTTTGGGAGAGATACTACAACGCTGAGCAGTTAGAGTGACTCCCCCATATTCCTTAGCTGCCTTCAGATGGAAAGCACAGTGATCACAGGACCCTTTAATCTCAATTTGACATATTTCCATGGTTGGGCAGACAATTTCATTCTACATCAAATCTACTCCCCAAGGCCTTACCAAACATGCCACAATTATGTGCATTGGCCTCTGCATATAGCATGGGGAAGCAATTCCTTACTGCCCACCTCTTTACATGAGAAACTGTTTTTGAGTTCAGTGTAAAGGAAAGAATGGTATAGATAGTGAATGCAAAGTTTGAATGGTTTGAATGAAAATGGCTCAAGAGAGATAAGATATGTGCACCTGCATCCATACAGATAGAGAGGGAAAGCTTCCCTCATTTGTTCTGTTTGCCTTTAAATTTTAGATGGCTGGCTTCACAATATATGAATGACCAATCATAAGAGACTTCTATAAGTGAATTCATTTTATTCAGTGTTTTACTATATGTATACTGCAGATTTATTGTAGTTTTACACTATATTAACCTCTGTGAGTTGTGAATTTTTATGTACCTCATGTGTAGTACTCCTCAGTGCTTCCCTTAGCTATGGCAGCATCCCTCCATTGCTTGCTGTCAATTCATTTCTTCCCACCATCAACTAACAGCTGAAAGGAAGTTGCAATCCAACAAGATTGCTCAACACAGGAAAGTGGTGAAAAGTGATCAATTTTATGCGATGTCGTAAAGAAAGGAAATTGAACAACATAACATTTTGTCTTAGGCCCATGTGCATACCATTGTGCAACTAGAAAGCTTTACTCTTCCTTTTCATACTGCTCCTCTGTCATGCAACCATTGTGTGTTGAGCAGAGGTAGAGGCAAGCTGCTCAGATCCCTTCCCCTTCATTGTCTGAAACCAATCTCCATATCAGTTAAGACAAACTATAAGACCTTTAGGATTTATTTTTATGAAAAGATGAGCGGTGCAGTGCTAATATGACATGCCTGTTTGAAAGTCATGTTTCAGCATGCTATCCTGTTCCTAATTGCTGATTACCATCATTTGAATTTGCTTGGAGGCAAACACCTGCAGGTTTGAACATTCAAGTGCTGATTAGGTGCAATTTTTGTGGTGTGTTATATGTAGGCTTAATGCAGCCATTTCCATTGAAGGTATTGAGTGTTCTGATTAGCACATAGAACCACGTTTCAGGATGGCTCAGGGACCAAGGGAGGGAGCCCATAGATTCTCGGACATGGAGCTCCTGATGGAGGTGGAATGTACCTGCAGGGGGCAAAGGGAGAAGGGAGTAATCTACATGACCCTTGCCTCGACAGCAACTGGTGCTGCTCCGACTGATTGCATGTCCTACCCCCATCCCTTCTGCCAACCAGGGGAGACAATAATAAACTCCCCTTCAAACTTCCATCAGTATAAAGTAATATATCTTTAAATAGTGCTTGAAATCGCTAATGAATCAACGACTTGTTTACTCCTAAGCAGCTGGTCACTGTTAGAGGACATTAGTTCAAGTGCTAGCTTCCATAATACCATACAGCCTCCTTAATGAAGGTTAAGAGGCAGTGTAATTGTCAGACCCTTAATGACCCTTTGGGCACCTGTTCCTAATGAATGATCAACTCCTTCACCAAGATGGCATCTTGCATGAATTGTGGGCTGAACCGGTGCTTCAGCTTAAAAACACCAACTGGGCTACCTTGGAGGTTCTTTAATACCTAAAGTATTGAGGGAAATCACTCTGATTGATTCTTGATGGTCAAAAAAACTGTATAATTTGCACAATCTACAGTTTACCATATTTTGTCACTGTTATCGTATCTCCAGTACAGTTCCAATAGCTGCCAACCTCAAACCCTTGCTGTTGGGATAGGTGTTCCATGGAGTCAGCTAATCTTGCTCTATAACTGGTCGCTATGAGCACATTTGGCGGTGGGGGATGGGGTTAAAGAGGGCAGAGGGAAAAAGAAGCAGCTTGTCCTTAGGTTTATTCTATGTGTGGGAAAATGCCAGGGCTTCTCAGTTTCTTATTTTGTTGACACATCCAAGGGTAAGACCTGCCCTGTGTGCATTCACTGCCACAAAACTAAAACTTGCAATACTGTTATTGCCCATGATAAATATATAAATCAGTTGCCTAAAAGATAGGAGAAAATTGGATAACACAACTGCAGAAACCAACCCAGGTAAACATTTATTTCACAGTCGGTTCTATATTAGGAAATAGTCCTTTAGAATCTTATAATCTGATTGGCTGTCCAGCTAAGCAATAATTTCTGGAATAGCCTTGCATTAAAAGAATGTGTTCTTCAAACATTAGCAGCTTCCAGAACAGCAATTTGGGAGTTGAGAATCTGCAGCTATAACAGAAATGTTTTTTCTCCCTAATCCTACATGGATTTTCACGTACTAGAGCTACACTTCGTTATAAGCAGTGAGGTGACTTTGAGGATTACAGAAAAAAGTAGTTTGTTTGTTTTTAATCCCTTGGGTCCTCTGCTGAAATATTATTAACTGTTCATTTCTCCTACCGCATTTCACAGAATTTATATTGACTCATAACCAAAGTGTTTTGACAGCTGTTATTGCTGTATATCATGGACACTGCTTTGCATTGTTAGAAGGAATAACATTCTTCCTTGTTTTCAGTGGATTCGAAGGGGGGAAATAACGATCTGTTATCTGCTGTCATATGCTCAGCACAATGCAGTTGTAGATAAGCTGATGATGGCTGGCTGCTACTCACCCATGAACCATTTCGCATTTTCAGTTAAAAAATGTTTTCTGCCAATTTGAAATGATTTATAAAATCTCTCCTGCTTTAACTGAATTCCTATCCAATTCAGCTAATTTTACAACAGTGAAAAGCAATAGCATCTCCATCGGGGCAAGTATTAGGCAGGACCCATCTTCCCACTCACAAACTCATAGAACTTTAACTTTTAGAACCAGCTACACGCTAAATAGATGCTATTTGCTTTTTTAAGAAATATTATGACCAAAGATTTGTTTTTTTACCATTAAACAATGTTTCAAACAGAGCTTAGGTCCAATTCTCCAATCAGGGTAACAAAACCAAAAAAAAAGGCCCTCACTCTGATCCTGGAAGCACTCACACTGACTGAGTGGAAACCCAACTCCACCGGATCTGGGGCAGGGGTCAACTCAACTCATTTACATAACTACATTAACGTCATTCTTTTATAAGTAACCAGAGAGAGCTGGGTGCTTCACCCAGCGAGTGGAAAATCTTAAGTACTGACGCTCTTAAAGGGACGGAGGAATTTGTCAGGAGAAGAACTGGCTTCACTTTTTTTGAAAGTTTTGAGGACCACTGCTTTGGGCAGAAGGGCCTTGTGACTGTCAATGTTGGGAGCAAACATGTACAGCTAGTAGAAAAGGCAGGTGAGAGTGGGGAAGATTGCATGGGATGAGCAGGCTACAGAGAAAACCATGTAAGAGGTTCAAGGGACTTCAACTAATCAAAGAGCCATGTCCTGATCTAGACCAGTTTCCAGACTGGGGTAGGGGAGAGGGGTCATAGGAATGAATGCCACTGCTGGGGAATTCCATAAGATTAGAGGTGGAGTGAAAGTGGTGAAAGCAGCTTCTGCGCTGCCTAGAAAAGGATAACATTTTTTTAAAAAAAAGATAGATTTTCTCTTCTGCCTGTCTAATTTGTTGCTGTGTGAGGAGCCACACGGGCCCTGTCAGCAATAATTAATTTGTGGTTGGTCTCCGTCACCATAGCAACACTGAACACCAAGGACCAACGAGCACCCCTGAAATCCAGCATTGCAAAGAGGAAAATAACAAGAATTACATCAAGAGGACATATTTTTCTCATTTGCATCTGCTCCTAACTGTGCCCACACACATATGGATGGGTATTTATTTTGTCAGACCTGTTCTGTGGAAATAGGGAAGGGTGCACATTAAGCTTGTGAGTTGTTGGAATAAATCCCCAAGTAATTTTCCATCCCTTCCCCCGCACATCTGCAAAAGAATCCCAGACTGAAGGCCAAACCAAATGTTTGGAATATACTGGAAGACCTGTACTTGCTTGTTGAGCCTATCCACTATAAAGAGTTGTAAAATATAGTGTTATATTTTGTATAAGTGCAGCTATTAATGATTATTAACACAGTCAGGTCTCAAGAAGGACTTACAGAAATTGGAGGACAAAGGCTTTAGAATCGGGGCAAGATTATGGTTTCAAGGCAACACTATTAAATGATAGTGAAGCCTGGAACATAACTGTGCTATTTGGGAAAATCATTACATTTTTTAGCCATTTAACCTTCAGATACCTACACCATTTCATTGAAAAACGAATGGTTTTGCTATCAAAACTGTAACCAAACCCCACTATTTGTTATTCTTAAGATATGCTTAAGATATAAGATAAGAATTTCTTTCGCCTGTTTTAAAAATCAGTCCCATAGGTGAGTCACAATCAAAAAAGTGCATTAAAGCCAACATACCAAAGCTGTGAAACATGTCTGAAAACCAACAATATGACGGATTCCTAACCTCGGCTGCTGCAGAGATCCACAGATTGTTTGGTCTGGCTTTTGACAGCTTGACACACAAAGCATTGTGGCGATGAGTATGTTTTCATCTCTAGCTCACCAATTTGGTCATCACACTCAATGAAATCTGACTGGCATTCGGATTGGCTTCACTCCCTTCAACTGTCAATGCAGATTTTCCTCATCTCCACTTTCACATGATAAACTTAGTAGTAGCTGCTCATGCTCATCTATGATATTTTGTCTGGTTTTGTACCAGTATTTTGTCAAATATTTGCATTAGAGCAACAAGCCTAGCAAAAAGGGTGCAGAAATAAATATACAGTAGCTATAAATTTTGGCCTTTGCCACCTGGGCAGTAGGTAATCTGTCAAAGTGGATTGCTTGTTCCTTTATAGAATCCATCCAATTTTTATTTCGTTTAATACCAATGGAATGAAAAATAGGCTGGTTCTAAAACATGCAGTCACTCTGAATCACTAAATTAGCTCCCAAGTGTTTTCAAGACCAAGATTTACCCCAAAGTTATACATTCATTCTCCTCGCCCAACCTCAATTATCTCCTCTCCTCCTGAAGGTGCTGAATCTTGGAGGAAGGGCCAGGGGTACAATTCCAAAGATGCCAGCACCCTTCAGTTCTGTTCAACTTTAATCTCTTTAAGGCCTGTTGGTACACTTCAGGACTTTTGACCATTTACCCACTACTCCCTCCCTCTCAACCTATACTCCCCACCAAAGAGAAATGATTTGTAGTTTCTAATTTCTAATGAAACCAAACCCTTGATGTTTACCCATTGACTGTGTTAAATGAACAATTGGTTAGCTTACATACAAAAATACAAATTAGGAGCAGGAGTAGGCCATTCAGCCCCTTGAGACGGCTCTGCCATGCAATAATATCATGGTTGATCTGGCTGTAACCACAGCCCCACATTCCCATTTACCCCCGATAACCTATTGCCCCATTGCCTATCACTGCCTTAAAGACTCTGCTTTTTGAGGAAGGGAGTTCCAAAGACTCTCGACCCTCTGAGAGAAAAAAATTCTCCTCATCTCTGTATACAGCAATTAATAAATATCTCGCATGGATTATGTTGGGAAGTACCCGGTTCCTTCTGGCTTTAAACAGAATGATTAATAACAAAAAGACAAAGGAAAGCAGTTAGGTCTGAAGCTGCAAAATCAAGGTTTTCCATCTTCAGAAGAATACAGCAAAATAATTAATAATTACTCTATTTCAGTCAAGGAAGATGAAACATTGATGTCAGGATGCGTGACCTGTTCATCTTCTATTATATAAAGACAAGTTGTATGTTGTATTGATTGCACTGAATGAATTTATTCATAATTGTATGTGCACATATGAAATGAAACAGCTTAACAGATCATTACTGACTTCATCTTGACAAGTGTTTCCCTGATTTACTTTCAAAACAATTGCAGCAGGACAATTGGGAAAGACACACGAATCTAGTTCAGTTCGACTATGGCACACTGCTGTCATGCCCTTTTATGCTACTGCATAGATATTGGGCAGTGAGAGTCTACTCAAGCATGTAAGAGGCCTAAAATCCACTGCTGGGAAAGACTGGCACCATTGAACCCTAGAAGGGGGTTGGCAGTAAACCCACCCTGGGGGTGTTTTTAACTGAATTCACCTGAAGGGATTAGGGGGGCTGCATGTTTCACATCCTGCTTTACTTTCCATTGAAGTCCATCATTTTCCTGCTCTGCTGGTTAGGTTAAAATTATCCTTCTATTTATAATTCTAGTCCCAAGTTGCGGGAGGGACATGTGCATCAGAAAAGATGGAGAGAAAAACAAAGAATAATCCCAAGTGTTGAGGTGATGATTAAGGCCTGGATCTGGACACTCTGAAGGAGATGATTCCAGCTGCTTCGGAAAAATAACTACATGGAAAAGAGCATGAGGATATCAGTCACTCAAAGGACTCCTCAGTGAATGCTGCGAGTTCAGCTCCCTAAACACTTGAACATCGAATATCTATCCTACACCATCAAATCTACCTTTTTGCCCGTATATAATCATGCAAGTCTGCAATTAGATAATTGAAGTCCACAGTTACCTGTATGACGGTAGTCACCATGAATAATGGAATATAACACAAATGCATGAAGGTATCAGGAGGAAATAATGACCCTTAATTCCACAGTTGGCAAATCAAAGCGGGAGTTGGGAAAACTCAACCAGATACACAGCCAAGCAAAACGGCAAGCAGAAAAAGCACACAGAAAAGTTGCAATCCTGAAAGATTCCTTGTAAATGTAGACATGGAAAAATATGAGGAGCTACAGAGGACGTTGAATATTACTTCAGAAAAAGCTGCGTTGGAACTATGAGTAGCAATGAAACAATGCACTGAAGCCCAGAGTGAGTTGGCAAGAGGCTAGCAAGAAAATAAACAGTTGAAAGAACAGCTGATTGTCCTACAAGATCAAATGTAAAAGGAATGCATGAGCATTCAGCAACATGAAGAAATGAAGACAGTCTTAAACAGCAGAATGGCAGAACAGCAGAAGAAACTCAAGGAGACGCTACTGAATTACAGGAAAACGCAAGATGAAGCAAATGAGTTTTGCCATGGAAAGGAAAACCTGTTGGAAGTCCTTCACATGCTACAAGAATCCCTTAGGTAAAAGTTTATCCCACTGGAAAATTACAAAGAGAAGTAAAATGAATTTATCATCACCTGAACAAACTGAAGAATCAATTGGCAGAGAAGTCTCAGCAATGTTCCACATTCCAGAGGAAGCCAAAAGCTACAAGAAACAGACTGAAGAGCTGAAAAAGCAGTTGAATGAAAATGAGGAGACATTGAAAGGAAGAGCTATAAAACTTTGAAGTTGCAAGCGGATAACAAAGCCATGAGTAACACAATTACAGAACTGAAACAAGTTAAGACTTCACCAGAGACAGGCCTGGCCAACAGTGAAACCAAAATGAAAGTCAAGGACAAAGTTCTACTGCAGCCAGAGAAAGGAAATACAGAAATAAGATCAGAAAATGTAAATCCGACACTGAAGTGCAAAGAACTAGTAGAAGAAAAAACTGAGCTGAATGAAAAGATTCATAAGCTTGCAAAATGATTTGAAAATAAAACAGCAGACGAATATTTAGCTGAGATTGTGAAAGAAGTGGAAATGAAGGTTCCATTTGCAAAACATCCACGCCAAGTAGGAACATGGCAGGCATTACGGAAAAAGTAAATTCAGTCCCACTCTAGAAATGAACAGAGTGCACATTCCCTTCGGAAGGAATGGAACAAACCCACAGTGTCCCAAAAAAAGCAGACGGATTGTTAATAAAGAGAAACGTAACTCAAGGGAGCACAAAAGATGAATCAAAGGGAGATAACCAAGTACCAGAAACATAGAATCCTACTGCGCCATTCCTCCAAACATAACAGACCAAGGTGTGGAAGAACTGTCAGGCCTCAAGACTGTCTGATTTTAAAAGTCAGAGACTTAGGGTGGGAGAGAAGGAATAGCATATTACAATAATATAAAAGCAAAATACTGCGGATGCTGGAAATCTAGAGTAAAAACAAAAATACCTGAAAAACTCAGCAGGTCTGACAGCATCTGCGGAGAGGAATACAGTTGATGTTTCGAGTCCGTATGACCCTTCATCATTACAACTAGTTATACTCTGTTGGAAGGGAGGAAAATTTCCTTTTGAGAAGAGGGGTTGTTGTATGATGTTGTATGTGTCTGCATGTCATTGTAAATGTAAGGGTGTTGGCAGAACAAGGGTTAACATGAGACTGGAGAATTGCACCACCTACAGTATGATGTATAGTGTACATGGTAATAGATTGAGAGAAGAGTCTAGAAGCAGCCTACCTAAATGGCAGCAGCACCATGCATGACATTAAATGGGATCTGTATGTAGTTAAAGGTTAACAATAAATAGTTCATGTTTAAGCACACAAATCTCAAAATTTCATAATTGAAACATCAAACGAACCCATAACACAACAATTCTTATGCCAGGTGTCACCTGGGTGTCTAAGTTCTTTTTTCTTGTATTCTTATGTTTGTTCTAGATGCCAGCAGAAGTTCAGTATTATAAGAGCAGATTGGCTGCTCCTGTCCTATAAATGGGTTATGGGACTGAGGCAGCCCTCCTCTTATATCAGCTTGTTTTTGAGCTGGAGCCACTGCTGGCTGCATCTCTGGAGCTTATGCCCAGGCAGCCTGCTGTCTCCTTCTATATACACTAGCATGGCTCCCTGTAGAAAAAGTCCAGAGACATGACACCGAGAGGCAGCTGAGAGTCAGCGGTATCAGATAGGCCTACTCAGCAATCAGCATTTAAATGCAGCCAAGATCTCTGTCCCCACTGGTTAAAGGGATGTACTAAAAGCAGATACCAGATACTGAAAACCTCAACTTGCAACACTGACTCCTCATTCTGGAAGAAAACATACAGGATTTCTATTCTGTCTGCTACAACCAACCAGAATTCATGGATAATAACATGAAATGAAGAATGTTCAAAGAACATCATGCTGATGTGTAGGAACTGAGGTCAAGCTCTGAGGATGCATAGTGACTGACCTCAGATCTTGTACAAAGGTGTGCTGTTCTTTAAACATCCTTCATTTCATATACTTTTCCCCATATATCCTGGGTTCCTAATTTCCAAAGACAAAGGCAACCTTTACCTTGGCCTCTGTTGGGTAGTAGCCTTTCTTTACTTCTTCCTCATTGCTCCAGCTCTCTCATGCTTTGGATCATGCAGTGCCATTTCTCACTAACAATAACTAGTTCCTCCTCAGTATAAGCTGAGTGAAAGTATTGGATGTGGAATATCATTGAGGGGACTGCAGCAGAAGAACATGGGACAAGAGGTTAGTCAAAGGACCAACTCCCTCTCCATCTCCCCATATTCATCGTCACAGACAACAAGGAAGAAGTTCTGTATCCCTTCTTCTTCAAACTCTATTCTTCATTGTTGTGATGGATCTGCAGAAAATGATAGAATGGCTGAAACTGAGTAAACCTAACTGCTAATTAAGGAGATGGAAAAATGCTTCACAGGGAATGCCACAGGACTGCATGGGTTTGCAGGCACTAAGCTGGTTTTAAGGCTTTGCAGGCAGATAAGTAGTATTAGGCAAGATGGCTACTCATATTATAAGATCATTAGTTAGTGCCCCCTTTAAACAGAGTGCAGGTGAAGAGTTAATTGTATACCTCAGCACCAGAAACAACAATGGCACACCCAGCCCTGTCAACACTGCAAAGTCCTCATTACTAACATCTGGGGCTTGTGCCAATATTAGGAGAGGTGTCTCACAGACGAGTCAAGCAACAGTCTGATGTAGTCATCCTCATGGAATCATACCTTACAGACAATGTCCCAGACACCACCATCACCATCCCTCCATCCCTGGGTATGTCTTGTTCTGCTAGCAGGACAGACACCAGAGGTGGTGGCACAGTGGAATACAATCAACAGGGAGTTGTCCTGGGAGTCCTCAACATTGATTCTCATCCCTATGAAGACTCATGCCATCAGATCAAAAATGGGCAAGGATACCTCCTGCTGATTCTCACCTAGCGCCATCCCTCAGCTGATGAATCAGTACTCCTCCATGTTAAACACCACTTGAAATAAGCACTGAGGGTAGCAAGGGCATGGAATATAATCTGGGTGGAGGACTTCAATGTCCGTCACCATGAATGGCTCAGTAGCACCACTATGGTCAAGCTGGCCAAGTGCTGAAGGAGATTTCTGCAGCAGGTTGTGAGAGAACCAAAAAGAGGAAAAAAACTTGCTAGACCTTGTATTTGCCAATCCAGCTGTCACAGATACATCTTTCCATGGCGGTAATGATAAGAATCATCACTGCAAAGTCCTTCTGGAAATGAAGTCCCGCTTTCACATTGAGGATACCTTCCATTGTGTTATGTGTCACTACCACCATGCTAAATAGGATAAATTCAGAACAGATCTAACAACTCAAAACTGGGTATCCATGAGGTGCTGTGGGCCATCAGCAGCAACTGAATTGTATTCAACCACAATCTGTAACCTCATGGCCTGGCATATCCTTCACTTTGCCATTACCATCAAGCCAAGGGATCAACCCTGGTTCATTGAGGAATGCAGGAGACCAAGCTAGGAACTGCACAAGACATTCCTAAAAATGAGATGTCAGCCTAGTGGAGCTACAAAACAGGACTACATGCATGCCAACCAGCATGCGATAGACAGAGTTAAGCAATCCCACAACCAATGGACCAGATCTAAGCTGTGCAGTCCTGCCACATCCAGTTGTGAATGGTGGCAGACAATTAAACAACTAACCAGAGGAGGCGGCTCCATAAATATCCCCACCCTCAAAGGTGAGGAACTAAACACAGCAGTGCAAAAGACAAGGCTGAAGCATTTGCAACAATCAGCCAGAGGTGTCAGGTGAATGATCAATCTCAGCCTCCTTCTGAGGTCTTCAGCCAATTTGATTCACTCCATGTTATCAAAAAAGAGGTGAAGACACTGGATACTGCAAAGACTATGGGTGCTGACAACATTCTGGCTGCAATACTGAAGACCTGTGCTCCAGAACTAGACGCATCCCTAGCCAAGCTGTTCCAGTACAGCTACAATGCTGATATCTATCTGACAATGTGGAAAATTGCCCAGGTATGTCCTGTCCACAAAAGCAGGAAAAATCCAATTCAGTCAATTACTAATCCATCAGTCTATTCTCAATTGTCAGCAAAGTGATGGAAGGTGTCACGACAGTGCTATCAAGTGCACTTACACAACAATAACCCGCTCACTGATGCTCACTTTGGGTTTCTCCAGAGCAACTGGCTCCTGACCTAATTTGGACCTTTGTCAAAACATGGACAAAAGAGCTGAATTGAAGAGATGAGGTGAGAGTGTCTACCCAGGACATCAAGGCAGCATTTGACTGAGTGAGGCATCAAGGAGCCCAACCATAATTGATATCAATGGAAATCAGGGGAAAAGTCTCCACCGGTTGAAGTCATGCCTAGAACAAAGGAAGATGGTTGTGGTTGTTGAGGTCAATCATCTCAGTCCCAGGGCATCACTGCAGGAGCTCCTCAGGGCGTGCGTTAGGCCCAACCATCTTCAGCTACTTCATCAATGACATTCCCTTCATCATAAGGTCAAAAGTGGGGATGTTTGTGGATGATTGCACAATGTTCACTACCATTCACAACTCGGCAGACACCCATGCGGTCTGTCTCCATATGCAACAAGATATGGGCAATAATCAGGCTTGGACTGATAAGTAGCAAGTAACATTTGCACCAAACAAGGTCCAAGCAATGACCATCTTCAACAAGGTAGAATCTAACAATTTACTCTTGACATTCAATGGCATTACCATTACAAAATCCCCCACTATCAACATCCTGAGAGTTACCATTGAACAGAAACTGAACTGGTCTACTGTGGCTGTAGAGTAGATCAGAGACTGGGAATTCTGAGGTGAGTAACTCATCTCCTGTCTCTCCAAAGTCTTTCCACCATCTACAAGGCACAAGTCAGGAGTGTGATGGAATATTCTCCACTTGCCTAGATGAGTGCAGCTCCAACAACACTCAAGAAGCTTGACACAATCCTGGACAAAGCAGCCTGCTTGATCAGTACCCCATCCACAAACTTAAACATTCACTCCTTCCACCACAGAGGTACAGTGGCAGCAGCGTATACCATCTACAAGATGCACTGCACCAAGCCTCCTTCAACAGTGCCCGCAACCTCTACCACCTAGAAGGACAAGAGCAGCAGGTGCATGGGAACACCATCACCTGCAAATTCCCCACAAAGTCAACACCATTGTGATTTGGAACTATATCACCATTCCTTCACTATTGCTGGGTCAAATCATGGAACTCCCTTCCTAACAGCACAGGGGTTATACCTACTCTGGATGAACTGCTACGGTTCAAGAAGTCAGCTGACCGTTACCTTCTCAAGAGCAATTAGGAATGGGCAACAAATGCTGGCCTTGACAGTGATGCCACATCCCATGAAAGAATGAAAAAAAAGTTTTACTTTTCAAGGAAGATGAACATCCTGGTACCTAAGGTAACCCAAGGCATCTTTCCTATCCTTGTTAGGTCATTGAACTCCTTACAGTACTGGGCTCCAGTTCTGGGGATTAGAAAGTTCAGGGTCCAGAACTCTAACCAATCTGAACCCAGGTAATTTGCCCACTTGTATATAATGCATTATTTGTTGCACTGTAGCATTTGCCAGCAGACTGGATGAGATGGGGGTGGGGGTCTTGTGAAGCTAGGGCTATCCACATGTCTAAAGCTGCAACTGCCATAATTATATCATCTTTACACTCCCATTGGCTAGCAATGCACATGTGCAGCACTATATTGTACTTATAATAAAATAATTTCACCTGTGTTCACTAGGGGAAATGTGGTACTTTTGCAATAAGACTGTAACGTTAAGAATCACAGTTCACAGTCCACATCAGTCAAGTTCACATGTACTTTCTGACAGAGGGTAGAATCACTAGCAGAGGGAAAGAAAAGGAGAAAAAGAGGGGGAAAGAGAAAGACTTGCATTTATAAAGCACCTTTTATTACTTCACAATATCCCAAAAACACTTTACAATTAATCAAGTTTTGAAGTGTAGTCACTGTTGCAGTTGGCAGCCATGTGGCAGCCAATAGATACACAGGAAGGTGCTGCAAGCAGCAATGAGATAATGACCAGACAATTGTTGCTGATGTTGACTGAGGGACAAATATTGACCAGGATACTGGGGAGAATAGAGGATACAATTACTACACTATTACTGTGTCTCATCAGAGAGGGTTCTTCAGTCAGATTGGTTGAAGAGCCTTGCTGATTCTATCACTGCTCATAGACACCATGGATGCCCTGTAGAGGGCGATGGATTAGAGGAAATCTGTGCTCCATAGCCAGTCAAGGCTTTGCAGGCAGCTGTCAATGAGGTAAATAGCAAGTCACTAACCACAAAATCAGGGCCATGCTTTCTGTTCATTTTACAGTGCAACCTTAAGCAATTGGGACAGATGTCAGCTGCCTAGGTTCCTGCATAGAAACAATGTATGTTCCTCCTATTGGTAGTTAAAATAACAACCAGCTAACATTGCTCAGTGCAACTTGAACAGCAACTTCTGGCAAGTCGATATGGTCAGTTAAAGGCAGAAATCGGGAAGTTGCTGTCCAAAATGTGTTGCTTCTTCAAAACCTTCCTAAAAACAGCATCTCGTTGTCTGACTCCCCGTTGAAATCCTATAAGTATTTCATAGATCAAGACCAGCCTGCCAAAATAGTAAAGGTTGATCCATCCCAGTGTGAGTACCCTTTTAGCAGTGTTATAAGTCTTATTTGCTGCCAAACAACCTCCTCTCTGGCACAGAGCATTAATTTTTAGAAGTGCAAAGTTTCACTCCTTCAGGTTTTAATTATTGTTGGAGATATATCTTTTTTAAAGATTTTCCTTTCTGTGTCTGTTATCTCTCTGTCATAAAACAATCTTTCTTTCCTTCTCTTCATCTCTCTTTCTTTGATATGGAATTCATGTATCTAATATACCCTGCCTGGTTCAGGCTCTGTGCTACTTATTAACAATTCTTTAATCTATTCGTTAAGGAGACACACTGTGCCTTGCCCTGATCACAGATCAAAGATGTTCTGTAGATGGCACTTGTTGGATTGTTGGCTGACAGGAATTTGCCAGGTAAAAACCAAAGAAATTTCTATGAGCAAGTAGAAGTATAATAAACAACTGGCATTGTTAGTTTGCTGCTCATAACAAAACATGGGCCTTTCAATTTGTACCAATTTTACAGATTTAATTCCCAGGTACAGCCAGCTCAAAGAGACCATGCCTGCAGGGATGAATTTAAAGAATAATTGAGGAAGGAAAGGTCTGCCAGGTACAGCTCTTTTATATCCTGTGGGCCCTGTGTTCTTTGCATATTAATACAGTATGTGATGTAGTTTGTACCATTCCACTAGCACTTTATAATGGTGCCAGCATAAACTTTTACAAGGACGTTCTGAAAAATGAAATTTAAAAAAAAACCTGGAAGATCTGATAGATGTACAGCAGGTTCATCAGAGCCTGAGCACTGGTGCGGACACAATGGGCCAAATGGCCTCCTTCTGTGCTGTAAAGGTCTATGTCTATGAGTCTCAAAAAGAGAAAGAAAAATACAGGACAATTGATGCAGATCATCAGAAATGGTAATGGGTTCCCATTTATGGGGATGAACAAAACAAGGAAATGCACAAAAGATTGCCAATCAGCTGAATAGTTCAGCAGATTCCCTTGTTTGAAAAGAAGCTTGAAAGAGGATGATTTGTGAAAGTGATCTCAGGGAGACAACTTATCTCAGATGTTTCCTCTGTATTTATATTGTACAAGTACGTTCTTATCAAGAACACCGTGCAACAACAGTGAGATTTTTTTAAGTGTATCTTCATGCATTTTTTTCCCCTTTGGGGAACAGTAGGAAGGTAGTGGAAGGATTCCTGGGCTAATTATCTACTACTACACCACAATACCTCCTAAAATAGCAGAGAGATGGCATCAGACTTTAGGCTAGGGCATCCATTAATATACAAGAGTCACTGATTTGTAGTGAAAAATAAGCAAAATATAAAGCCTGGAAATGATTGTGTGATGTTATTTATATTTGCTTAATGAGTTTGTTAAATTCCTGTGTGCTGTTTTAGTAGGGGTATTAACCTATATATTTGCAATCTGTTCCTGACTTCATGAAGAGGAATTTGATATGGACATAGTAAGCTCAACAGTGCGAGCAGGAATTTTTGGTCTTGTATTGTGAATGTTACATTATTTCCAGGTTTTGTGAATGCACAGGAGTGGTTCCGTGCCTTGCTGAACAAAACAAACTAGCACAAGTTGGCCTGTAATCCAGACTTCTGTCAAAAAATTCATTTGCACACTGGCCAAAATGAAGCAGTAGGTAATTCCAACTATGGTGCCTCAAAGAGTAGAATGCATTGTAAGTGATTGGCAGTAGAACCAGTAGTGACATGAGGAAGCATTTTTTATGCAGTGGGTTGCATTTATCTGGAACACACTGCCTGAATGCTGGAAGCAGATTTAACAGTAATTTTCAAAAGGGAATTGGATAAATGTTTGTAGGGAAAACAATTACTAGGCTATGGGGAAAGAGCAGGATAGAGAGACCAATTGCACAGCTCTACCAAAGAGCTGACACAAGCCCAATGGACTGAATGGCCTACTTATATGCCATATCTGATACTTTGCCCATCACGCAATTGTGTAGAAATATTTCCAGGTTCATTTTCAGTGGTTCTTTTGATCATTCCATCTGCCTATCTCTACAAATCCTTCTTGTAATATCATGTAATCCATCATGTAGAACAACCTCTGCAAATGCTGGTGTCAATACCTATTCAATTTTGTGAGGCCTGATAGGAGGCAAGCCAATCGTAAATTGTGTCCATTTATTTCGAGCTGAAACAGCCTTGCTGAAAACTAACTCTGTTGAAACTGAATGCACAGATATTAGGTTAACCTATGACTATACCACTGTGTGATGTTCAGACTAGCCCACATTATTGTATAAATTCATTGCTGTGCCAGTAAAGGTTTGAATCTTGAACACTGGAATGCATATTGAAAGTGTCATTTGCAATCTTAAGTGTCTCAGATATCCAACTGGACTGCATTCTGTCTTACTGCAAAATATAACATTACTTACTGCACATCATATCTACTTACTACATGTCATATTTATTTCTAGCTAATGCTGTCAAGTCCACTACAATCTAGGAAACAGAGAAACACATACTGTAGATAAAGAAAATGGATGACTATTGAAAAATAAACCAATTGATGTATACATTTTCCTTTTTTTGTTACCTCGGTATAATTTGTTACACCTAAAGTGCCATTAAATGAATAACTTAATAGAATTTGGTCCCCGTATTATTTAAATTAAGAATTCTCAAATAATGCATTTTTTAGTAAAACAAGTCCAAATGTTTCAGTTGTTCACCAATGTAATTAAAACCAATGCTGTTTTGTTAACTTACATTGTTTACGGAGCTCATATATTCATTGGATTTCCCACAATCTGTCTGTAGTAAGCATCTAGTAGTATTTGGCCTAATACGTCCAGCAACAGTCAGACAGCCGGCAATGGACAAAGCCACCTTTACATAAAGATGAATGTATGTTTTGGTTAAATTTTATGAGGCACTGATTTAGTCAAGAATTTTTAAACAATGCTAAGCCAAAAGAGTCATGCTCTTTAACAAAACTACATTGCCCAAAACCATTCTGTGAAAGGCTTTTTAAAACAAATCTATGTGTATTAGAACTATAGGAACGTGGCTATAACTACAGAAAAGGCTCATAATAAACAATTATCACTTCTTAAAATATACTTCATTGTAAACATTTCCTTCTGTGATTCTTTAATAGAATAAGGGGGAGGAGAGCACAGATCTGATTGGAGATAGCAGCAGCAGTGGAGGACAAAAGAGAGACTGGAGAAAGAGAGAGAGAAAGAAGGGGAGACGAGCACAGACCTGATTGGAGACAACAGCAGTAGAGGGTAAAAGAGAGAGAGAACAGGAGAAAATGCAGATGTGTTTGGAGACAGCAGCAGCAGCAGTGGAGGATAAGAGAAAGAGCGAGAGAGAAAAAGACCCAGGCCTGATTGTCGACAGCAGCTCCAGAGGACTGTTGTGTACTCAAGTTTGAAAAAGTGAGAGAGAAAAAACATCAAACTGTAACATCACAGGAAGGCTGTGAGTTGATTAGGTGGTGGATAGTGTAGCTTTGTTTCCCCTTCTCCAAAGTTAGGAAGTTAATCTAAGGAGCTAGGAATTTTAAAATTTTGTGGTTTTCAAGGGTCAAGTAAAACATTTAAGTGGACTTCCCTATATTTAAATAACGTCAGCAGAAGGGAAGTGAATAGCTGGTGAGTATT
Source organism: Carcharodon carcharias (assembly GCF_017639515.1). Taxonomy (NCBI): domain Eukaryota; kingdom Metazoa; phylum Chordata; class Chondrichthyes; order Lamniformes; family Lamnidae; genus Carcharodon; species Carcharodon carcharias. The sequence continues at coordinate 62,541,968 of NC_054483.1, read as the reverse complement.
TCTTTTTTAAGCAGTAACCTTTATTCTCTAGTAGATAGAGGAATGGCAGGGCAGCTCCAATCTCATGTCTGCACATTTTGTGGCATGTCGGAAACTCCAGGACATTCCCTGAGTCCTTGATAACCTTAGCTGCAAGAAGCATTGTCAGCTGCAGCAGCTCAAACTCTGGGTTTTGGAGCTTGAGCAGTAGCTGGCATCAATGCGGCACATCAGTGAGGCTGGGAGCTTTGCGGATAGCACAGTTATAGATGTGGTTATCCCACAGCTTAAATGTGTGAACTGAGAGAGGTATTCGTTGACCACCAGGCAATTAGGAAGAAACAGGCAGAAGGCCCCCGATTCCATTTCGCTCTTCAAACAGTATTCATTCCTGAATGCTGATGAAAGTGATGGTTCATGTGGGGAGTGCAGCCAGAGCCAATCCATGGCACCATGTCTGGCTCAGTGGTGCAAGGGGGCATGAAGAAGGCTGAAAGAGCAATAGTGATAGGAGATTCGATAGTTAGGGGAACAGTATTACACCACAGCAGATGTTATTTGCTGAGCGCCCAGGTCCCAGAGCGAAATCTGTCTTACTGATCATAAACCTTTATACTTGTGTTTTGAAATGGAGAAAGAAAAGCTACTGACCCCTAAAGCAGATAACCACATTAACATTTTGGGATTTTTAAACATTAAAAGATTTATTAAAAAGAAAACTCAAGCACATAAGATTAAAGTTACACAGTTAAAACAGTCTTACAGAACAACCCCCAAATAAACCCACTTGGCCAAAACACACAAGTAAATTACCTTCTTGGCAACAACTCCCTTATTGATTTTAACTACAAAAATCCAATAATATTACCCAGGGCAAAGAATTGTGGCCACTTTAATTAAGGATTAAAGCATACCACACAACTCCTCAAACACTTTAGCTCAGATGTGGAAATCCAAAAGAAAGGTTCAGAAACAGGCTGCTTTCTGAAAACAGAGACTTTTCTGGCTTGAAACTGGGTGGCTTTCTTCAATTCAAATTCTTCACAATTCTTTATTAACCTTCCCCAGCTTAACTAATCATGGACACACACACACACACCCACCCACACACACACACACACACACACACACCCACACACAGTCTTCTTTACAGAATACAACCATATTCCCAAAAATATTTTTTAAAAATCCATCACCACAACAGGCAGGCATTTCTGTGGCCATAGATGTGACTTGAGGATGGTATGTTATCTCCTTGATGTCAGGCTCAAGAATGTCATAGAGTCATAGAGGTCTACAGCACAGAAAAAGGCCCTTCGGCCCTTCGAGTCTGCACCGATCAAACAAGTACCCAACTATTCTAATCCCATTTTCCAGCACTAGGCCCATAGCCTTGTATGCCATGGAATCGCAAGTGCACATCCAAATACTTCTTAAATGTTATGAGGCCACTGAATGGCTGCACAGCACCCTAGTACCCTGAAGGTGGCGGGTGAACAGCCAGTGGTTATAGTCCACTTTGGTACTAATGACATAGATAGAAAGAGGGATATGGTTCTGCAGCCAGAACTTAGGGAGCTAGGTAGGGAATTATTGAGCAGGATCTCAAAAGTAGTAACCTCTGGATAATTGCTGAAAAAAGCAAGATGCTGTCGAAGATTTTCAACTTGTGTTCATCAGGACAGATGCAAGAATGCCAAGTTTCAAAGGGAGCAACAATTTGTACTGCATGAAAAAAGGGTGCTGATTGGTTGGCAACTCCAGTCTGATTGTTCGAGGTGTTGTCATGCAGAATGCACCAGGGAACTATTGTCCCCATACTTCTGTTTTATTCAAAAAAGGCGCAATGCCTGGATATGTTCCTTTTGGCCGTAGTGGACGTGTTGCTGTGTATGAATATTTGTAGCTTCTAACATGGGTAAGCGAGCCGACTGATAATCTTAAATTGGTTGTGCATGTAATTCTTAGCACACATGGGATTGTTCAGCAAGTGCTGTCCAATCACAGAACCTCATCTAATGTTAGACATTATGTCTGAGTTTTGCAGGCATGGTTTGGTTGAGTACCAGCAGTACTCTGCCTATTGTGAACAGCCGAATGGGCATGCTGTACCACATTACTCATTTGTGTCGTAAGCAGAACATGTTTTGGCTTGACAACAGCATTCTATTAGTAGAAACTACCAGGGAAACATTGGTGATTTGGAGGCACAGATAGCTATGTGCATAGAAGCAATGTAAAATGGCTAGCTTCAACTGTTGCTCAAATTTTCTTACCCTTCCAGGATCATTTGAAGTAGACTGGACACTTTTCAGGTCCAAAGGTCTATTTGTGAGTATATGCAATACACAGTAAGCAACGTTCTGATTGGGATTGCCGATATCCTGTAGGGTTGCTTTGATGTGCTCTATTTCAGCTTGCACAGTGAGCAATTGGCTCAGGTCCTGTTTACAAGATTATTAATAAGTTCAATCTTATAGTTTATGGAGCTGTAAGAATCCCAACCCATATATTGACCAGTGAAGATAGGAATGTGGTAAAGCCCATTAGTGGATTTCTCAACCAGCACATCAAGGAAAGAGAGTTTGTTAGGCTGCTGGATTACTCCCGGTACCACACACAAGTGAGTATAGAAATAGGATAAAGCAGATGAATGTGTGGTTGGAAAGATGGTGCAGAAGGGAGAACTGTACATTGCTGGGACATTGAGAGTAGTTATGGGGGAGCTGGGACATGTACAGACCAGATGGGTTGCACCTAAACAGAGCCATGACCAATTTCTTTGCAGGGCTAGAGCTATTGGGGAGGGTTTAACTGCACTTGGCAAGGATGTGGGAAACAGGAGGTAATACTAAAGAGGAATACCATGGTGCACAGAATACTGGGAGAGACAGGTAGCACCAGAGTAGGAAATAGTAAGAGAGTAGGTGGGTTCAGTGTAAGGGAAAAGTAATTAAGGTGACTGTGCATGTATGTAAATGCATGGAATGTGTAAATTAGATTGGTGAGTTGCAAGCACAGATAGTCCTGGCAATAATGGAGACCTTGTTCAAATAAAGGCTGGATTGGATATTAAAAGTTCCTGGATACAAGGTGTTCAGAAAATATAGGAAAGGAAGGAAGGTAGCTGCACTGATTAAGGATAACATTGCAGTCCTGGAGAGAGGGAATGTCCCAGAGGGGTCAAGGGCAGAATCTATTTGGCTAGAGCTCATAATCAAAAAAGATGCAATAAAATTACTAAGTGTTGTCTATAGGTCAACAAACAAGTGGGAAAGATGTAGAGGAACAAATCACAGAATGACAGAATTGTTACAATGCAGAAAGAGGCCATTCCGCCCATCGTGTCTGCACCGGCTCTCCAAATGAGCATCATGACTTAATGCCATTCTCCTGCCTTTTCCCTGTAACCCTGCACATTGTTTCTATTTAAGTAATCATCTAATTCCCCCTTGAATGCCTTGATGGAACCTACTTCTGCCACACTTCCAGGCAGTGCATTCCAGACCTGAACCACTGGCTGCATGAAAAAAATTTTCTCACATCACATTTGCTTCTTCTGCAAATCACTTTAAATCTGTGCCTTCTCGTTCTCAATCCTTTTATGAGCAGAAACTTTTTTTCCCTATCAACTCTATCCAGCCCCCTCATGATTTTGAACACCTCTATCAAATCTCCTCAGCCTTCTCCTTTCCAAGGAGAACAGTCCCGCCTCTCCAATCTATCTTCCTAACTTAAGTTTCTCATCCCTGAAACCATTCCTGTAAATTTCTTCTGCATTCTCTCCAAGGCGTTCACATCTTTCCTATAGTGTTGCGCCCAGAACTGTATACAATACTCCAGCTGAGATCTAACCAGTGTCTTATATAACCTCATCAGAACCCCCTGCTCTTGTACTCTATGCCCCTATTAATAAAGCTCAGGATACTGTAAGCATTATTAACTGCTCTCTCCACCTTCAATGATCTATGCACATAAAAACCCAGGTCCCTCTGCTCATGTACACTCTTAAGAATTGTACCCTTTACTTAATATATTGTCTGTCCATGTTCTTCCTACCAAAATGCATCACCTTACACTTTTCCACATTGAACTTCATCTTCCACCTATCTGCCCACTCCAACAACTTGCCTATGTAATTTTGAAGTTCTATACTGTCCTCCTCAAAGTTTAAAATGCTTCCAAATTTTGTATAATCTACAAACTTTGAAATTATCCCCTGCGCACAAAGATCTAGATCTTAATATATATCAGGAAAAGCAAGGGTCCCAATACCACCCCCTGAGGAACTCTACCACAAACCTTCCTCCAGCCTGAAAAACATCCATTGACAATTACCCTCCGTTTCCTATTGCTCAGCCAAATTTGTATCCATGTTGCTACTGTCCCTCTTATTCCATGAGCTATAACTTTTCTCATAAGTCTATTGTGTGGCACTGTATAAAATGCCTTTTGAAAGTCCACATATATCACATCAACAGCATTACCCTCATCTACTCTCTCTGTTACCTCTTCACAATTTCCCCTTTAGAAATCCATGCTGGCTCTTCCTAATCAACCCATATTTTCCTACTAATTCTATCCCGAATAATTGTCTCTAGAACTTCCCCACCACTTAAGTTAAACTGATTAACCTATAATTGTTGGGCTTATCTTTACAGCTTTTTTGAACAAGGGCATAATGTTTGCAATTCTCCAGCCCTCTGGCACCACCCCTGAGTCTAGAGGAGACTGAAAGATTAAGACCAATGCCCCTGCATTTTCAACTCTTACTCCCTTCAAAATCCTAGGATGCATCTCATCTGGCTCTGGTGCCTTGTCAACTTTAAGCACCGACAGTTTATCCAACATTTCCTCCTTATCAATTTTGAACCCTTCTAGTGAGAGTTTCCTCCTCAGTCACTGAGACCTCATTTGCATCTGCTTCATTGGTAAAGCCAGATGCAAAGTATTCCTTTAACACAACAGCTATGCCCCCACTTCCATGTGTAAATCCCCTTTTTAGTCCCTAATCAGCCCTACTGCTCCTTTTACCACCCTCTTAATATTTGTGTGCCGATAGAAGACCTTGGGATTCCCCTTTATATTGGCTGCCAGTCTTTTCTCATAATCCCTCTTTGCTGCTCTTATTTGCTTTTTCACCACTCCTCTGAACCTCCCATATTCCGTTTAGTTCTCAATTGTGTTTTCTACCTGACACCTATCAGAAACACACTTTTTCTTCTTTACCTTAATTTCTATCTCCTTTTTCATTCAGGGAGTTCTGGACTTGTTTGCCCTACCCTGCCCTTTTGAGGGAATATACCTTGACTGTGCCCGAACCATTTATTCTTTGAAGGTAGCCCATTGTTCAGCTATAGTTTTTCCCACCAACCTTTGGTTCCAGTCTATCTGGCCCAGCTCCGTTCTTGCCCCATTGAAGTCGGTTCTCCCCCAGTTAATTATTCTTACTCTGAATTGCATATTGTCCTTTTCTACTAACATCCTAAACCTTACGATACAATGATCACTGTCTCCGAAATGTTCCTCCACTGACACTTGATCTACTTAGCCCACTTTATTTTCAAGAATCAGGTCCAGTGCACCCTTTCTTGTTGGACTGTACACATATTGCTGTAGCAAATTCTCCTGGACACAATTTAGGATCTCTTGCCCCTCTCCACCCTTTACATTACCATTATCCCAGCCTACATTTAGGTAATTAAAGTCCCCCATTATAGCTACCCTATAATGTTTGCACCTTTCTGTAATTTCTCTGCAGATTTGTTCCTCTACATCCTTCCCACTTGTTGGTGGTCTATAGGTTACACCAAGCAATGTAATTGTACCCTTCTTGTTCCTTAACTCTAGCCAAATTGATTCTGTCCCTGGAACATCCTCTTTCTCCAGCACTGCAATGCTCTCCTTAACCAATACTGCCACCCCTCCTCCTTTTCTTCATTTCCTATCTTTTCTGAACACCTTGTACCAGGGAATATTTAACACCAAGTTCTGCCCCTCCTTGAGCCAGGTCTCTGTTATCGCCAAAACATCATATTTCCACATGGCAATCTGCGATTGTAGCTCCCCAATCTTATTGACTGCACTCCATGTATTCATGTGCATGCACAGTAACCCTGATTTTGACTTCATGACTTTCTTCCTTACTCCAACTCCAACTATTAACTTACTATTCTCTATACTAGTGTTATCTGTCTCTTCCAGTATTTTGTGCACCTGGTATTCCTCTTTAATATTCTCTCCTCGTTCCTACACCCCTACCGAGCTAGTTTAAAGCCCTCCTAACAGCACTAGCAAATGCCCTGCAAGGAACTCAGTCCCAACTCTGTTCGGGTGCAGCCCATCCAGCTTGTATAGGTGTCATCTTCCCCAGAGGCAGTCTGAGTCCTAGCAATCTAAAGTCCTCCCTCCTACACCATCTTTCCAGCCATGCATTCAAATGCCTTAGCCTCCTATTTCTGAACTCACTTGCATGTGGTACAGGGAGTAATCCAGAGATTACTGTATTTGAGGCCCTGCTCGAGGATTTTCCACCTAGCTCCCTAAATTCTGACCACAGGACCACATCCCCCTTCCTACCTAAGTCAGTGATGCCAACATGGACCACGAACTCCGGCTGATCACCCTCCCCCAGAAGAATGTCTTGCAGCCACTCGGAGACATCCTTGACTCTCGCACTAGGGTGGCACATACCTTCCTGGAGTCATGTCTACGGCTGCTGAAATGCCTGTCAGTTCCCCTAACCAATGGATCCCCTATCACTATTGCTGTTCCTTTCTTCTTCTTTCCTTCCTGTACAGCCGAGCCGCTCATGGTGCCACAAACTTGGCTCTGACTGCACTCCCCTGAGGAACCAGTACCCTCACCAGCTTCCAAAATGGAAACCAATTTGTGAGCGGGACTCCTGCACTACCTGCCTAATTCTCTTGGACGGCCTGACGGTCACCCATTCCCTTCATGCCTCCAGGCTCCTAAACTGCGGTGTGACCCCCTCCCTGAATGTGCTATCCACGTAGCTCTCAGCCTCATGGATGTGGAACAGTGACTCCAGCCGCCGCTCGAGCTCCGAAATTCGGAGATCTAGATTCTGCAGCTGGCTGCACTGCCTGCACATATGGTCATCTAGGACACTGGTAGCGCCCATGAATTCCCACATATTACAGGACAAACATTCCACTCGATCGAGCTACCCTGCCATGTCTTAGTTTTATTTTATTTTGGTTTATTTATGTTACTTTATTGTCCTGTCCCCGACTTTGCCTTATTCCTGATGTTTCTTACTTAAATCCAAGTATAGCTACTTACTTAAAGATGATGTGTTTTCTAATTTACAGCAGTTTCTTAACAACCAATGAACTTACGGTTTTCCTGTAATGTCACTGTTAGTTTCCTCTCACTCTCCTTTTGAACTCAGTTCAGGTCAGTTCCAAGCAGCTGGCTGGTCCCATCCGCCTCTCCAACTCTTAGGTAAGTGGTGTAGGACTCGAGCCTCGGTCCTGATTTGTACTCCCTCACTCCGGGTTGCTTTCCCACAGGTCCGCCGCCTCTCTGACTCCCAGGTAAGTGGTGTAAGCCTCAAGTCTTGGTCCCAATTCATACTCCCTCGCTCTGGGTCGCTTCCTCACAGGTATGCTACCTCTCCGACTCCCAGGTAAGTGGTTGCAAGGAAATTACAGAGAAGTGCAAGAATTATAGAGTAATTATAATGGGGGACTTTAATTATACAAATATAGACTGGGATAGTAGTAGAACAAAGGGCGAAGGCCTAGGGGCAAGAGTTCCTAGAGTGTGTTCAGGAGAATTTTCTAAAGCGGTGTGTTTCCGTTCTAACGAGAAAGGAGGCATTGCTATACCTGGGGTGAAATTTTATGGCCCCGTTGTGGTAGGGACGGATCCGTAAAACGTGGTGAGCCATTCAATAGTCCATTGACTTCGGCGGGAGCATAAATTCTAGCCAGTGTAAAATTCCGCTCCTGGTTCTTGGGGATGAGGTGGGCCAACTAATTCAAGTGTCAGTGAGGAAACATCTAGTGGACATTTAATGGGGATCATTGTATCACAAGGTTTAGGTTTGCAATGAAAAAGGAGAAGGAACAATCCAAAGTAAGAATGATTAGCTGGGGGAAGAATGGATCTGAGCCAGATAAATTGAATTCCAAGGTTGGCAGACAAGACTGAAACTGAACAACGGGCTGCATTTAAAGAAGAGATAGGCCGGGCACAGACAAGTGATATTCCCACAAAGGGGAAAGATAGGGAAAACAAATCCAGAGCTCCCTGGAAGATAAAAGAAATAGAATATAGGATATAGAAAAAAAAGGTGTGTTTATGACAGATGTCAAGTGGATAATACAACAGGGAACCAGGCTAAAAATGAGGGCTCAGAGGAGAGTTGATAAAGTAAATACCAGGAGCAAAGACAGGGCTTGAAAAGAGATTGGCAGCTAATATAAAAGGGATACAAAAGTCTTTTATAGGGCTATATATAGTTAAATGGTGGTAAAAGGGGGAGTAGGGCTGATTAGGGACCAAAAAAAGGTTTTATGCATGGAGGCAGGAGGCATGGCAGAGATACTAAATGAATTCTTTACATCTGTCTTTATCAAGAAAGAAGATATAGTGCAGGCCATGGTAAAAGAGGAGCTACTTCAGAGACTTGAAGGGTTTAAAATTGATAAGGAGGAGGTATTAGATAGTCTGGCTGTACTTAAAGTGAACAAGGCACCACAGCTGGATGAGACGCATCCAAGGACACTAAAGGAAATTAAAGTGGAAATTGTAGAAGCACTGGTCATAATTTTCCAAGCTTCCTTGACTCAGGGTGATGCCGGAGTGTTACATCCTTGTTCAAAAAAAAGGTGTAGAGATAAGCTCAGCAACTACAGGCCAGTAAGTTTAACTTCGACACTGGGAAGGTTTCGAGAAATGATAATTCGGGCCAAAATTAATAGTCACCTGGGCAAATGCAGTTTAATTAAGGAAAGCCCCTGTACTGTATTGAAAATTGCATTGTACATTTTGTCCACTTAAGGCTACCATACAGAGATGTACCACTAGAGGGAGATTAGATAGAAATAATCAAGAATCCATTTTTTAATACCACTTGCAGTTCTGATCTGAATGCTTCTTTCGGAATATCTTACTGTTTCTTCCCAAAAAACTTTACAATGGCCATTAGGATGGTGAAAAATAGGAAACATTGCTTTCAAGTATGAAACTTTTAGAAGGTGTTTGTCTACTTGCTGCGGAAAGATGGAGATTTAGGGAAAACTGAGGCTGTCAGATATACACAGGAGGCATTTCAGCCTGATATTGTGTATACCCACACACACACACACACATGTACACACAGTGATTTCACCAAAATAACCATCTAATCAAAAAAAATCTCAGATCATTACAGAGGAGTTTTTCTTTGAATGGAACGTGATCTTGATCACACTGCATTGCTGATCAATATAGTGTTGTCTATGTTCAATCTACCATTTGTGCCATCATCTGTATTCCCAAATTGGTAAGAGTGGCTGCTACGTTTTAAAGGCATGATGACAGGTTTTGTAATCACAGATGACAAACGGAAAAAAGGGCTTACTTCTCCAATATGAAGGTGAAGACATTCCTGAGTAGAATGCCTATGATTTAGCAAAAAATGCATCAACAACCTATTTCACACCCAAGAAAAATACAATATATGAACCAAGTGTCTTCCGACATACTAAACAAGAAACAAATCAGACAATTATTCAATATTACATTCGATTGATGCAACTACCAATCAAATGTGACTTTGGTGATGATGAACATGTTGAACAGGAAATCAAAACACAATTAACTGAAGGCTGTCCTTCCAGTCAATTTTGCTGAAAACCACTTGAGAAGGCTAGAAAGGAGTAGGCAAGGTCACTGTCACTTTCAGAGTCTAGAGCTAGTGAAGTTGAGGCTGCCAACAGTAACTACCAAATTCCAAGTTCAACCCCTGTGAACACTGTTCATCGCTCATGTGCCAGGAAACCTCCTGCAAAGCAACAAAGGCAGCCTCCCAAACAGAGCTGCAAATTGTCCAAAGAATGTTGCCTCTGTGGCAGTGCTTGCCCACACCTGACAGAGTTTCCAGCTACTGGTAAACCATGTAAAGCCTTTGGAAAACCCAACCACTTTGTCACTCATCAGAAAAATCAACTAAGACCAATACCAAGAGAAGGGTGCCACATATGTATACACAACTAAAAGGCAAGAAAATGTAGGCTATGTAGAGGTGGATGACCCTGAGTGTTCTTTTGTACTCTCTTTTGGATACAGCGACCAGCCATGTGTTACAGTGACC